>NW_027328741.1:85502510-86102510 GCF_048564905.1 Vicugna pacos | reverse complement strand
ATTCAGTATTATGTATTCTATATTCTAAATTCTGTGTTCTGCATTCCATGTTCCAATTTCTGGGTTCTGTATTCTGTTTTCCATATTATATATTCTGTATCCTATATTCTATATTCTGTATTCTATATTCTGCATTCTGTATTCTATATTCTATATTGTGTGTTCTATGTTCTATATTCTAAATTCTATATTCAGATATCGGTGTTCTATATTCTAAATTCTGTGTTCCGCATTCCATGTTCTCAATTATGGGTTCCATATACTCTATTAAATATTCAATATTCTGTGTTATACATTCTATATTGTGTATTCTGTATTCTGCATTCTGTATTGTATATTCTATATTCTTTGTTCTACATTCTATATTCTAAATACAATATTCAGTATACTTTTTTCTATATTCTAAATACTGTGTTCTAAATTTCGTGTTCTAAGTTCTGTGTTCTATATTCTCTATTCTCTATTCTATATTTTGTGTACTTCATTCTATATTCTACCTTCTTTATTCACCATTCCGTAGTCTATATTCTATATTCCGTGTTATACATTCTATATAATAAATTCTATATTCAGTATTCTGTATTCTATATTCTAAATTCAGTGTTCTGCATTCCATGTTCTAAATTCTGTCTTCTATATTCTCTATTCAATATTCTGTGTTCTGCATTCTATATTCTAAATTCTATATTCAGTATTTTTTATTCTATATTCTAAATTATTTGTTCTACATTCTATATTCAAAATTCTATATTCAGTATTCTTTATTCTATATTCTAAATTCTGTGTTCTACATTCCATGTTCTAAATTCTGGGTTCTATATTCTCTATTCTCTATTCTATATTTTGTGTTCATCATTCTATATTCTATATTCTATATACTATATACTGCATTCCGTATTGTATATTCTATATTCTGTGTTCTACATTCTATATTCTAAATTCTATATTCAGTATTTTTTAATCTATATTCTAAATTCTCTGTTCTACATTGTATGTTCTAAACTCTATATTCAGTATTCTGTATTCTATATTCTTAGTTCTGTGTTGTGAATTCCATGTTTTCAATTTTTGGTTTTGTTTTGTGTTTTCCATATTATATATTCTGTGTTCTACATTCTATATTCTAAATTGTACATTCAGTATTCCGTATTCTATATTCTATACTCTGTGTTCTTCATTCTATATTCTAAATTCTATATTCAATATTTTGTATTCTATATTCTAAATTCTGCGTTCTGCATTCCATGTTCTAAATTTTGGTTTCTATATTCTGTATTCTATATTCTATATTCTGAGTTCTAAATTCTATATTCTGTAGTGTATATTCTGCATTCCGTATTCTATATTCTATATTCTGTGATCTACATTCTATATTCTAAATTCTATATTCAGTATTCTGTATTTTATATTCTAAATTCTGTGTTCTGCATTCCATGTTCTAAATTTTGGTTTCTATATACACTATTCTATTTTCTAATATCTATGTTGTTTATTGTATTTTCATATTCTATATTCAGCTTTCTGTATTCTATATTTTAAACTCTGTGTTCTGCATTCCATGTTCTAAATTTTGGTTTCTATATTCTCTATTCTATTTTCTATATTCTGTGTTCTACATTCTATATTCTAAATTCAATATTCAGTATTCTGTATTCTATATTCTTAGTTCTGTGTTGTGCATTCCATGTTTTCAATTCTTGATTTTGAATTGTGTTTTCCCTATTCTATATTCTGTGTTCTACATTCTCTGTTCTGTATTCTATATTCTGCATTCCGTATTCTATATTCTATATTCTGTGTTCTAAATTCTATATTCTAAATTGTACATTCATTATTCCGTATTCTATATTCTATACTCTGTGTTTTTTATCCTATATTCTAAATTCTATATTCAATATTTTGTATTCTATATTCTAAATTCTGCGTTCTGCATTCCATGTTCTATATCCATGGTTCTATATTCTCTATTCTCTATTGTATATTCTGTGTTCTACATTCTATATTCTAAATTCTATATTCAGTTTTCTGTATTCTATATTCTAAATTCTGTGTTCTGCATTCAATATTCTAAATTCTATATTCAGTATTCAGTATTCTATATTCTAAATTCTGTGTTCTACATTCTATATTCTGTAATCAATATTCTGCTTTCTGTGTTCTACATTCCATATTCTGTGTTATATATTCTATATTCTAAATTTGATATTCAGTATTCTGTATTTTATATTGTAAATTCCGTGTTCTACATTCCATGTTCTATATTCTGGGTTCTATATTGTCTATACTATATTCTATATTTTGTGTTCATAATTCTATGTTTTATATTCTATATTCTGCATTCCGTAGTCTATAATCTATATTCTGTGTTCTACATTCTAAATTCTAATTTCTATATTCAGTATTCTCTATTCTATATTCTAAATTCTGTGTTCAGCATTCCATGTTCTAAATTTTGTTTTCTATATTCTGTATTCTATATAATATATTCTGTGTTCTACATTCTATATTCTAAGTTCTATATTCAGTATTCTGTATTCTATATTCTAAATTCTGTGTTCTACATTCTATATTCTATATTCTATATGCAGAAATCGGTGTTCTATACTCTAAATTCTGTGTTCTGCATTCCATGTTCTCAATTATGGATTCCATATACTCTATTCAATATACTATATTCTGTCTTCTACATTCTATATTTTGTATACTGTATTCTGCATTCCGTATTGTATATTCTATATTCTTTGTTCTACATTCTATATTCTAAATTGTATATTCAGTATACTTTATTCTATATTCTAAATTCTGTGTTCTGAATTTCGTGTTCTAAGTTCTGTGTTCTAAATTCTCTATTCTATATTCTATATTTTGTGTACTTCATTCTATATTCTACCTTCTATATTCTCCATTCCGTAGTCTATATTCTATATTCTGTGTTATACATTTTATATACTAAATTGTATATTCAGTATTCTGTATTCTATATTCTAAATTCAGTGTTCTGCATTCCATGTTCTAAATTTCGGGTCCTATATACTCTATTCTATATTCTATAAACAGTGTTCTACATTTTATATTCTGTATTATATATTCTGCATTCCGTATTCTATATTCTGTATTCTGGGTTCTAATTGTATATTCTAAATCCTATATTCAGTATTCTGTATTCTATATTCTAAATTCTGTGTTCTACATTCTATATTCTAAATTCTATATTCAGTAATCTGTATTCTATATTCTAAATTTTGTGTTCTGCCTTCCATTTTCTAAATTCTGGATTTTATGTTCTGTTTTCCATATTCTAAATTCTGTGTTCTACATTCGATATTCTGTATTCAATATTCTGCCTTCCGTATACTACATTCCATATTCTGTGTTCTACATTCCATATTCTAAATTTTATATTCAGTATTCGGTATTATATATTCTAAGTTCTGTGTTCTGCATTCCATATTCTGAATTCTGGGTTCTGTATTCTGTTTTCCTTATTCTATATTTTGTGTTATACATTCTATTTTCTGTATTCTATATTCTATATTCCGTATCCTATATTCTATATTCTGTGTTCTACATTCTATATTCTTAGTTCGATATTCAGAATTCTGTATTCTATATTCTAAATTCTGTGTTATGCATTCCATGTTCTAAATTCTGTCTTCTATATTCTCTATTCAGTATTCTGTGTTCTACATTCTATATTCTAAATTCTATATTAAGTATTGTTTATTCTATATTCTAAATTATGTGTTCTACATCCTATATTCAAAATTCTATATTCAGTATTCTTTATTCTATATTCTAAATTCTGTGTTCTGAATTCCATGTTCTAAATTCTGTGTTCTGTATTCTGTTTTCCATATTCTATATTCTGTGTTCTACATTCGATAATCTTTATTGAATTTTCTGCATGCGGTATTCTCTATTCTGTGTTCTACATTCTATATTCTAAATTCTATTTTCAGTATTCTGTATTCTATATTCTAAATTCTGTGTTCTACATTCTATGTTGTAATTTTTGGGTTCTATATACTCTAATCAATATTCTATATTCTGTGTTCTACATGCTATATTCTGTGTTCTATATTCTGCACCCCGTATTCTCTATTCTCTATTCTGTGTTCTTCATTCTATATTCTAAATATTATATTAAGTATTCTGTATTCTGTATTCTAAATTCTGTGTTCTACATTTCATGTTCTAAATTCTGGGTTCTATATTCTCTATTCTATATTCTATATTTTGTGTTCATCATTCTACATTCTATATTCTATATACTATATACTGCATTCCGTATTCTATATTCTATATTCTGTGTTCTACATTCTATATTCTAAATTCTGTATTCAGTATTTTTTAATCTATATTCTAAATTCTCTGTTCTACATTGTATGTTCTAAACTCTATATTCAGTATTCTGTATTCTATATTCTTATTTCTGTGTTGTGCATTCCATGTTTTCAATTCTTGGTTTTGTATTGTGTTTTCCATATTCTATATTCTGTGTTCTACATTCTCTGTTCTGTATTCTATATTCTGCATTCCGTATTCTATATTCTATATTCTGTGATCTGCATTCTATATTCTAAATTGTACATTCAGTATTCCGTATTCTATATTCTATACACTGAGTTCTTCATTTTATATTCTAAATTCTTTATTCAATATTTTGTATTCTATATTCTAAATTATGCGTTCTGCTTTCCATGTTCTAAATCCATGGTTCTTTATTCCCTATTCTCTATTCTCTATTCTGTGTTCTACTTTCTAAATTCTAAATTCTATATTCAGTTTTCTGTATTCTATATTCTAAATTCTGTGTTCTGCATTCTATGTTCTAAATTTTGGTTTCTATATACATTATTCTATATTGTAATATCTATGTTTTTTATTGTATATTCATATTCTATATACAGATTCTGTATTCTTTATTTTATATTCTGTGTTCTGCATTCCGTGTTCTAAATTTTGGTTTCTATATTCTTTATTCTATATTCTATATTCTGGGTTCTACATTCTATATTCTAAATTCTGTATTCAGTATTTTTTAATCTATATTCTAAATTCTCTGTTCTACATTGTATGTTCTAAACTCTATATTCAGTATTCTGTATTCTATATTCTTATTTCTGTGTTGTGCATTCCATGTTTTCAATTCTTGGTTTTGTATTGTGTTTTCCATATTCTATATTCTGTGTTCTACATTCTCTGTTCTGTATTCTATATTCTGCATTCCGTATTCTATATTCTATATTCTGTGATCTGCATTCTATATTCTAAATTGTACATTCAGTATTCCGTATTCTATATTCTATACACTGAGTTCTTCATTCTATATTCTAAATTCTATATTCAATATTTTGTATTCTATATTCTAAATTATGCGTTCTGCTTTCCATGTTCTAAATCCATGGTTCTTTATTCCCTATTCTCTATTCTCTATTCTGTGTTCTACTTTCTAAATTCTAAATTCTATATTCAGTTTTCTGTATTCTATATTCTAAATTCTGTGTTCTGCATTCTATGTTCTAAATTTTGGTTTCTATATACATTATTCTATATTGTAATATCTATGTTTTTTATTGTATATTCATATTCTATATACAGCTTTCTGTATTCTTTATTTTATATTCTGTGTTCTGCATTCCGTGTTTTAAATTTTGGTTTCTATATTCTTTATTCTATATTCTATATTCTGGGTTCTACATTCTATATTCTAAATTCTATATTCAGTATCCTGTATTCTATATTCTTAATTCTGTGTTCTACTTTCTATTTTCTAAATTCTATATTCAGAAATCGGTGTTCTATATTCTAAATTCTGTGTTCTGCATTCCGTGTTCTAAGTTCTGGTTTCTATATTCACTCTTCTATATTCTATATTTGTGTTCTTCATTCTATATTCTACATACTATATTCTGCATTCCCTATTCTATATTCTATATTCTGTTTTCTACATTCTATATTCTAAAAGCTTTATTCAGTATTATGTATTCTATATTCTAAATTCTGTGTTCTGCATTCCATGTTCCAATTTCTGGGTTCTGTATTCTGTTTTCCATATTGTATATTCTGTATCCTATATTCTATATTCTGTATTCTATATTCTGCATTCTGTATTCTATATTCTATATTGTGTGTTCTATGTTCTATATTCTAAATTCTATATTCAGATATCGGTGTTCTATATTCTAAATTCTGTGTTCTGCATTCCATGTTCTCAATTATGGGTTCCATATACTCTATTAAATATTCAATATTCTGTGTTATACATTCTATATTGTGTATTCTGTATTCTGCATTCTGTATTGTATATTCTATATTCTTTGTTCTACATTCTATATTCTAAATACAATATTCAGTATACTTTATTCTATATTCTAAATACTGTGTTCTAAATTTCGTGTTCTAAGTTCTGTGTTCTATATTCTCTATTATCTATTCTATATTTTGTGTACTTCACTCTATATTCTACCTTCTTTATTCACCATTCCATAGTCTATATTCTATATTCCGTGTTATACATTCTATATAATAAATTCTATATTCAGTATTCTGTATTCTATATTCTAAATTCAGTGTTATGCATTCCATGTTCTAAATTCTGTGTTCTATATTCTCTATTCAATATTCTGTTTTCTACATTCTATATTCTAAATTCTATATTCAGTATTTTTTATTCTATATTCTAAATTATTTGTTCTACATTCTATATTCAAAATTCTATATTCAGTATTCTTTTTTCTATATTCTAAATTCTGTGTTCTACATTCCATGTTCTAAATTCTGGGTTCTATATTCTCTATTCTCTATTCTATATTTTGTGTTCATCATTCTATATTCTATATTCTATATACTATATACTGCATTCCGTATTCTATATTCTATATTCTGTGTTCTACATTCTATATTCTAAATTCTATATTCAGTATTTTTTAATCTATATTCTAAATTCTCTGTTCTACATTGTATGTTCTAAACTCTATATTCAGTATTCTGTATTCTGTATTCTTAGTTCTGTGTTGTGAATTCCATGTTTTCAATTTTTGGTTTTGTATTGTGTTTTCCATATTATATATTCTGTGTTCTACTTTCTATATTCTAAATTGTACATTCAGTATTCCGTATTCTATATTCTATACTCTGTGTTCTTCATTCTATATTCTAAATTCTATATTCAATATTTTGTATTCTATATTCTAAATTCTGCGTTCTGCTTTCCATGTTCTAAATTTTGGTTCCTATATTCTGTATTCTATATTCTATATTCTGATTTCTACATTCTATATTCTGTAGTGTATATTCTGCATTCCGTATTCTATATTCTATATTCTGTGATCTACATTCTATATTCTAAATTCTATATTCAGTATTCTGTATTCTATATTCTATATTCTGTGTTCTGCATTCCATGTTCTAAATTCTGGGTTCTATATTCCCTAACCTATTTTCTATATTCTGAGTTCTACATTGTATATTCTAAATTCTATATTCAGTATTCTTTATTCTATATTCTATATTCTGTGTTCTACATTGTATATTCTAAATCCTATATTCAGTATTCTGTATTCCATATTCTTAATTTTGTGTTCTACATTCCATGTTTTCAATTCTGGGTTTTGTATTCTGTTTTCCATATTCTATATTCTGTGTTCTACATTCTATGTTCTGTATTCTCAATTCTGCATTCCGTATTCTATATTCTATATTCTTGTTCTACATTCTATATTCTAAATTGTATATTCAGTATTCCGTACTCTATATTCTATACTCTGTGTTCTTCATTCTATATTCTAAATTCTATATTCATTATTTTGTATTCTATATTCTAAATTCTGCGTTCTGTATTCCATGTTCTAAATTTTGGTTTCTATATTCTGTATTCTATATTTTATATTCTGAGTTCTACATTCTATATTCTGTATTGTATATTCTGCATTCCGTATTCTATATTCTTTATTCTGTGATCTACATTCTATATTCCAAATTCTATATTCAGTATTCTGTATTCTATATTCTAAATTCTGTGTTCTGCATTCCATGTTCTAAATACTGGGTTCTATATTCCCTAACCTATTTTCTATATTCTGTGTTCTACATTGTATATTCTAAATTATATATTCAGTATTCTTTATTCTATATTCTAAATTCTGTGTTCTACATTGTATATTCTAAATTCTATATTCAGTATTCTGTATTCCATATTCTTAATTTTGTGCTCTACTTTCCATGTTTTCAATTCTATGTTTTGTATTCTGTTTTCCATATTCTATATTCTGTATTCTACATTCTATGTTCTGTATTCTCTATTCTGCATTCCGTAGTCTATATTCTATATTCTTGTTCTACATTCTATATTCTAAATTGTATATTCAGTATTCCGTACTCTATATTCTATACTCTGTGTTCTTCATTCTATATTCTAAATTCTATATTCAATATTTTGTATTCTATATTCTAAATTCTGCGTTCTGCATTCCATGATCTAAATTTTGATTTCTATATTCTGTATTCTATATTCTATATTCTGAGTTCTACATTCTATATTCTGTATTGTATATTCTGCATTCCGTATTCTATATTCTGTGATCTACATTCTATATTCCAAATTCTATATTCAGTATTCTTTATTCTTTATTCTAAATTCTGTGTTCTGCATTCCATGTTCTAAATTCTGGGTTCTATATTCCTTAACCTATTTTCTATATTCATTGTTCTACATTGTATATTCTAAATTCTATATTCAGTATTCTTTTATCTATATTCTAAATTCTGTGTTCTACATTGTATATTCTAAATTCTATATTCAGTATTCTGTATTCCATATTCTTAATTTTGTGTTCTGCTTTCCATGTTTTCAATTCTAGATTTTGTATTCTGTTTTCCATATGCTATATTCTGTGTTCTACATTCTATGTTCTGTATTCTCTATTCTGCATTCCGTATTCTATATTCTATATTTTTGTTCTACATTCTATATTCTTAATTGTATATTCAGTATTCCGTATTCTATATTCTATATTCTGTGTTTTACATTCTATATTCTAAATTCTATATTCATTTTTCTGTATTCTATATTCTAAATTCTGTGTTCTGCATTCCATGTTCCAAATTCTATATTCAGTATTCTGTATTCTATATTCTAATTTCTGTGTTCTGCATTCTATGTTCTATATTGTATATTCAGTATTCTTTTTTCTATATTCTAAATTCTGTGTTCTGCATTCCAGTTCTAATTTCTGAGTTCTGTATTCTGTTTTCCACATTCTATATTTTGTGTTCTGCATTCTATATTCTGTATTGTATATTCTGCATGCTGTATTCCATATTCTGTGTTCTACATTCTATATTCCAAATTCTATATTCAGTATTCTGTATTTTATAATCTAAATTCTGTGTTCTGCATTCCATGTTCTAAATTTTTGTTTCTATATACACTATTCTATATTCTAATATCTATGTTGTTTATTGTATATTCATATTATATATTCAGCTTTCTGTATTCTATATTTTAATTCTGTGTTCTGCATTCCATGTTCTAAATTTTGGTTTCTATATTCTGTATTCTATTTTCTATATTCTGTGTTCTACATTCTATATTCTAAATTCAATATTCAGTATTCTGTATTCTATATTCTTAATTCTGTGTTCTACTTTTTATATTCTAAATTCTATATTCAGAAATCGGTGTTCTTTATTCTAAATTCTGTGTTCTGCATTCCGTGTTCTAAGTTCTGGTTTCTATATTCACTCTTCTATATTCTATATTTGTGTTCTTCATTCTATATTCTACATACAATATTCTGCATTCCCTATTCTATATTCTATATTTTGTGTTCTACATTATATATTCTAAAACCTTTATTCAGTATTCTGTATTCTATATTATAATTCTATGTTCTGCATTCCATTTCTAAATTCTGGGTTCTATATTCTCTATTCTATATTCTATATTGTGTGTTCTTCATTCTTTTTTCTAACCTCTATATTCTCCATTTCGTAGTCTATTTTCTATATTCTGTGTTATTTATTATATATTCAAAATTCTATATTCGGTATTCTTTATTCTATTTTCTAAATTCTGTGTTCTGCATTCCTGTTTATAAATTCTATATAAACTGTTCTACATTCTATAATCTTAATTCTGTGTTCTGCATTCTATGTTCTGAAAAATATATTCAGTATTCTTTATACTATATTCTAAGTTCTGTGTTCTGCATTCTATATTCTAAATTCTATAGTCAGTATTCTGTGTTCTATATTCTAAATTCTGTGTTTTGTATTCCATGTTGTAAATTCGGTGTTCTATATTGTATATTGTATATTCTATATTCTGTGCAGTACATTCTATATTCTAATGTCTATATTCAGTTTTCTGTATTCTATATTCTAAATTCTGTATATGCATTCCATATTCTAAATTCTATATTCAGTATTCTGTATTCTATAATCTAAATTCTGGGTTCTGCATTCTATGTTCTAAATTTTATATTCAGTATTCTGTATTCTATATACTAAATCCTGTGTTCTGCATTCCATGTTCTAAATTTTGGTTTCTATATTCTGTATTCTATAATCTATATTCTGTGTTCTACATTCTATATTCTAAATTCTATATTCAGTATTCTGTATTCTATATTCTTAATTCTGTGTTCTACTTTCTATATTCTAAATTCTATATTCAGAAATCGGTGTTCTATATTCTAAATTCTTTGTTCTGCATTCTGTGTTCTAAGTTCTGGTTTCTATATTCACTCTTCTATATTCTATATTTGTGTTCTTCATTCTATATTCTACATACTATATTCTGCATTCCCTATTCTATATTCTATATTCTGTGTTCTACATTCTATATTCTAAAAGCTTTAGTTATTATTCTGTATTCTATATTCTAAATTCTGTGTTCTGCATTCCATGTTCTAATTTCTGGGTTCTGTATTCTGTTTTTCATATTCTATATTCTGTATCCTATATTCTATATTCTGTATTCTTTATTCTGCATTCTGTATTCTATATTCTATATTGTGTGTTCTACGTTCTATATTCTAAATTCTATATTCAGATATCGGTGTTCTATATTCTAAATTCTGTGTTCTGCATTCCATGTTCTCAATTATGGGTTCCATATACTCTATTAAATATTCTATATTCTTTGTTATACATTCTATATTGTGTATTCTGTATTCTGCATTCTGTATTGTATATTCTATATTCTTTGTTCTACATTCTATATTCTAAATACTATATTCAGTATACTCTATTCTATATTCTAAATTCTGTGTTCTGAATTTCGTGTTCTAAGTTCTGGGTTCTATATTCTCTATTCTATATTCTATATTTTGTGTACTTCATTCTATATTCTACCTTCTTTATTCACCATTCCGTAGTCTATATTCTATATTCTGTGTTATACATTCTATATACTAAATTCTATATTCAGTATTCAGTATTCTACCTTCTAAATTCAGTGTTCTGCATTCCATGTTCTAAATTCTGTCTTCTATAACCTCTATTCAATATTCTGTGTTCTACATTATATATTCTAAATTCTATATTCAGTATTCTTTATTCTATATTCTAAATTATGTGTTCTACATTCTATGTTCAAAATTCTATATTCAGTATTCTTTATTCTATATTCTAAATTCTGTGTTCTGAATTCCATGTTCTAAATTCTGGGTTCTGTATTCTGTTTTCCATATTCTATATTCTGTGTTCTACATTCGATAATCTGTATTGAATTTTCTGCATCCCGTATTCTTTATTCTGTGTTCTACATTCTATATTCTAAATTCTATATTCAGTATTCTGTATTCTATATTCTAAATTCTGTGTTCTACATTCTATGTTGTAAATTTTGGTTTCTATATACTCTAATCAATATTCTATATTCTGTGTTCTACATGCTATAATCTGTGTTCTATATTCTGCACCCCGTATTCTCTATTCTATATTCTGAGTTCTTCATTCTATCTTCTAAAGTTTATATTAAGTATTCTGTAATCTGTATTCTAAATTCTGTGTTCTACATTCCATGTTCTAAATTCTGGGTTCTATATTCTCTATTCTATATTCTATATTTTGTGTTCATCATTCTATATTCTATATTCTATATACTATATTCTGCATTCCGTATTCTATATTCTATATTCTGTGTTCTACATTCTATATTCTAAATTCTATATTCAGTATTTTTTAATCTATATCCTAAATTCTCTGTACTACATTGTATGTTCTAAACTCTATATTCAGTATTCTGTATTCTATATTCTTAGTTCTGTGTTGTGCATTCCATGTTTTCAATTCTTGGTTTTGTATTGTGTTTTCCATATTCTATATTCTGTGTTCTACATTCTCTGTTCTGTATTCTATATTATGCATTCCGTATTCTATATTCTATATTCTGTGTTCTACATTCTATATTCTAAATTGTACATTCAGTATTCCGTATTCTATATTCTATACTCTGTGTTCTTCATTCTATATTCTAAATTGTATATTCAATATTTTGTATTCTATAGTCTAAATTCTGCGTTCTGCATTCAATGTTCTAAATTTTGTTTTCTATATTCTGTATTCTGTATTCTATTTTCTGAGTTCTACATTCTATATTCTGTATTGTATATTCTGCATTCCGTATTCTATATTCTATATTCTGTGATCTACATTCTATATTCTAAATTCTATATTCAGTATTCTGTATTGTATATTCTAAATTCTGTGTTCTGCATTCCATGTTCTAAATTCTGGGATCTATATTCCCTAACCTATTTTCTATATTCTGTGTTCTACATTGTATATTCTAAATCCTATATTCAGTATTCTTTATTCTGTATTCTAAATTCTGTGTTCTACATTGTATATTCTATATTCTATATTCAGTATTCTGTATTCCATATTCTTAATTTTGTGTTCTGCTTTCCATGTTTTCAATTCTGTGTTTTGTATTCTGTTTTCCATATTCCATATTATGTGTTCTACATTCTATGGTCTGTATTCTCTATTCTGCATTCCGTATTCTATACTCTATATTCTTGTTCTAAATTCTATATTCTAAATTGTATATTCAGTATTCCGTATTCTATATTCTATATTCTGTGTTTTACATTCTATATTCTAAATTCTATATTCAGTTTTCTGTATTCTATATTCTAAATTCTGTGTTCTGCATTCCATGTTCCAAATTCTATATTCAGTATTCCGTATTCTATATTCTAAATTCTGTGTTCTGCATTCCAGTTCTAATTTCTGAGTTCTGTATTCTGTTTTCCACATTCTATATTCTGTGTTCTGCATTCTATATACTGTATTGTATATTCTGCATGCTGTATTCCATATTCTGTGTTCTACATTCTATATTCCAAATTCTATATTCAGTATTCTGTATTTTATATTCTAAATTCTGTGTTCTGCATTCCATGTTCTAAATTTTGGTTTCTATATACACTATTCTATTTTCTAATATCTATGTTGTTTATTGTATATTCATATTCTATATTCAGCTTTCTGTATTCTATATTTTAAATTCTGTGTTCTGCATTCCATGTTCTAAATTTTGGTTTCTATATTCTGTATTCTATTTTCTATATTCTGTGTTCTACATTCTATATTCTAAATTCAATATTCAGTATTCTGTATTCTATATTCTTAATTCTGTGTTCTACTTTCTATATTCTAAATTCTATATTCAGAAATCGGTGTTCTATATTCTAAATTCTGTGTTCTGCATTCTGTGTTCTAAGTTCTGGTTTCTATATTCACTCTTCTATATTCTATATTTGTGTTCTTCATTCTATATTCTACATACTATATTCTGCATTCCCTATTCTATATTCTATATTCTGTGTTCTACATTCTATATTCTAAAACCTTTATTCAGTATTCTGTATTCTATATTCTAAATTCTATGTTCTGCATTCCATTTCTAAATTCTGGGTTCTATATTCTCTATTCTATATTCTATATTGTGTGTTCTTCATTCTTTTTTCTAACTTCTATATTCTCCATTTCGTAGTCTATATTCTATATACTGTGTTATTTATTATATATTCAAAATTCTATATTCGGTATTCTTTATTCTATTTTCTAAATTCTGTGTTCTGCATTCCTGTTTATAAATTCTATATACAGTGTTCTGCATTCTATAATCTTAATTCTGTGTTCTGCATTCTATGTTCTGAATAATATATTCAGTATTCTTTATACTATATTCTAAGTTCTGTGTTCTGCATTTTATATTCTAAATTCTATAGTCAGTATTCTGTATTCTATATTCTAAATACTGTGTTTTGTATTCCATGTTGTAAATTCTGTGTTCTATATTGTGTATTGTATATTCTATATTCTGTGCTGTACATTCTATATTCTAAAGTCTATATTCAGTTTTCTGTATTCTATATTCTAAATTCTGTATATGCATTTCATATTCTAAATTCTATATTCAGTATTCTGTATTCTATAATCTAAATTCTGGGTTCTGCATTCTATGTTCTAAATTTTATATTCAGTATTCTGTATTCTATATTCTAAATTCTGTGTTCTGCATTCCATGTTCTAATTTCTAGGTTCTTTTTTCTGTTTTCCATATTCTATATTCTGTATCCTATATTCTATATTCTGTATTCTATATTCTGCATTCTGTATTCTATATTCTATATTGTGTGTTCTAATTTCTATATTCTAAATTCTATATTCAGTATTCTTTATTCTATAATCTAAATTATGTGTTCTACATTCTATATTCAAAATTCTATATTCAGTATTCTGTATTCTATATTCTAAATACTGTGTTCTGAATTCCATGTTCTAAATTCTGGGTTCTGTATTCTGTTTTCCATATTCTATATTCTGTGTTCTACATTCTATTTTCTAAATTCTATATTCAGTATTCTGTATTCTATATTCTTAATTCTGTGTTCTACATTCTATGTTGTAAATTTTGGTTTCTATATACTCTAATCAATATTCTATATTCTGTGTTCTACATGCTATATTCTGTGTTCTATATTCTGCACCCCGTATTCTCTATTCTATATTCTGTGTTCTTCATTCTATATTCTAAATTTTATATTAAGTATTCTGTAATCTCTATTCTAAATTCTGTGTTCTACATTCCATGTTCTAAATTCTGGGTTCTATATTCTCTATCCTATATTCTATATTTTGTGTTCGTCATTCTATATTCTATATTATATATACTATATACTGCATTCCGTATTCTATATTCTATATTCTGTGTTCTACATTCTATATTCTAAATTCTATATTCAGTATATTTTAATCTATATTCTAAATTCTCTGTTCTACATTGTATGTTCTAAACTCTATATTCAGGATTCTGTATTCTATAGTCTTAGTTCTGTGTTGTGCATTCCATGTTTTCAATTCTTGGTTTTGAATTGTGTTTTCCATATTCTATATTCTGTGTTCTACATTCTCTGTTCTGTATTCTATATTCTGCATTCCTTTTTCTATATTCTATATTCTGTGTTCTACATTCTATATTCTAAATTGTACATTCAGTATTCCGTATTCTATATTCTATACTCTGTGTTCTTCATTCTATATTCTAAATTCTATATTGAATATTTTGTATTCTATAGTCTAAATTCTGCGTTCTGCATTCCATGTTCTAAATCCATGGTTCTATATTCTCTATTCTCTATTGTATATTCTGTGTTCTACATTCTATATTCTAAATTCTATATTCAATTTTCTCTATTCTATATTCTAAATTCTGTGTTCTGCATTCAATGTTCTAAATTCTATATTCAGTATTCTGTATTCTATATTCTAAATTCTGTGTTCTGCATTCCATTTTCTAAATTCTGGGTTCTGTATTCTGTTTTCCATATTCTATATTCTGTATTCAAATTTTATATTCTCTATTCTATATTCTGCATTCCGTATTCTATATTCTATATTCTGTGTTCTGCGTTCTGTATTCTAAATTCTATATTCAGTATTCTGTATTCTATATTCTAAATTCTGTGTTCTTTATTCCAAGTTCTATATTCTGGGTTTATATTCTCTATTCTCTATTCTATATTCTGTGTTCCACAATCTATATTCTTAATTCAATATTCTGTATTTTTTACTCTATATTCTAAATTCTGTGTTCTACATTCTATATTCTAAATTCTTTATTCATTATTCTTTATTCTTTATTCTAATTTCTATGTTCCGCATTCTATATACTAGATACTATATTAAGTATTATGTATTCTATATTCTAAATTCTATGTTCTGAATTCTATGTTCTAAATTCTATATTCAGTATTCTGTATTCTATATTCTAAATTCTGTGTTCTGCATTCCTTTTTATAGATCCTTTATTCAGTATTCTGCATTCTATATTCTAAATTCTGTGTTCTGCATTGTATATTCTAAATTGTATATTCAGTATTCTGTATTCTATATTCTAAATTCTGTGTTCTGCATTCCGTGTTCTAATTTCTGGGCTCTATATTCACTATTCTATATTCTTTATTTGTGTTCTTCATTGTATAATCTACATAGTATATTCTACATTCCCTATTCTATATTCCATATTCTGTGTTCTGCATTCTATATTCTAAAACTTTATTCTGTATTCTGTATTCTATATTCTAATTTCTATTTTCTGCATTCCGTTTCTAAATTCTGGGTTCTATTTTCTCTATTCTATATTCAATATTTTCTGTTGTTAATTTTTTATTCTTCCTTCTATATTCTCCATTCCGTAGTCTATATTCTATATTCTGTGTTATTTATTATATATTCTAAATTCTATATTCATTATTCTTTATTCTATTATCTAAATTCTGTGTTCTGCATTCCTGTTTATAAATTCTATATACAGTATTCTACATTCTATAATCTTAAATCTGTGTTCTGCATTCTATTTTCTAATTTCTATATTCAGTATTCTGTATACTATATTCTAAATTCTGTGTTCTGCATTCCATGTTCTAAATTCTTAGTTCTGTATTCTGTTTTTCTTATTGTGTATTCTGTGTTCTGCATTCAATATTCTGTATTGTATATTCAGATACTGTATTCTATATTCTGTGTGTACATTTTATATTCTAAATTCTATATTCAGTATTATGTATTCTATATTCTAAATTCTGGGTTCTTCATTCCATGTTTCAAATTTTGTGTTCTATATACTCTATTCTATATTCTATATTCTGTGTTCTACATTCTATATTCTGTATTCTATATTTTGCATTCCGTATTCTATATTATATATTCTGGGTGCTACATTGTATTTTCTAAATTCTATATAAAGTATTCTGTATTATATAATCTAAATTCTGTGTTCTACATTGTATATTCATATTCTATTTTCAGTATTCTCTATTCTATATTTAAAGTTCTGTGTTCTGCATTCCATGTTGTAAATTTTGTGTTCAATATTCTGTATTCTATATTCCATATTCTGAGTTTAACATTCTATATTCTAAATTCTATATTCAGTATTCTATATTCTATATTCTAAATTCTGTGTTCTGCATTCCGTGTTCTAAATTATGGGTTCTATATTCTGTTTTCCATATTCTAAATTCTGAGTTCTACATTCTATATTCTGTATTCTATATTCTGCATTCCGTATTCTACGTACCAAATTCTGTGTTCTACATTCTATATTCTAAATTCGATATTCAGTGTTCTGTATTCAATATTCTAAATTCTGTGTTCTACATTCCATGTTCTAAATTCTGGGTTCTATATTCTCTATTCTACATTCTATAATTTGTGTTCATCATTCTATATTCTATATTCTATATTCTGCATTACATGTTCTATATTCTATATTCTGTGATCTACATTCTATGTTCAAAAGTCTATATTCTGTATTCTGTATTCTATATTCTAAATGCTGTGTTCTGAATTCCATGTTATATATCCTGTATTCTATATTCTCTAACCAATTTTCTATATTCTGTTTTCTACATTGTATATTCTAAATTATATATTCAGTATTCTTTATTCTATATTCTAAATTCTGTGTTATGCATTCCATGTTTTCAATTCTGAGTTTTGTATTCTGTTTTCCATATTCTATATTCTGTGTTCTACATTCTAAGTTCTGTATTGTATATTCTGCATTCCGAATTCTATATTCTATATTCTGTGTTCTACATTCTATATTCTAAATTGTATATTCAGTATTCCGTATTCTACATTCTATATTCTGTGTTGTGCATTCTATATTATAAATTCTATATTCAGTTTTTTGTGTTTTATATTTTAAATTCTGTGTTTTTCATTCCATATTCCAAATCCTATGTTCAGTATTCTGCATTCTATATTCTAAATTCTGTGTTCTGCATTCTATGTTCTAAATTCTATATTCAGTATTCTGTATTCTATATTCTAAATTCTGTGTTCTGAATTCCATGTTCTAAATTCTGGGTTCTGTATTCTGTTTTCCATATTCTATATTCTGTGTTCTACATTCGATAATCTGTATTGAATTTTCTGCATCCCGTATTCTTTATTCTGTGTTCTACATTCTATATTCTAAATTCTATATTCAGTATTCTGTATTCTATATTCTAAATTCTGTGTTCTACATTCTATGTTGTAAATTTTGGTTTCTATATACTCTAATCAATATTCTATATTCTGTGTTCTACATGCTATAATCTGTGTTCTATATTCTGCACCCCGTATTCTCTATTCTATATTCTGAGTTCTTCATTCTATCTTCTAAAGTTTATATTAAGTATTCTGTAATCTGTATTCTAAATTCTGTGTTCTACATTCCATGTTCTAAATTCTGGGTTCTATATTCTCTATTCTATATTCTATATTTTGTGTTCATCATTCTATATTCTATATTCTATATACTATATTCTGCATTCCGTATTCTATATTCTATATTCTGTGTTCTACATTCTATATTCTAAATTCTATATTCAGTATTTTTTAATCTATATCCTAAATTCTCTGTACTACATTGTATGTTCTAAACTCTATATTCAGTATTCTGTATTCTATATTCTTAGTTCTGTGTTGTGCATTCCATGTTTTCAATTCTTGGTTTTGTATTGTGTTTTCCATATTCTATATTCTGTGTTCTACATTCTCTGTTCTGTATTCTATATTATGCATTCCGTATTCTATATTCTATATTCTGTGTTCTACATTCTATATTCTAAATTGTACATTCAGTATTCCGTATTCTATATTCTATACTCTGTGTTCTTCATTCTATATTCTAAATTGTATATTCAATATTTTGTATTCTATAGTCTAAATTCTGCGTTCTGCATTCAATGTTCTAAATTTTGTTTTCTATATTCTGTATTCTGTATTCTATTTTCTGAGTTCTACATTCTATATTCTGTATTGTATATTCTGCATTCCGTATTCTATATTCTATATTCTGTGATCTACATTCTATATTCTAAATTCTATATTCAGTATTCTGTATTGTATATTCTAAATTCTGTGTTCTGCATTCCATGTTCTAAATTCTGGGATCTATATTCCCTAACCTATTTTCTATATTCTGTGTTCTACATTGTATATTCTAAATCCTATATTCAGTATTCTTTATTCTGTATTCTAAATTCTGTGTTCTACATTGTATATTCTATATTCTATATTCAGTATTCTGTATTCCATATTCTTAATTTTGTGTTCTGCTTTCCATGTTTTCAATTCTGTGTTTTGTATTCTGTTTTCCATATTCCATATTATGTGTTCTACATTCTATGGTCTGTATTCTCTATTCTGCATTCCGTATTCTATACTCTATATTCTTGTTCTAAATTCTATATTCTAAATTGTATATTCAGTATTCCGTATTCTATATTCTATATTCTGTGTTTTACATTCTATATTCTAAATTCTATATTCAGTTTTCTGTATTCTATATTCTAAATTCTGTGTTCTGCATTCCATGTTCCAAATTCTATATTCAGTATTCCGTATTCTATATTCTAAATTCTGTGTTCTGCATTCCAGTTCTAATTTCTGAGTTCTGTATTCTGTTTTCCACATTCTATATTCTGTGTTCTGCATTCTATATACTGTATTGTATATTCTGCATGCTGTATTCCATATTCTGTGTTCTACATTCTATATTCCAAATTCTATATTCAGTATTCTGTATTTTATATTCTAAATTCTGTGTTCTGCATTCCATGTTCTAAATTTTGGTTTCTATATACACTATTCTATTTTCTAATATCTATGTTGTTTATTGTATATTCATATTCTATATTCAGCTTTCTGTATTCTATATTTTAAATTCTGTGTTCTGCATTCCATGTTCTAAATTTTGGTTTCTATATTCTGTATTCTATTTTCTATATTCTGTGTTCTACATTCTATATTCTAAATTCAATATTCAGTATTCTGTATTCTATATTCTTAATTCTGTGTTCTACTTTCTATATTCTAAATTCTATATTCAGAAATCGGTGTTCTATATTCTAAATTCTGTGTTCTGCATTCTGTGTTCTAAGTTCTGGTTTCTATATTCACTCTTCTATATTCTATATTTGTGTTCTTCATTCTATATTCTACATACTATATTCTGCATTCCCTATTCTATATTCTATATTCTGTGTTCTACATTCTATATTCTAAAACCTTTATTCAGTATTCTGTATTCTATATTCTAAATTCTATGTTCTGCATTCCATTTCTAAATTCTGGGTTCTATATTCTCTATTCTATATTCTATATTGTGTGTTCTTCATTCTTTTTTCTAACTTCTATATTCTCCATTTCGTAGTCTATATTCTATATACTGTGTTATTTATTATATATTCAAAATTCTATATTCGGTATTCTTTATTCTATTTTCTAAATTCTGTGTTCTGCATTCCTGTTTATAAATTCTATATACAGTGTTCTGCATTCTATAATCTTAATTCTGTGTTCTGCATTCTATGTTCTGAATAATATATTCAGTATTCTTTATACTATATTCTAAGTTCTGTGTTCTGCATTTTATATTCTAAATTCTATAGTCAGTATTCTGTATTCTATATTCTAAATACTGTGTTTTGTATTCCATGTTGTAAATTCTGTGTTCTATATTGTGTATTGTATATTCTATATTCTGTGCTGTACATTCTATATTCTAAAGTCTATATTCAGTTTTCTGTATTCTATATTCTAAATTCTGTATATGCATTTCATATTCTAAATTCTATATTCAGTATTCTGTATTCTATAATCTAAATTCTGGGTTCTGCATTCTATGTTCTAAATTTTATATTCAGTATTCTGTATTCTATATTCTAAATTCTGTGTTCTGCATTCCATGTTCTAATTTCTAGGTTCTTTTTTCTGTTTTCCATATTCTATATTCTGTATCCTATATTCTATATTCTGTATTCTATATTCTGCATTCTGTATTCTATATTCTATATTGTGTGTTCTAATTTCTATATTCTAAATTCTATATTCAGTATTCTTTATTCTATAATCTAAATTATGTGTTCTACATTCTATATTCAAAATTCTATATTCAGTATTCTGTATTCTATATTCTAAATACTGTGTTCTGAATTCCATGTTCTAAATTCTGGGTTCTGTATTCTGTTTTCCATATTCTATATTCTGTGTTCTACATTCTATTTTCTAAATTCTATATTCAGTATTCTGTATTCTATATTCTTAATTCTGTGTTCTACATTCTATGTTGTAAATTTTGGTTTCTATATACTCTAATCAATATTCTATATTCTGTGTTCTACATGCTATATTCTGTGTTCTATATTCTGCACCCCGTATTCTCTATTCTATATTCTGTGTTCTTCATTCTATATTCTAAATTTTATATTAAGTATTCTGTAATCTCTATTCTAAATTCTGTGTTCTACATTCCATGTTCTAAATTCTGGGTTCTATATTCTCTATCCTATATTCTATATTTTGTGTTCGTCATTCTATATTCTATATTATATATACTATATACTGCATTCCGTATTCTATATTCTATATTCTGTGTTCTACATTCTATATTCTAAATTCTATATTCAGTATATTTTAATCTATATTCTAAATTCTCTGTTCTACATTGTATGTTCTAAACTCTATATTCAGGATTCTGTATTCTATAGTCTTAGTTCTGTGTTGTGCATTCCATGTTTTCAATTCTTGGTTTTGAATTGTGTTTTCCATATTCTATATTCTGTGTTCTACATTCTCTGTTCTGTATTCTATATTCTGCATTCCTTTTTCTATATTCTATATTCTGTGTTCTACATTCTATATTCTAAATTGTACATTCAGTATTCCGTATTCTATATTCTATACTCTGTGTTCTTCATTCTATATTCTAAATTCTATATTGAATATTTTGTATTCTATAGTCTAAATTCTGCGTTCTGCATTCCATGTTCTAAATCCATGGTTCTATATTCTCTATTCTCTATTGTATATTCTGTGTTCTACATTCTATATTCTAAATTCTATATTCAATTTTCTCTATTCTATATTCTAAATTCTGTGTTCTGCATTCAATGTTCTAAATTCTATATTCAGTATTCTGTATTCTATATTCTAAATTCTGTGTTCTGCATTCCATTTTCTAAATTCTGGGTTCTGTATTCTGTTTTCCATATTCTATATTCTGTATTCAAATTTTATATTCTCTATTCTATATTCTGCATTCCGTATTCTATATTCTATATTCTGTGTTCTGCGTTCTGTATTCTAAATTCTATATTCAGTATTCTGTATTCTATATTCTAAATTCTGTGTTCTTTATTCCAAGTTCTATATTCTGGGTTTATATTCTCTATTCTCTATTCTATATTCTGTGTTCCACAATCTATATTCTTAATTCAATATTCTGTATTTTTTACTCTATATTCTAAATTCTGTGTTCTACATTCTATATTCTAAATTCTTTATTCATTATTCTTTATTCTTTATTCTAATTTCTATGTTCCGCATTCTATATACTAGATACTATATTAAGTATTATGTATTCTATATTCTAAATTCTATGTTCTGAATTCTATGTTCTAAATTCTATATTCAGTATTCTGTATTCTATATTCTAAATTCTGTGTTCTGCATTCCTTTTTATAGATCCTTTATTCAGTATTCTGCATTCTATATTCTAAATTCTGTGTTCTGCATTGTATATTCTAAATTGTATATTCAGTATTCTGTATTCTATATTCTAAATTCTGTGTTCTGCATTCCGTGTTCTAATTTCTGGGCTCTATATTCACTATTCTATATTCTTTATTTGTGTTCTTCATTGTATAATCTACATAGTATATTCTACATTCCCTATTCTATATTCCATATTCTGTGTTCTGCATTCTATATTCTAAAACTTTATTCTGTATTCTGTATTCTATATTCTAATTTCTATTTTCTGCATTCCGTTTCTAAATTCTGGGTTCTATTTTCTCTATTCTATATTCAATATTTTCTGTTGTTAATTTTTTATTCTTCCTTCTATATTCTCCATTCCGTAGTCTATATTCTATATTCTGTGTTATTTATTATATATTCTAAATTCTATATTCATTATTCTTTATTCTATTATCTAAATTCTGTGTTCTGCATTCCTGTTTATAAATTCTATATACAGTATTCTACATTCTATAATCTTAAATCTGTGTTCTGCATTCTATTTTCTAATTTCTATATTCAGTATTCTGTATACTATATTCTAAATTATGTGTTCTGCATTCCATGTTCTAAATTCTTAGTTCTGTATTCTGTTTTTCTTATTGTGTATTCTGTGTTCTGCATTCAATATTCTGTATTGTATATTCAGATACTGTATTCTATATTCTGTGTGTACATTTTATATTCTAAATTCTATATTCAGTATTATGTATTCTATATTCTAAATTCTGGGTTCTTCATTCCATGTTTCAAATTTTGTGTTCTATATACTCTATTCTATATTCTATATTCTGTGTTCTACATTCTATATTCTGTATTCTATATTTTGCATTCCGTATTCTATATTATATATTCTGGGTGCTACATTGTATTTTCTAAATTCTATATAAAGTATTCTGTATTATATAATCTAAATTCTGTGTTCTACATTGTATATTCATATTCTATTTTCAGTATTCTCTATTCTATATTTAAAGTTCTGTGTTCTGCATTCCATGTTGTAAATTTTGTGTTCAATATTCTGTATTCTATATTCCATATTCTGAGTTTAACATTCTATATTCTAAATTCTATATTCAGTATTCTATATTCTATATTCTAAATTCTGTGTTCTGCATTCCGTGTTCTAAATTATGGGTTCTATATTCTGTTTTCCATATTCTAAATTCTGAGTTCTACATTCTATATTCTGTATTCTATATTCTGCATTCCGTATTCTACGTACCAAATTCTGTGTTCTACATTCTATATTCTAAATTCGATATTCAGTGTTCTGTATTCAATATTCTAAATTCTGTGTTCTACATTCCATGTTCTAAATTCTGGGTTCTATATTCTCTATTCTACATTCTATAATTTGTGTTCATCATTCTATATTCTATATTCTATATTCTGCATTACATGTTCTATATTCTATATTCTGTGATCTACATTCTATGTTCAAAAGTCTATATTCTGTATTCTGTATTCTATATTCTAAATGCTGTGTTCTGAATTCCATGTTATATATCCTGTATTCTATATTCTCTAACCAATTTTCTATATTCTGTTTTCTACATTGTATATTCTAAATTATATATTCAGTATTCTTTATTCTATATTCTAAATTCTGTGTTATGCATTCCATGTTTTCAATTCTGAGTTTTGTATTCTGTTTTCCATATTCTATATTCTGTGTTCTACATTCTAAGTTCTGTATTGTATATTCTGCATTCCGAATTCTATATTCTATATTCTGTGTTCTACATTCTATATTCTAAATTGTATATTCAGTATTCCGTATTCTACATTCTATATTCTGTGTTGTGCATTCTATATTATAAATTCTATATTCAGTTTTTTGTGTTTTATATTTTAAATTCTGTGTTTTTCATTCCATATTCCAAATCCTATGTTCAGTATTCTGCATTCTATATTCTAAATTCTGTGTTCTGCATTCTATGTTCTAAATTCTATATTCAGTATTCTGTATTCTATATTCTAAATTCTGTGTTCTGCATTACGTGTTCTAACTTCTGGGTTGTATATTCACTATTCTAAATTCTATATTTGTGATCTTCATTCTATATTCTACATACTATATTCTGCATTCCCTATTCTATATTCTATATTCTGTGTTCTACATTCTATATTCTAAAAACTTTATTCAGTATTCTGTATTCTATATTCTAAATTCTATGTTCTGCATTCCATTTCTAAATACTGGGTTCTATATTCTCTATTCTATATTCTATATTGTGTGTTCTTGATTCTATTTTCTAACTTCAATATTCTCCATTTCTTAGTCTATATTCTATATTCTGTGTTATTTATTATATATTCAAAATTCTATATTCGGTATTCTTTATTCTATTTTCTTAATACTGTGTGCTGAATTCCTGTTTATATATTCTATATACAGTGTTCTGCATTCTATAATCTTAATTCTGTGTTCTGCATTCTATGTTCTGAATAATATATTCAGTATTCCTTATTCTATATTCTAAGTTTTGTGTTCTGCATTCTATATTCTAAATTCTATATTCAGTATTCTGTATTCTATATTCTAAATTCTGTGTTTTGTATTCCATGTTCTAAATTCTGTGTTCTATATTGTATATTGTATACTCTATATTCTGTGCTGTTCATTCTATATTCGAAAGTCTATAATCATTTTTCTGTATTCTATATTGTAAATTCTGTATATGCATTCCATATTCTAAATTCTATATTCAGTATTCTGTAATTTATAATCTAAATTCTGGGTTCTGCATTCTATGTTGTAAATTCTATATTCAGTATACTGTATGCTATATTCTAAATTCTGTGTTCTGCATTCCATGTTCTAATTTCTGGATTCTGTATTCTGTTTTCCATATTCTATATTCTGTATCCTATATTCTTTATTCTTTATTCTATATTCTGCATTCCGTATTCTATATTCTATATTGTGTGTTCTACGTTCTATATTCTAAATTCTATATTCAGTATTTTGTATTCTATATGATAGATTCTCTGTTCTCCATTCCATGTTCTTTATTCTGGGTTCTAAATTCTGTTTTCCATATTCTAAATTCTGTGTTCTATATTCTATATTCTGTATTCAATATTCTGCATTCCGTATTCTACAGTCCTTATTTTGTGTTCTACATTCTATATTCTTAATTTTATATTCAGTATTCTGTATTCTATATTTTAAATTCTTTGCTCTGCATTCCATGTTCTAAATTCTGGGTTATTTATTCTGTTTTCCTATTTCTATATTCTATGTTCAAAATTCTATATTCTGTATTGTATATTCTACATTCTTTATTCTATGTTCTATATTCTCAGTTCTACACTGTGCATTCTAAATTTTATATTGAGTATTCTGTATTCTATATTCTAAATTCTGTTTTCTACATTCCATGTTCTAAATTCTGGGTTCTATATTCTCTATTCTATATTCTATATTCTGTGTTCTACAACCTATATTCTTAATTATATATTGTTTATTCTTTACTCTATATTCTAAATTCTGTGTTCTACATTCTATATTCTAAATTCTATATTCAGTATTCTGTATACTATATTCTGCATTCTGTGTTCAGCATTCCATGTCCTCAATTCTGTGTTTTGTATTCTGTTTTCCATATTCTATATTCTGTGTTCTACATTCAATATTCTGTATTCTATATTCTGCATTCCGTATTCTATTTTCTATATTCTGTGTTATACATTCTATATTCTAAATTGTATATTCAGTATTCTCTATTCTATATTCTAAATTTTGTGTTCTGCATTCCTATTTATAAATTCTTTATTCAGTATTATACTTTCTATATTCTAATTTCTGTGTTATACATTCTATATTCTAAATTCTATAGTCAGTATTCTGTATACTATATTCTAAATTTTGTGCACTGCATTCCATGTTCTTAATTCTAGGTTCTGTATTCTGTTTTCCATATTCTATATTTTGTGTTCTGCTTTCTATATTCTTTATTGTATATTCTGCATGCCGTATTCCATATTCTGTGTTCTACATTCTATATTCCAAATTCTATATTCAGTATTCTGTATTCTATATTCTAAATTCTGTGTTCTGATTCCATGTTTTAAATTTTGGGTTCTATATACTCTATTCTATATTCTTAATTCTGT
The DNA here is from genome assembly GCF_048564905.1 of Vicugna pacos. Lineage (NCBI taxonomy): Eukaryota > Metazoa > Chordata > Mammalia > Artiodactyla > Camelidae > Vicugna > Vicugna pacos. The sequence goes on along the minus strand of NW_027328741.1, from coordinate 86,075,294 downwards.
GTTGTATATTGTATATTCATATTCTATATTCAGTATTCGGTATTCTATATTTTAAATTCTGTGTTCAGCATTCCATGTTCTAAATTTTGTTTTCTATATTCTGTATTCTACATTCAATATTCTGCGTTCTACATTCTATATTCTAAATTCTATATTCAGTATTCTGTATTCTGTATTCAAATTCTGTGTTCTACATTCCATGTTCTAAATTCAGGGTTCTATATTCTCTATTCTCTATTCTATATTTTGTGTTCATCATTCTATATTCTATATTCTATATACTATATACTGCATTCCGTATTCTATATTCTATATTCTGAGTTCTACATTCTATATTCTAAATTCTGTATTCAGTATTTTTTAATCTATATTCTAAATTCTCTGTTCTACATTGTATGTTCTAAACTCTATATTCAGAATTCTGTATTCTATATTATTATATCTGTGTTGTGCATTACATGTTTTCAATTCTTGTTTTTGTATTGTGTTTTCCATATTCTATATTCTGTGTTCTACATTCTCTGTTCTGTATTCTATATTCTGCATTCCGTATTCTATATTCTATATTCTGTGATCTGCATTCTATATTCTAAATTGTACATTCAGTATTCCGTATTCTATATTCTATACACTGAGTTCTTCATTCTATATTCTAAATTCTATATTCAATATTTTTATTCTATATTCTAAATTATACGTTCTGCATTCCATGTTCTAAATCCATGGTTCTATATTCCCTATTCTCTATTCTCTATTCTGCGTTCTACTTTCTAAATTCTAAATTCTTTATTCAGTTTTCTGTATTCTATATTCTAAATTCTGTGTTCTGAATTCCATGTTCTAAATTTTGGTTTGTATATACACTATTCTATATTGTAATATCTATGTTTTTTATTGTATATTCATATTGTATATTCAGCTTTCTGTATGCTTTATTTTATATTCTGTGTTCTGCATTCCGTGTTCTAAATTTTGGTTTCTATATTCTGTATTCTATATTCTATATTCTGTGTTCTACATTATATATTCTAAATTCTATATTCAGTATTCTGTATTCTATATTCTTAATTCTGTGTTCTACTTTCTATATTCTAAATTCTATATTCAGAAATCGGTGTTCTATATTCTAAATTCTGTGTTGTGCATTCCGTGTTCTAAGTTCTGGTTTCTATATTCACTCTTATATATTCTATATTTGTGTTCTTCATTCTATATTCTACATACTATATTCTGCATTCCCATTTCTATATTCTATATTCTGTGTTCTACATTCTATATTCTAAAAGCTTTATTCAGTATTATGTATTCTATATTCTAAATTCTGTGTTCTGCATTCCATGTTCCAATTTCTGGGTTCTGTATTCTGTTTTCCATATTATATATTCTGTATCCTATATTCTATATTCTGTATTCTATATTCTGCATTCTGTATTCTATATTCTATATTGTGTGTTCTATGTTCTATATTCTAAATTCTATATTCAGATATCGGTGTTCTATATTCTAAATTCTGTGTTCCGCATTCCATGTTCTCAATTATGGGTTCCATATACTCTATTAAATATTCAATATTCTGTGTTATACATTCTATATTGTGTATTCTGTATTCTGCATTCTGTATTGTATATTCTATATTCTTTGTTCTACATTCTATATTCTAAATACAATATTCAGTATACTTTTTTCTATATTCTAAATACTGTGTTCTAAATTTCGTGTTCTAAGTTCTGTGTTCTATATTCTCTATTCTCTATTCTATATTTTGTGTACTTCATTCTATATTCTACCTTCTTTATTCACCATTCCATAGTCTATATTCTATATTCCGTGTTATACATTCTATATAATAAATTCTATATTCAGTATTCTGTATTCTATATTCTAAATTCAGTGTTCTGCATTCCATGTTCTAAATTCTGTCTTCTATATTCTCTATTCAATATTCTGTGTTCTGCATTCTATATTCTAAATTCTATATTCAGTATTTTTTATTCTATATTCTAAATTATTTGTTCTACATTCTATATTCAAAATTCTATATTCAGTATTCTTTATTCTATATTCTAAATTCTGTGTTCTACATTCCATGTTCTAAATTCTGGGTTCTATATTCTCTATTCTCTATTCTATATTTTGTGTTCATCATTCTATATTCTATATTCTATATACTATATACTGCATTCCGTATTCTATATTCTATATTCTGTGTTCTACATTCTATATTCTAAATTCTATATTCAGTATTTTTTAATCTATATTCTAAATTCTCTGTTCTACATTGTATGTTCTAAACTCTATATTCAGTATTCTGTATTCTATATTCTTAGTTCTGTGTTGTGAATTCCATGTTTTCAATTTTTGGTTTTGTTTTGTGTTTTCCATATTATATATTCTGTGTTCTACATTCTATATTCTAAATTGTACATTCAGTATTCCGTATTCTATATTCTATACTCTGTGTTCTTCATTCTATATTCTAAATTCTATATTCAATATTTTGTATTCTATATTCTAAATTCTGCGTTCTGCATTCCATGTTCTAAATTTTGGTTTCTATATTCTGTATTCTATATTCTATATTCTGAGTTCTAAATTCTATATTCTGTAGTGTATATTCTGCATTCCGTATTCTATATTCTATATTCTGTGATCTACATTCTATATTCTAAATTCTATATTCAGTATTCTGTATTTTATATTCTAAATTCTGTGTTCTGCATTCCATGTTCTAAATTTTGGTTTCTATATACACTATTCTATTTTCTAATATCTATGTTGTTTATTGTATTTTCATATTCTATATTCAGCTTTCTGTATTCTATATTTTAAACTCTGTGTTCTGCATTCCATGTTCTAAATTTTGGTTTCTATATTCTCTATTCTATTTTCTATATTCTGTGTTCTACATTCTATATTCTAAATTCAATATTCAGTATTCTGTATTCTATATTCTTAGTTCTGTGTTGTGCATTCCATGTTTTCAATTCTTGATTTTGAATTGTGTTTTCCCTATTCTATATTCTGTGTTCTACATTCTCTGTTCTGTATTCTATATTCTGCATTCCGTATTCTATATTCTATATTCTGTGTTCTAAATTCTATATTCTAAATTGTACATTCATTATTCCGTATTCTATATTCTATACTCTGTGTTTTTTATCCTATATTCTAAATTCTATATTCAATATTTTGTATTCTATATTCTAAATTCTGCGTTCTGCATTCCATGTTCTATATCCATGGTTCTATATTCTCTATTCTCTATTGTATATTCTGTGTTCTACATTCTATATTCTAAATTCTATATTCAGTTTTCTGTATTCTATATTCTAAATTCTGTGTTCTGCATTCAATATTCTAAATTCTATATTCAGTATTCAGTATTCTATATTCTAAATTCTGTGTTCTACATTCTATATTCTGTAATCAATATTCTGCTTTCTGTGTTCTACATTCCATATTCTGTGTTATATATTCTATATTCTAAATTTGATATTCAGTATTCTGTATTTTATATTGTAAATTCCGTGTTCTACATTCCATGTTCTATATTCTGGGTTCTATATTGTCTATACTATATTCTATATTTTGTGTTCATAATTCTATGTTTTATATTCTATATTCTGCATTCCGTAGTCTATAATCTATATTCTGTGTTCTACATTCTAAATTCTAATTTCTATATTCAGTATTCTCTATTCTATATTCTAAATTCTGTGTTCAGCATTCCATGTTCTAAATTTTGTTTTCTATATTCTGTATTCTATATAATATATTCTGTGTTCTACATTCTATATTCTAAGTTCTATATTCAGTATTCTGTATTCTATATTCTAAATTCTGTGTTCTACATTCTATATTCTATATTCTATATGCAGAAATCGGTGTTCTATACTCTAAATTCTGTGTTCTGCATTCCATGTTCTCAATTATGGGTTCCATATACTCTATTCAATATACTATATTCTGTCTTCTACATTCTATATTTTGTATACTGTATTCTGCATTCCGTATTGTATATTCTATATTCTTTGTTCTACATTCTATATTCTAAATTGTATATTCAGTATACTTTATTCTATATTCTAAATTCTGTGTTCTGAATTTCGTGTTCTAAGTTCTGTGTTCTAAATTCTCTATTCTATATTCTATATTTTGTGTACTTCATTCTATATTCTACCTTCTATATTCTCCATTCCGTAGTCTATATTCTATATTCTGTGTTATACATTTTATATACTAAATTGTATATTCAGTATTCTGTATTCTATATTCTAAATTCAGTGTTCTGCATTCCATGTTCTAAATTTCGGGTCCTATATACTCTATTCTATATTCTATAAACAGTGTTCTACATTTTATATTCTGTATTATATATTCTGCATTCCGTATTCTATATTCTGTATTCTGGGTTCTAATTGTATATTCTAAATCCTATATTCAGTATTCTGTATTCTATATTCTAAATTCTGTGTTCTACATTCTATATTCTAAATTCTATATTCAGTAATCTGTATTCTATATTCTAAATTTTGTGTTCTGCCTTCCATTTTCTAAATTCTGGATTTTATGTTCTGTTTTCCATATTCTAAATTCTGTGTTCTACATTCGATATTCTGTATTCAATATTCTGCCTTCCGTATACTACATTCCATATTCTGTGTTCTACATTCCATATTCTAAATTTTATATTCAGTATTCGGTATTATATATTCTAAGTTCTGTGTTCTGCATTCCATATTCTGAATTCTGGGTTCTGTATTCTGTTTTCCTTATTCTATATTTTGTGTTATACATTCTATTTTCTGTATTCTATATTCTATATTCCGTATCCTATATTCTATATTCTGTGTTCTACATTCTATATTCTTAGTTCGATATTCAGAATACTGTATTCTATATTCTAAATTCTGTGTTATGCATTCCATGTTCTAAATTCTGTCTTCTATATTCTCTATTCAGTATTCTGTGTTCTACATTCTATATTCTAAATTCTATATTAAGTATTGTTTATTCTATATTCTAAATTATGTGTTCTACATCCTATATTCAAAATTCTATATTCAGTATTCTTTATTCTATATTCTAAATTCTGTGTTCTGAATTCCATGTTCTAAATTCTGTGTTCTGTATTCTGTTTTCCATATTCTATATTCTGTGTTCTACATTCGATAATCTTTATTGAATTTTCTGCATGCGGTATTCTCTATTCTGTGTTCTACATTCTATATTCTAAATTCTATTTTCAGTATTCTGTATTCTATATTCTAAATTCTGTGTTCTACATTCTATGTTGTAATTTTTGGGTTCTATATACTCTAATCAATATTCTATATTCTGTGTTCTACATGCTATATTCTGTGTTCTATATTCTGCACCCCGTATTCTCTATTCTCTATTCTGTGTTCTTCATTCTATATTCTAAATATTATATTAAGTATTCTGTATTCTGTATTCTAAATTCTGTGTTCTACATTTCATGTTCTAAATTCTGGGTTCTATATTCTCTATTCTATATTCTATATTTTGTGTTCATCATTCTACATTCTATATTCTATATACTATATACTGCATTCCGTATTCTATATTCTATATTCTGTGTTCTACATTCTATATTATAAATTCTGTATTCAGTATTTTTTAATCTATATTCTAAATTCTCTGTTCTACATTGTATGTTCTAAACTCTATATTCAGTATTCTGTATTCTATATTCTTATTTCTGTGTTGTGCATTCCATGTTTTCAATTCTTGGTTTTGTATTGTGTTTTCCATATTCTATATTCTGTGTTCTACATTCTCTGTTCTGTATTCTATATTCTGCATTCCGTATTCTATATTCTATATTCTGTGATCTGCATTCTATATTCTAAATTGTACATTCAGTATTCCGTATTCTATATTCTATACACTGAGTTCTTCATTTTATATTCTAAATTCTTTATTCAATATTTTGTATTCTATATTCTAAATTATGCGTTCTGCTTTCCATGTTCTAAATCCATGGTTCTTTATTCCCTATTCTCTATTCTCTATTCTGTGTTCTACTTTCTAAATTCTAAATTCTATATTCAGTTTTCTGTATTCTATATTCTAAATTCTGTGTTCTGCATTCTATGTTCTAAATTTTGGTTTCTATATACATTATTCTATATTGTAATATCTATGTTTTTTATTGTATATTCATATTCTATATACAGCTTTCTGTATTCTTTATTTTATATTCTGTGTTCTGCATTCCGTGTTCTAAATTTTGGTTTCTATATTCTTTATTCTATATTCTATATTCTGGGTTCTACATTCTATATTCTAAATTCTGTATTCAGTATTTTTTAATCTATATTCTAAATTCTCTGTTCTACATTGTATGTTCTAAACTCTATATTCAGTATTCTGTATTCTATATTCTTATTTCTGTGTTGTGCATTCCATGTTTTCAATTCTTGGTTTTGTATTGTGTTTTCCATATTCTATATTCTGTGTTCTACATTCTCTGTTCTGTATTCTATATTCTGCATTCCGTATTCTATATTCTATATTCTGTGATCTGCATTCTATATTCTAAATTGTACATTCAGTATTCCGTATTCTATATTCTATACACTGAGTTCTTCATTCTATATTCTAAATTCTATATTCAATATTTTGTATTCTATATTCTAAATTATGCGTTCTGCTTTCCATGTTCTAAATCCATGGTTCTTTATTCCCTATTCTCTATTCTCTATTCTGTGTTCTACTTTCTAAATTCTAAATTCTATATTCAGTTTTCTGTATTCTATATTCTAAATTCTGTGTTCTGCATTCTATGTTCTAAATTTTGGTTTCTATATACATTATTCTATATTGTAATATCTATGTTTTTTATTGTATATTCATATTCTATATACAGCTTTCTGTATTCTTTATTTTATATTCTGTGTTCTGCATTCCGTGTTTTAAATTTTGGTTTCTATATTCTTTATTCTATATTCTATATTCTGGGTTCTACATTCTATATTCTAAATTCTATATTCAGTATCCTGTATTCTATATTCTTAATTCTGTGTTCTACTTTCTATTTTCTAAATTCTATATTCAGAAATCGGTGTTCTATATTCTAAATTCTGTGTTCTGCATTCCGTGTTCTAAGTTCTGGTTTCTATATTCACTCTTCTATATTCTATATTTGTGTTCTTCATTCTATATTCTACATACTATATTCTGCATTCCCTATTCTATATTCTATATTCTGTTTTCTACATTCTATATTCTAAAAGCTTTATTCAGTATTATGTATTCTATATTCTAAATTCTGTGTTCTGCATTCCATGTTCCAATTTCTGGGTTCTGTATTCTGTTTTCCATATTGTATATTCTGTATCCTATATTCTATATTCTGTATTCTATATTCTGCATTCTGTATTCTATATTCTATATTGTGTGTTCTATGTTCTATATTCTAAATTCTATATTCAGATATCGGTGTTCTATATTCTAAATTCTGTGTTCTGCATTCCATGTTCTCAATTATGGGTTCCATATACTCTATTAAATATTCAATATTCTGTGTTATACATTCTATATTGTGTATTCTGTATTCTGCATTCTGTATTGTATATTCTATATTCTTTGTTCTACATTCTATATTCTAAATACAATATTCAGTATACTTTATTCTATATTCTAAATACTGTGTTCTAAATTTCGTGTTCTAAGTTCTGTGTTCTATATTCTCTATTATCTATTCTATATTTTGTGTACTTCACTCTATATTCTACCTTCTTTATTCACCATTCCATAGTCTATATTCTATATTCCGTGTTATACATTCTATATAATAAATTCTATATTCAGTATTCTGTATTCTATATTCTAAATTCAGTGTTATGCATTCCATGTTCTAAATTCTGTGTTCTATATTCTCTATTCAATATTCTGTGTTCTACATTCTATATTCTAAATTCTATATTCAGTATTTTTTATTCTATATTCTAAATTATTTGTTCTACATTCTATATTCAAAATTCTATATTCAGTATTCTTTTTTCTATATTCTAAATTCTGTGTTCTACATTCCATATTCTAAATTCTGGGTTCTATATTCTCTATTCTCTATTCTATATTTTGTGTTCATCATTCTATATTCTATATTCTATATACTATATACTGCATTCCGTATTCTATATTCTATATTCTGTGTTCTACATTCTATATTCTAAATTCTATATTCAGTATTTTTTAATCTATATTCTAAATTCTCTGTTCTACATTGTATGTTCTAAACTCTATATTCAGTATTCTGTATTCTGTATTCTTAGTTCTGTGTTGTGAATTCCATGTTTTCAATTTTTGGTTTTGTATTGTGTTTTCCATATTATATATTCTGTGTTCTACATTCTATATTCTAAATTGTACATTCAGTATTCCGTATTCTATATTCTATACTCTGTGTTCTTCATTCTATATTCTAAATTCTATATTCAATATTTTGTATTCTATATTCTAAATTCTGCGTTCTGCTTTCCATGTTCTAAATTTTGGTTCCTATATTCTGTATTCTATATTCTATATTCTGATTTCTACATTCTATATTCTGTAGTGTATATTCTGCATTCCGTATTCTATATTCTATATTCTGTGATCTACATTCTATATTCTTAATTCTATATTCAGTATTCTGTATTCTATATTCTATATTCTGTGTTCTGCATTCCATGTTCTAAATTCTGGGTTCTATATTCCCTAACCTATTTTCTATATTCTGTGTTCTACATTGTATATTCTAAATTCTATATTCAGTATTCTTTATTCTATATTCTATATTCTGTGTTCTACATTGTATATTCTAAATTCTATATTCAGTATTCTGTATTCCATATTCTTAATTTTGTGTTCTACATTCCATGTTTTCAATTCTGGGTTTTGTATTCTGTTTTCCATATTCTATATTCTGTGTTCTACATTCTATGTTCTGTATTCTCAATTCTGCATTCCGTATTCTATATTCTATATTCTTGTTCTACATTCTATATTCTAAATTGTATATTCAGTATTCCGTACTCTATATTCTATACTCTGTGTTCTTCATTCTATATTCTAAATTCTATATTCATTATTTTGTATTCTATATTCTAAATTCTGCGTTCTGTATTCCATGTTCTAAATTTTGGTTTCTATATTCTGTATTCTATATTTTATATTCTGAGTTCTACATTCTATATTCTGTATTGTATATTCTGCATTCCGTATTCTATATTCTATATTCTGTGATCTACATTCTATATTCCAAATTCTATATTCAGTATTCTGTATTCTATATTCTAAATTCTGTGTTCTGCATTCCATGTTCTAAATACTGGGTTCTATATTCCCTAACCTATTTTCTATATTCTGTGTTCTACATTGTATATTCTAAATTATATATTCAGTATTCTTTATTCTATATTCTAAATTCTGTGTTCTACATTGTATATTCTAAATTCTATATTCAGTATTCTGTATTCCATATTCTTAATTTTGTGCTCTACTTTCCATGTTTTCAATTCTATGTTTTGTATTCTGTTTTCCATATTCTATATTCTGTATTCTACATTCTATGTTCTGTATTCTCTATTCTGCATTCCGTAGTCTATATTCTATATTCTTGTTCTACATTCTATATTCTAAATTGTATATTCAGTATTCCGTACTCTATATTCTATACTCTGTGTTCTTCATTCTATATTCTAAATTCTATATTCAATATTTTGTATTCTATATTCTAAATTCTGCGTTCTGCATTCCATGATCTAAATTTTGATTTCTATATTCTGTATTCTATATTCTATATTCTGAGTTCTACATTCTATATTCTGTATTGTATATTCTGCATTCCGTATTCTATATTCTGTGATCTACATTCTATATTCCAAATTCTATATTCAGTATTCTTTATTCTTTATTCTAAATTCTGTGTTCTGCATTCCATGTTCTAAATTCTGGGTTCTATATTCCTTAACCTATTTTCTATATTCATTGTTCTACATTGTATATTCTAAATTCTATATTCAGTATTCTGTATTCCATATTCCTAATTTTGTGTTCTGCTTTCCATGTTTTCAATTCTAGATTTTGTATTCTGTTTTCCATATGCTATATTCTGTGTTCTACATTCTATGTTCTGTATTCTCTATTCTGCATTCCGTATTCTATATTCTATATTTTTGTTCTACATTCTATATTCTTAATTGTATATTCAGTATTCCGTATTCTATATTCTATATTCTGTGTTTTACATTCTATATTCTAAATTCTATATTCATTTTTCTGTATTCTATATTCTAAATTCTGTGTTCTGCATTCCATGTTCCAAATTCTATATTCAGTATTCTGTATTCTATATTCTAATTTCTGTGTTCTGCATTCTATGTTCTATATTGTATATTCAGTATTCTTTTTTCTATATTCTAAATTCTGTGTTCTGCATTCCAGTTCTAATTTCTGAGTTCTGTATTCTGTTTTCCACATTCTATATTTTGTGTTCTGCATTCTATATTCTGTATTGTATATTCTGCATGCTGTATTCCATATTCTGTGTTCTACATTCTATATTCCAAATTCTATATTCAGTATTCTGTATTTTATAATCTAAATTCTGTGTTCTGCATTCCATGTTCTAAATTTTTGTTTCTATATACACTATTCTATATTCTAATATCTATGTTGTTTATTGTATATTCATATTATATATTCAGCTTTCTGTATTCTATATTTTAATTCTGTGTTCTGCATTCCATGTTCTAAATTTTGGTTTCTATATTCTGTATTCTATTTTCTATATTCTTTGTTCTACATTCTATATTCTAAATTCAATATTCAGTATTCTGTATTCTATATTCTTAATTCTGTGTTCTACTTTTTATATTCTAAATTCTATATTCAGAAATCGGTGTTCTTTATTCTAAATTCTGTGTTCTGCATTCCGTGTTCTAAGTTCTGGTTTCTATATTCACTCTTCTATATTCTATATTTGTGTTCTTCATTCTATATTCTACATACAATATTCTGCATTCCCTATTCTATATTCTATATTTTGTGTTCTACATTATATATTCTAAAACCTTTATTCAGTATTCTGTATTCTATATTATAATTCTATGTTCTGCATTCCATTTCTAAATTCTGGGTTCTATATTCTCTATTCTATATTCTATATTGTGTGTTCTTCATTCTTTTTTCTAACCTCTATATTCTCCATTTCGTAGTCTATTTTCTATATTCTGTGTTATTTATTATATATTCAAAATTCTATATTCGGTATTCTTTATTCTATTTTCTAAATTCTGTGTTCTGCATTCCTGTTTATAAATTCTATATAAACAGTTCTACATTCTATAATCTTAATTCTGTGTTCTGCATTCTATGTTCTGAAAAATATATTCAGTATTCTTTATACTATATTCTAAGTTCTGTGTTCTGCATTCTATATTCTAAATTCTATAGTCAGTATTCTGTGTTCTATATTCTAAATTCTGTGTTTTGTATTCCATGTTGTAAATTCGGTGTTCTATATTGTATATTGTATATTCTATATTCTGTGCAGTACATTCTATATTCTAATGTCTATATTCAGTTTTCTGTATTCTATATTCTAAATCCTGTATATGCATTCCATATTCTAAATTCTATATTCAGTATTCTGTATTCTATAATCTAAATTCTGGGTTCTGCATTCTATGTTCTAAATTTTATATTCAGTATTCTGTATTCTATATACTAAATCCTGTGTTCTGCATTCCATGTTCTAAATTTTGGTTTCTATATTCTGTATTCTATAATCTATATTCTGTGTTCTACATTCTATATTCTAAATTCTATATTCAGTATTCTGTATTCTATATTCTTAATTCTGTGTTCTACTTTCTATATTCTAAATTCTATATTCAGAAATCGGTGTTCTATATTCTAAATTCTTTGTTCTGCATTCTGTGTTCTAAGTTCTGGTTTCTATATTCACTCTTCTATATTCTATATTTGTGTTCTTCATTCTATATTCTACATACTATATTCTGCATTCCCTATTCTATATTCTATATTCTGTGTTCTACATTCTATATTCTAAAAGCTTTAGTCATTATTCTGTATTCTATATTCTAAATTCTGTGTTCTGCATTCCATGTTCTAATTTCTGGGTTCTGTATTCTGTTTTTCATATTCTATATTCTGTATCCTATATTCTATATTCTGTATTCTTTATTCTGCATTCTGTATTCTATATTCTATATTGTGTGTTCTACGTTCTATATTCTAAATTCTATATTCAGATATCGGTGTTCTATATTCTAAATTCTGTGTTCTGCATTCCATGTTCTCAATTATGGGTTCCATATACTCTATTAAATATTCTATATTCTTTGTTATACATTCTATATTGTGTATTCTGTATTCTGCATTCTGTATTGTATATTCTATATTCTTTGTTCTACATTCTATATTCTAAATACTATATTCAGTATACTCTATTCTATATTCTAAATTCTGTGTTCTGAATTTCGTGTTCTAAGTTCTGGGTTCTATATTCTCTATTCTATATTCTATATTTTGTGTACTTCATTCTATATTCTACCTTCTTTATTCACCATTCCGTAGTCTATATTCTATATTCTGTGTTATACATTCTATATACTAAATTCTATATTCAGTATTCAGTATTCTACCTTCTAAATTCAGTGTTCTGCATTCCATGTTCTAAATTCTGTCTTCTATAACCTCTATTCAATATTCTGTGTTCTACATTATATATTCTAAATTCTATATTCAGTATTCTTTATTCTATATTCTAAATTATGTGTTCTACATTCTATGTTCAAAATTCTATATTCAGTATTCTTTATTCTATATTCTAAATTCTGTGTTCTGAATTCCATGTTCTAAATTCTGGGTTCTGTATTCTGTTTTCCATATTCTATATTCTGTGTTCTACATTCGATAATCTGTATTGAATTTTCTGCATCCCGTATTCTTTATTCTGTGTTCTACATTCTATATTCTAAATTCTATATTCAGTATTCTGTATTCTATATTCTAAATTCTGTGTTCTACATTCTATGTTGTAAATTTTGGTTTCTATATACTCTAATCAATATTCTATATTCTGTGTTCTACATGCTATAATCTGTGTTCTATATTCTGCACCCCGTATTCTCTATTCTATATTCTGAGTTCTTCATTCTATCTTCTAAAGTTTATATTAAGTATTCTGTAATCTGTATTCTAAATTCTGTGTTCTACATTCCATGTTCTAAATTCTGGGTTCTATATTCTCTATTCTATATTCTATATTTTGTGTTCATCATTCTATATTCTATATTCTATATACTATATTCTGCATTCCGTATTCTATATTCTATATTCTGTGTTCTACATTCTATATTCTAAATTCTATATTCAGTATTTTTTAATCTATATCCTAAATTCTCTGTACTACATTGTATGTTCTAAACTCTATATTCAGTATTCTGTATTCTATATTCTTAGTTCTGTGTTGTGCATTCCATGTTTTCAATTCTTGGTTTTGTATTGTGTTTTCCATATTCTATATTCTGTGTTCTACATTCTCTGTTCTGTATTCTATATTATGCATTCCGTATTCTATATTCTATATTCTGTGTTCTACATTCTATATTCTAAATTGTACATTCAGTATTCCGTATTCTATATTCTATACTCTGTGTTCTTCATTCTATATTCTAAATTGTATATTCAATATTTTGTATTCTATAGTCTAAATTCTGCGTTCTGCATTCAATGTTCTAAATTTTGTTTTCTATATTCTGTATTCTGTATTCTATTTTCTGAGTTCTACATTCTATATTCTGTATTGTATATTCTGCATTCCGTATTCTATATTCTATATTCTGTGATCTACATTCTATATTCTAAATTCTATATTCAGTATTCTGTATTGTATATTCTAAATTCTGTGTTCTGCATTCCATGTTCTAAATTCTGGGATCTATATTCCCTAACCTATTTTCTATATTCTGTGTTCTACATTGTATATTCTAAATCCTATATTCAGTATTCTTTATTCTGTATTCTAAATTCTGTGTTCTACATTGTATATTCTATATTCTATATTCAGTATTCTGTATTCCATATTCTTAATTTTGTGTTCTGCTTTCCATGTTTTCAATTCTGTGTTTTGTATTCTGTTTTCCATATTCCATATTATGTGTTCTACATTCTATGGTCTGTATTCTCTATTCTGCATTCCGTATTCTATACTCTATATTCTTGTTCTAAATTCTATATTCTAAATTGTATATTCAGTATTCCGTATTCTATATTCTATATTCTGTGTTTTACATTCTATATTCTAAATTCTATATTTAGTTTTCTGTATTCTATATTCTAAATTCTGTGTTCTGCATTCCATGTTCCAAATTCTATATTCAGTATTCCGTATTCTATATTCTAAATTCTGTGTTCTGCATTCCAGTTCTAATTTCTGAGTTCTGTATTCTGTTTTCCACATTCTATATTCTGTGTTCTGCATTCTATATACTGTTTTGTATATTCTGCATGCTGTATTCCATATTCTGTGTTCTACATTCTATATTCCAAATTCTATATTCAGTATTCTGTATTTTATATTCTAAATTCTGTGTTCTGCATTCCATGTTCTAAATTTTGGTTTCTATATACACTATTCTATTTTCTAATATCTATGTTGTTTATTGTATATTCATATTCTATATTCAGCTTTCTGTATTCTATATTTTAAATTCTGTGTTCTGCATTCCATGTTCTAAATTTTGGTTTCTATATTCTGTATTCTATTTTCTATATTCTGTGTTCTACATTCTATATTCTAAATTCAATATTCAGTATTCTGTATTCTATTTTCTTAATTCTGTGTTCTACTTTCTATATTCTAAATTCTATATTCAGAAATCGGTGTTCTATATTCTAAATTCTGTGTTCTGCATTCTGTGTTCTAAGTTCTGGTTTCTATATTCACTCTTCTATATTCTATATTTGTGTTCTTCATTCTATATTCTACATACTATATTCTGCATTCCCTATTCTATATTCTATATTCTGTGTTCTACATTCTATATTCTAAAGCCTTTATTCAGTATTCTGTATTCTATATTCTAAATTCTATGTTCTGCATTCCATTTCTAAATTCTGGGTTCTATATTCTCTATTCTATATTCTATATTGTGTGTTCTTCATTCTTTTTTCTAACTTCTATATTCTCCATTTCGTAGTCTATATTCTATATACTGTGTTATTTATTATATATTCAAAATTCTATATTCGGTATTCTTTATTCTATTTTCTAAATTCTGTGTTCTGCATTCCTGTTTATAAATTCTATATACAGTGTTCTGCATTCTATAATCTTAATTCTGTGTTCTGCATTCTATGTTCTGAATAATATATTCAGTATTCTTTATACTATATTCTAAGTTCTGTGTTCTGCATTTTATATTCTAAATTCTATAGTCAGTATTCTGTATTCTATATTCTAAATACTGTGTTTTGTATTCCATGTTGTAAATTCTGTGTTCTATATTGTGTATTGTATATTCTATATTCTGTGCTGTACATTCTATATTCTAAAGTCTATATTCAGTTTTCTGTATTCTATATTCTAAATTCTGTATATGCATTTCATATTCTAAATTCTATATTCAGTATTCTGTATTCTATAATCTAAATTCTGGGTTCTGCATTCTATGTTCTAAATTTTATATTCAGTATTCTGTATTCTATATTCTAAATTCTGTGTTCTGCATTCCATGTTCTAATTTCTAGGTTCTTTTTTCTGTTTTCCATATTCTATATTCTGTATCCTATATTCTATATTCTGTATTCTATATTCTGCATTCTGTATTCTATATTCTATATTGTGTGTTCTAATTTCTATATTCTAAATTCTATATTCAGTATTCTTTATTCTATAATCTAAATTATGTGTTCTACATTCTATATTCAAAATTCTATATTCAGTATTCTGTATTCTATATTCTAAATACTGTGTTCTGAATTCCATGTTCTAAATTCTGGGTTCTGTATTCTGTTTTCCATATTCTATATTCTGTGTTCTACATTCTATTTTCTAAATTCTATATTCAGTATTCTGTATTCTATATTCTTAATTCTGTGTTCTACATTCTATGTTGTAAATTTTGGTTTCTATATACTCTAATCAATATTCTATATTCTGTGTTCTACATGCTATATTCTGTGTTCTATATTCTGCACCCCGTATTCTCTATTCTATATTCTGTGTTCTTCATTCTATATTCTAAATTTTATATTAAGTATTCTGTAATCTCTATTCTAAATTCTGTGTTCTACATTCCATGTTCTAAATTCTGGGTTCTATATTCTCTATCCTATATTCTATATTTTGTGTTCGTCATTCTATATTCTATATTATATATACTATATACTGCATTCCGTATTCTATATTCTATATTCTGTGTTCTACATTCTATATTCTAAATTCTATATTCAGTATATTTTAATCTATATTCTAAATTCTCTGTTCTACATTGTATGTTCTAAACTCTATATTCAGGATTCTGTATTCTATAGTCTTAGTTCTGTGTTGTGCATTCCATGTTTTCAATTCTTGGTTTTGAATTGTGTTTTCCATATTCTATATTCTGTGTTCTACATTCTCTGTTCTGTATTCTATATTCTGCATTCCTTTTTCTATATTCTATATTCTGTGTTCTACATTCTATATTCTAAATTGTACATTCAGTATTCCGTATTCTATATTCTATACTCTGTGTTCTTCATTCTATATTCTAAATTCTATATTGAATATTTTGTATTCTATAGTCTAAATTCTGCGTTCTGCATTCCATGTTCTAAATCCATGGTTCTATATTCTCTATTCTCTATTGTATATTCTGTGTTCTACATTCTATATTCTAAATTCTATATTCAATTTTCTCTATTCTATATTCTAAATTCTGTGTTCTGCATTCAATGTTCTAAATTCTATATTCAGTATTCTGTATTCTATATTCTAAATTCTGTGTTCTGCATTCCATTTTCTAAATTCTGGGTTCTGTATTCTGTTTTCCATATTCTATATTCTGTATTCAAATTTTATATTCTCTATTCTATATTCTGCATTCCGTATTCTATATTCTATATTCTGTGTTCTGCGTTCTGTATTCTAAATTCTATATTCAGTATTCTGTATTCTATATTCTAAATTCTGTGTTCTTTATTCCAAGTTCTATATTCTGGGTTTATATTCTCTATTCTCTATTCTATATTCTGTGTTCCACAATCTATATTCTTAATTCAATATTCTGTATTTTTTACTCTATATTCTAAAATCTGTGTTCTACATTCTATATTCTAAATTCTTTATTCATTATTCTTTATTCTTTATTCTAATTTCTATGTTCCGCATTCTATATACTAGATACTATATTAAGTATTATGTATTCTATATTCTAAATTCTATGTTCTGAATTCTATGTTCTAAATTCTATATTCAGTATTCTGTATTCTATATTCTAAATTCTGTGTTCTGCATTCCTTTTTATAGATCCTTTATTCAGTATTCTGCATTCTATATTCTAAATTCTGTGTTCTGCATTGTATATTCTAAATTGTATATTCAGTATTCTGTATTCTATATTCTAAATTCTGTGTTCTGCATTCCGTGTTCTAATTTCTGGGCTCTATATTCACTATTCTATATTCTTTATTTGTTTTCTTCATTGTATAATCTACATAGTATATTCTACATTCCCTATTCTATATTCCATATTCTGTGTTCTGCATTCTATATTCTAAAACTTTATTCTGTATTCTGTATTCTATATTCTAATTTCTATTTTCTGCATTCCGTTTCTAAATTCTGGGTTCTATTTTCTCTATTCTATATTCAATATTTTCTGTTGTTAATTTTTTATTCTTCCTTCTATATTCTCCATTCCGTAGTCTATATTCTATATTCTGTGTTATTTATTATATATTCTAAATTCTATATTCATTATTCTTTATTCTATTATCTAAATTCTGTGTTCTGCATTCCTGTTTATAAATTCTATATACAGTATTCTACATTCTATAATCTTAAATCTGTGTTCTGCATTCTATTTTCTAATTTCTATATTCAGTATTCTGTATACTATATTCTAAATTCTGTGTTCTGCATTCCATGTTCTAAATTCTTAGTTCTGTATTCTGTTTTTCTTATTGTGTATTCTGTGTTCTGCATTCAATATTCTGTATTGTATATTCAGATACTGTATTCTATATTCTGTGTGTACATTTTATATTCTAAATTCTATATTCAGTATTATGTATTCTATATTCTAAATTCTGGGTTCTTCATTCCATGTTTCAAATTTTGTGTTCTATATACTCTATTCTATATTCTATATTCTGTGTTCTACATTCTATATTCTGTATTCTATATTTTGCATTCCGTATTCTATATTATATATTCTGGGTGCTACATTGTATTTTCTAAATTCTATATAAAGTATTCTGTATTATATAATCTAAATTCTGTGTTCTACATTGTATATTCATATTCTATTTTCAGTATTCTCTATTCTATATTTAAAGTTCTGTGTTCTGCATTCCATGTTGTAAATTTTGTGTTCAATATTCTGTATTCTATATTCCATATTCTGAGTTTAACATTCTATATTCTAAATTCTATATTCAGTATTCTATATTCTATATTCTAAATTCTGTGTTCTGCATTCCGTGTTCTAAATTATGGGTTCTATATTCTGTTTTCCATATTCTAAATTCTGAGTTCTACATTCTATATTCTGTATTCTATATTCTGCATTCCGTATTCTACGTACCAAATTCTGTGTTCTACATTCTATATTCTAAATTCGATATTCAGTGTTCTGTATTCAATATTCTAAATTCTGTGTTCTACATTCCATGTTCTAAATTCTGGGTTCTATATTCTCTATTCTACATTCTATAATTTGTGTTCATCATTCTATATTCTATATTCTATATTCTGCATTACATGTTCTATATTCTATATTCTGTGATCTACATTCTATGTTCAAAAGTCTATATTCTGTATTCTGTATTCTATATTCTAAATGCTGTGTTCTGAATTCCATGTTATATATCCTGTATTCTATATTCTCTAACCAATTTTCTATATTCTGTTTTCTACATTGTATATTCTAAATTATATATTCAGTATTCTTTATTCTATATTCTAAATTCTGTGTTATGCATTCCATGTTTTCAATTCTGAGTTTTGTATTCTGTTTTCCATATTCTATATTCTGTGTTCTACATTCTAAGTTCTGTATTGTATATTCTGCATTCCGAATTCTATATTCTATATTCTGTGTTCTACATTCTATATTCTAAATTGTATATTCAGTATTCCGTATTCTACATTCTATATTCTGTGTTGTGCATTCTATATTATAAATTCTATATTCAGTTTTTTGTGTTTTATATTTTAAATTCTGTGTTTTTCATTCCATATTCCAAATCCTATGTTCAGTATTCTGCATTCTATATTCTAAATTCTGTGTTCTGCATTCTATGTTCTAAATTCTATATTCAGTATTCTGTATTCTATATTCTAAATTCTGTGTTCTGCATTACGTGTTCTAACTTCTGGGTTGTATATTCACTATTCTAAATTCTATATTTGTGATCTTCATTCTATATTCTACATACTATATTCTGCATTCCCTATTCTATATTCTATATTCTGTGTTCTACATTCTATATTCTAAAAACTTTATTCAGTATTCTGTATTCTATATTCTAAATTCTATGTTCTGCATTCCATTTCTAAATACTGGGTTCTATATTCTCTATTCTATATTCTATATTGTGTGTTCTTGATTCTATTTTCTAACTTCAATATTCTCCATTTCTTAGTCTATATTCTATATTCTGTGTTATTTATTATATATTCAAAATTCTATATTCGGTATTCTTTATTCTATTTTCTTAATACTGTGTGCTGAATTCCTGTTTATATATTCTATATACAGTGTTCTGCATTCTATAATCTTAATTCTGTGTTCTGCATTCTATGTTCTGAATAATATATTCAGTATTCCTTATTCTATATTCTAAGTTTTGTGTTCTGCATTCTATATTCTAAATTCTATATTCAGTATTCTGTATTCTATATTCTAAATTCTGTGTTTTGTATTCCATGTTCTAAATTCTGTGTTCTATATTGTATATTGTATACTCTATATTCTGTGCTGTTCATTCTATATTCGAAAGTCTATAATCATTTTTCTGTATTCTATATTGTAAATTCTGTATATGCATTCCATATTCTAAATTCTATATTCAGTATTCTGTAATTTATAATCTAAATTCTGGGTTCTGCATTCTATGTTGTAAATTCTATATTCAGTATACTGTATGCTATATTCTAAATTCTGTGTTCTGCATTCCATGTTCTAATTTCTGGATTCTGTATTCTGTTTTCCATATTCTATATTCTGTATCCTATATTCTTTATTCTTTATTCTATATTCTGCATTCCGTATTCTATATTCTATATTGTGTGTTCTACGTTCTATATTCTAAATTCTATATTCAGTATTTTGTATTCTATATGATAGATTCTCTGTTCTCCATTCCATGTTCTTTATTCTGGGTTCTAAATTCTGTTTTCCATATTCTAAATTCTGTGTTCTATATTCTATATTCTGTATTCAATATTCTGCATTCCGTATTCTACAGTCCTTATTTTGTGTTCTACATTCTATATTCTTAATTTTATATTCAGTATTCTGTATTCTATATTTTAAATTCTTTGCTCTGCATTCCATGTTCTAAATTCTGGGTTATTTATTCTGTTTTCCTATTTCTATATTCTATGTTCAAAATTCTATATTCTGTATTGTATATTCTACATTCTTTATTCTATGTTCTATATTCTCAGTTCTACACTGTGCATTCTAAATTTTATATTGAGTATTCTGTATTCTATATTCTAAATTCTGTTTTCTACATTCCATGTTCTAAATTCTGGGTTCTATATTCTCTATTCTATATTCTATATTCTGTGTTCTACAACCTATATTCTTAATTATATATTGTTTATTCTTTACTCTATATTCTAAATTCTGTGTTCTACATTCTATATTCTAAATTCTATATTCAGTATTCTGTATACTATATTCTGCATTCTGTGTTCAGCATTCCATGTCCTCAATTCTGTGTTTTGTATTCTGTTTTCCATATTCTATATTCTGTGTTCTACATTCAATATTCTGTATTCTATATTCTGCATTCCGTATTCTATTTTCTATATTCTGTGTTATACATTCTATATTCTAAATTGTATATTCAGTATTCTCTATTCTATATTCTAAATTTTGTGTTCTGCATTCCTATTTATAAATTCTTTATTCAGTATTATACTTTCTATATTCTAATTTCTGTGTTATACATTCTATATTCTAAATTCTATAGTCAGTATTCTGTATACTATATTCTAAATTTTGTGCACTGCATTCCATGTTCTTAATTCTAGGTTCTGTATTCTGTTTTCCATATTCTATATTTTGTGTTCTGCTTTCTATATTCTTTATTGTATATTCTGCATGCCGTATTCCATATTCTGTGTTCTACATTCTATATTCCAAATTCTATATTCAGTATTCTGTATTCTATATTCTAAATTCTGTGTTCTGATTCCATGTTTTAAATTTTGGGTTCTATATACTCTATTCTATATTCTTAATTCTGTGTTGTATATTGTATATTCATATTCTATATTCAGTATTCGGTATTCTATATTTTAAATTCTGTGTTCAGCATTCCATGTTCTAAATTTTGTTTTCTATATTCTGTATTCTACATTCAATATTCTGCGTTCTACATTCTATATTCTAAATTCTATATTCAGTATTCTGTATTCTGTATTCAAATTCTGTGTTCTATATTCCATGTTCTAAATTCAGGGTTCTATATTCTCTATTCTCTATTCTATATTTTGTGTTCATCATTCTATATTCTATATTTTATATACTTAATACTGCATTCCGTATTCTATATTCTATATTCTGTGTTCTACATTCTATATTGTATATTCTATATTCAGTATTTTTTAATCTATATTCTAAATTCTCTGTTCTACATTGTATGTTCTAAATTCTATATTCAGTATTCTGTATTCTATATTCTTAGTTCTGTGTTGTGCATTCCATGTTTTCAATTCCTGGGTTTGTATTGTGTTTTCCATATTCTATATTCTGTGTTCTACATTCTCTGTTCTGTATTCTATATTCTGCATTCCGTATTCTATATTCTATATTCTGTGTTATTCCTTCTATATTCTAAATACTTTATACAGTATTCTGCATTCAATATTCTAAATACTGTGTTCTGCATTCAATGTTCTAAATTCTATATTCTGTATTTTGTATTCTATACTCTAAATTCTGTGTTCTTCATTCCAGTTCTAAATTCTGAGATATCTTTTCTGTTTTCCACATTCTATACTCTGTGTTTTGCATTCTATATTCTGTATTGCATATTCTGTATGCCGTATTCCATATTCTGTGTTCTACATTCTATATTCCAAATCCTATATTCAGTATTCTGTATTCTATATTCTAAATTCTGTGTTCTGCATTCCATGTTCTAAATTTTGGATTCTATATCCTCTAATCTATATTCTAAATTCTGTGTTCTATATTGTATATTCATATTCTATATTCAGTATTCGTTATTCTATATTTTAATTTCTGTGTTCTGCATTCCATGTTCTAAATTTTGGTTTCTATATTCTGTATTCTATATTCTATATTCTGAGTTCTACATTCTATATTCTGTATTGTATATTCTGCATTCCGTATTCTATATTCTATATTCTGTGATCTACATTCTATATTCTAAGTTCTATATTCTGTATTCTGTATTCTATATTCTAAATTCTGTGTTCTGCATTCCATGTTCTAAATTCTGGGTTCTATATTCCCAAACCTATTTTCTATATTCTGTGTTCTACATTGTATATTCTAAATTCTATATTCAGTATCCTTTATTCTATATTCTAAATTCTGTATTCTACATTGTATATACTAAATTCTATATTCAGTATCCTGTATTCCATATTCTTAATTCTGTGTTCTGCTTTACATGTTTTCAATTCAGGATTTTTTATTCTGTTTTCCATATTCTATATTCTGTGTTCTACATTCTATGTTCTGTATTCTATATTCTATATTCCGTATCCTATATTCTATATTCTGTGTTCTACATTCTATATTCTTAGTTCGATATTCAGAATTCTGTATTCTATATTCTAAATTCTGTGTTATGCATTCCATGTTCTAAATTCTGTCTTCTATATTCTCTATACAATATTCTGTGTTTTACATTCTATATTCTAAATTCTATATTCAGTATTCTTTATTCTATATCCTAAATTCTGTGTTCTGAATTCCATGTTCTAAATTCTGGGTTCTGTATTCTGTTTTCCATATTCTATATTCTGTGTTCTACATTCGAAAATCTGTATTGAATTTTCTGCATGCCGTATTCTATATTCTGTGTTCTACATTCTATATTCTAAATTCTATATTCAGTATTCTGTATTCTGTATTCTAAATTCTGTGTTCTTCACCTATGTTGTAAATTTTGGTTTCTATATACTCTAATCAATATTCTATATTCTGTGTTCTACATGCTATATTCTGTGTTCTATATTCTGCACCCCGTATTCTGTATTCTATATTCTGTGTTCTTCATTCTATATTCTAAAATTTATATTAAGTATAATGTATTCTGTATTATAAACTCTGTGTTCTACATTCCATGTTCTAAATTCTGGGTTCTATATTCTCTATTCTATATTCTATATTTTGTGTTCATCATTCTATATTCTATATACTATATACTTCATTCCGTATTCTCTATTCTATATTCTGTGTTCTACATTCTATATTCTAAATTCTATATTCAGAATTTTTTAATCTCTATTCTAAATTCTCTTATCTACATTGTATGTTCTAAACCTTATATTCAGTATTCTGTATTCTATATTCTTTGTTCTGTCTTGTGCATTCCATGTTTTCAATTCTTGGTTTTGAATTGTGTTTTCCATATTCTATATTCTGTGTTATACATTCTCTGTTCTGTGTTCTATAATCTGCATTCCGTATTCTATATTCTATATTCTGTGTTCTATATTCTATATTCTAAATTGTACATTCAGTATTCCGTATTCTAGATTCTATACTCTGTGTTCTTCATTCTATATTCTAAATTCTATATTCAATATTTTGTATTCTATATTCTAAATTCTGCGTTCTGCATTCCATGTTCTAAATCCATGGTTCTATATTCTCTATTCTCTATTGTATATTCTGTGTTCTACATTCTATATTCTAAATTCTATATTCAGTTTTCTGTATTCTATATTCTAAATTCTGTGTTCTGCATTCAATGTTCTAAATTCTATATTCAGTATTCTGTATTCTATATTCTAAATTCTGTGTTCTGCATTCCATTTTCTAAATTCTGGGTTCTGTATTCTGTTTTCCATATTCTATATTCTGTATTCAAATTTTATATTCTGTATTCTATATTCTGCATTCCGTATTCTATATTCTATATTCTGTGTTCTGCGTTCTGTATTCTAAATTCTATATTCAGTATTCTGTATTCTATATTCTAAATTCTGTGTTCTGCATTCCATTTTCTAAATTCTGGGTTCTGTATTCTGTTTTCCATATTCTATATTCTGTATTCAAATTTTATATTCTGTATTCTATATTCTGCATTCCGTTTTCTATATTCTATATTCTGTGTTCTGCGTTCTCTATTCTAAATTCTATATTCAGTATTCTGTATTCTATATTCTAAATTCTGTGTTCTATATTCCAAGTTCTAAATTCTGGGTTCTATATTCTCTATTCTGTATTCTATATTCTGTGTTCCACATTCTATATTCTTAATTCAATATCCTGTATTCTTTACTCTATATTCTAAATTCTGTGTTCTACATTCTATATTCTAAATTCTTTATTCAGTATTCTGTATTCTATATTCTAATTTCTATGTTCTGCATTCTATATCCTAGATTCTATATTAAGTATTCTGTATTATATATTCTAAATTCTATGTTCCGAATTCTATGTTCTAAATTCTATATTCAGTATTCTGTATTCTATATTCTAAATTCTGTGTTCGGAATTCCATGTTCTAAATTCTGGATTCTATATTCTCTATTATCTATTCTATATTCTAAATTCTATATTCATTATTCTGTATTTTATATTCCAAATTTTGTGTTCTGCATTCCATGTCTAATTTCTGGGTTCTCTATTCTGTGTCCCATTTTCTAAATTCTGTGTTCTACCTTCTATATTCTGTAATCAATATTCTGCATTCTGTATTCTACATTCCATATTCTGTGTTCTATATTCTATATTATAAATTTGATATTCATTATTCTGTATTTTATATTTTAAATTCTGTGTTCTACATTCCATGTTCTAAATTCTGGGTTCTATATTGTCTATTCTATATTCTATATTTTGTGTTTATAATTCTATATTGTATATTCTATATTCTGCATTCCGTAGTCTATATTCTATATTCTGTGTTCTACATTCTAAATTCCAAATTCTATATTCAGTATTCTCTTTTCTATATTCTAATTTTTGTGTTCTGCATTCCTTTTTATATATTCTTTATTCAGTATTATACTTTCTATATTCTATATTCTGTGTTTTGTATTCTATATTCTAAATTCTATTGTCAGTATTCTGTAAAGTATATTCTAAATTTTGTGCTCTGCATTCCATGTTCTAACTTCTGGGTTCTGTATTCTGTATTCTATTTTCTATATTCTGTGTTCTACATTCTATATTCTTAATTATATTTTGTGTATTCTTTACTCTATATTCTAAATTCTGTGTTCTATATTCTATATTCTAAATTCTATATTCAGTATTCTGTATTCTATATTCTACATTCTGCGTTCAGCATTCCATGTCCTCAATTCTGTGTTTTGTATTCTGTTTTCCATATTCTATATTCTGTGTTCTACATTCAATATTCTGTATTCTATATTCTGCATTCCGTATTCTTTTTTCTATATTCTGTGTTATACATTCTATATTCTAAATTGTATATTCAGTATTTTGTATTCTATATTCTAAATTTGAGTTCTGCATTCCTATATATAAATTCTTTATTCAGTATTATACTTTCTATATTCTAAATTCTGTGTTATGCATTCTATATTGTAAATTCTATAGTCAGTATTCTGTATACTATATTCTAAATTTTGTGCTCTGCTTTCCATGTTCTAAATTCTGGGTCCTGTATTCTGTTTTTCATATCCTATATTTTGTGTTCTGCCTTCTATATTCTTTATTGTATATTTTGCATGCCGTATTCCATATTCTTTGTTCTACTTTCTATATTCCATATTCTATACTCAGTATTCTCTATTCTATATTCTAATTTCTGTGTTCTACATTCTATATTCTAAATTCTATATTCAGAATTCGGTGTTCTATTTTCTAAATTTTGTGTTCTGCATTCCATGTTCTCAATTATGGGTTCCATATACTCTATTCAATATTCTATATTCTGTCTTCTACATTCTATATTCTGTATACTGTATTCTGCATTCCGTATTTTATATTCTATATACTTTGTTCTACATTCTATATTCTAAATTCTATATTCAGTATAATTTATTCTATATTCTAAATTCTCTGTTCTACATTGTATATTCTAAACTCTATATTCAGTATTCTGTATTCTATACTCTTAGTTCTGTGTTGTGCATTCCATGTTTTAAATTCTTGGTTTTGTATTGTGTTTTCAATATTCTATATTCTGAGTTCTACATTCTCTGTTCTGTATTCTATATTCTGCATTCCGAATTCTATATTCTATATTCTGTGTTATTCATTCTATATTCTAAATACTATATACAGTATTCTGCATTCAATATTCTAAATACTGTGTTCTGCATTCAATGTTCTAAATTCTATATTCTGTATTCTCTATTCTATATTCTATATTCTGTGTTCTTCATTCCAGTTCTAAATTCTGAGTTCTCTTTTCTGTTTTCCACATTCTATATTCTGTGTTTTGCATTCTATATTCTGTATTGTATATTCTGCATGCCGTATTCCGTATTCTGTGTACTACATTCTATATTCCAAATCCTATATTCAGGATTCTGTATTCTATATTCTTAATTCTGTGTTCTGCATTC
The DNA here is from genome assembly GCF_048564905.1 of Vicugna pacos. NCBI lineage: Eukaryota > Metazoa > Chordata > Mammalia > Artiodactyla > Camelidae > Vicugna > Vicugna pacos. Next base: position 86,048,074 of record NW_027328741.1, on the reverse strand, counting down.
CATGTTCTAAATTTTGGATTCTATATCCTCTAATCTATATTCTAAATTCTGTGTTCTATATTGTATATTCATATTCTATATTCAGTATTCGTTTTTCTATATTTTAAATTCAGTGTTCTGCATTCCATGTTCTAAATTTTGGTTTCTATATTCTGTATTCTATATTCTATATTCTGACTTCTACATTCTATATTCTGTATTCTATATTCTGCATTCCGTATTATATATTGTATATTCTGTGTTCTACATTCTATATTCTTAGTTCGATATTCAGAATTCTGTATTCTATATTCTAAATTCTGTTTTATGCATTCCATGTTCTAAATTCTGTCTTCTATATTCTCTATTCAATATTCTGTGTTCTACATTCCATATTCTAAATTGTATATTCAGTATTCTGTATTCTATATTTTTAATTCTGTGTTCTGCATTCCATATTCTAAATTCTGATTTCTATATTCCCTAACCTATTTTCTATATTCTGTGTTCTACATTGTATATTCTAAATTCTATATTCAGTATTCTTTATTCTATATTCTAAATTCTGTGTTCTACATTGTATATTCTAAATTCTATATTCAGTATTCTTTATTCCATATTCTTAATTCTGTTGTCTGCTTTCCATGTTTTCTATTCTGGGTTTTGTATTGTGTTTTCCATATTCTATATTCTGTGTTCTACATTCTATGTTCTGTATTCTCTATTCTGCATTCCGTATTCTATATTCTATATTCTGTGTTCTACATTCCATATTCTAAATGCTATATTCATTATTCTGTATTCTATATTCTAAATTCTGTGTTCTACATTCTATATTCTAAAGTCTATATTCAGATATCGGTGTTCTATATTCTAAATTCTGTGTTCTGCATTCCATGTTCTCAATTATGGGTTCCATATACTCTATTAAATATTCTATATTCTGTGTTATATATTCTATATTGTGTATTCTGTATTCTACATTTCGTATTGTATATTCTATATTCTTTGTTCTACATTCTATATTCTAAACTCTATATTCAGTATACTGTATTCTATATTCTAAATTCTGTGTTCTGAATTTCGTGTTCTAAGTTCTGTGTTCTATATTCTCTATTCTATATTCTATATTTTGTGTACTTCATTCTATATTCTACCTTCTATATTCTCCATTCCGTAGTCTATATTCTATATTCTGTGTTATACATTTTATATACTAAATTGTATATTCAGTATTCTGTATTCTATATTCTAAATTCTGTGTTGTGCATTCCATGTTCTAAATTTCGGGTCCTATATACTCTATTCTATATTCTATATACTGTGTTCTAAATTTTATATTCTGTATTATATATTCTGCATTTCGTATTCTATATTCTGTATTCTGGGTTCTACATTGTATATTCTAAATCCTATATTCAGTATTCTGTATTCTATATTCTAAATTCTGTGTTCTACATTCTATATTCTAAATTCTATAATCAGTAATCTGTATTCTATATTCTAAATTTTCTCTTCTGCATTCCATTTTTTAATTCTGGATTCTATATTCTGTTTTCCATATTCTAAATTTTGTGTTCTACATTCGATATTCTGTATTCAATATTCTGCCTTCCGTATACTACATTCCATATTCTGTGCTCTACATTCCATATTCTAAATTTTATATTCAGTATTCGGTATTATATACTCTAAATTCTGTGTTCTGCATTCCATATTCTAAATTCTGTGTTCTGTATTCTGTTTTCCATATTCTATATTTTGTGTTCTTCATTCTATTTTCTGTATTCTATATTCTATATTCCGTATCCTATATTCTGTATTCTGTGTTCTACATTATATATTCTTAGTTCGATATTCAGAATTCTGTATTCTATATTCTAAATTCTGTTTTATGCATTCCATGTTCTAAATTCTGTCTTCTATATTCTCTATTCAATATTCTGTGTTCTACATCCTATATTCTAAATTCTATATTCAGTATTCTGTATTCTATATTCTTAGTTCTGTGTTGTGCATTCCATGTTTTCAATCCTTGATTTTGTATTGTGTTTTCCATATTCTATATTCTGTGTTCTACATTCTCTGTTCTGTATTCTATATTCTGCATTCCGTATTCTATATTGTATATTCTGTGTTATTCATTCTATATTCTAAGTACTATATACAGTATTCTGCATTCAATATTCTAAATACTGTGTTCTGTATTCAATGTTCTAAATTCTATATTCTGTATTCTGTATTGTATATCCTAATTTCTGTGTTCTTCATTCAAGTTCTAAATTCTGAGTTCTCTTTTTTGTTTTCCTCATTCTATATTCTGTGTTTTGAATTCTATACTCTTTATTGTATATTCTTCATGCTGTATTCCGTATTCTGTGTTCTACATTCTATATTCCATATCCTATATTCATTATTCTGTATTCTATATTCTAAATTCTGTGTTCTTCATTCCATGTTCTAAATTTTGGATTCTATATCCTCTAATCTATATTCTAAATTCTGTGTTCTATATTGTATATTCATATTCTATATTCAGTATTCGTTATTCTATATTTTAAATTCTGTGTTCTGCATTCCATGTTCTAAGTTTTGGCTTCTATATTCTTTATTCTATATTCTATATTCTGAGTTCTACATTCTATATTCTGTATTGTATATTCTGCATTCCGTATTCTATATTCTATATTCTGTGATCTACATTCTATATTCTTAATTCTATATTCAGTATTCTGTATTCTATATTCTAAATTCTGTGTTCTGCATTCCATGTTCTAAATTCTGGGTTATATATTCCCTAACCTATTTTCTATATTCTGTGTTCTACATTGTATATTCTAAATTCTATATTCAGTATTCTTTATTCTATATTCTTAATTCTGTGTTCTACATTGTATATTCTAAATTCTATATTCAGTATTCTGTATTCCATGTTCTTAATTTTGTGTTCTGTTTTCCATGTTTTCAATTCTGGGTTTTGTATTCTGTTTTCCATATTCTATATTCTGTGTTCTACATTCTATGTTCTGTATTCTCTATTCTGCATTCCGTATTCTATATTCTATATTCTGTGTTCTACATTCTATATTCTAAATTGTATATTCAGTATTCCGTATTCTATATTCTATATTCTGTGTTCTACATTCTATATTCTAAATTCTATATTCAGTTTTCTGTATTCTATATTCTAAATTCTGTGTTCTGCGTTCCATGTTCCAAATTCTTTATTCAGTATTCTGTATTCTATATTCTAAATTCTGTGTTCTGCATTCCAGTTCTAATTTCTGAGTTCTGTATTCTGTTTTCCACATTCTATATTCTGTGTTCTGTATTCTATATTCTGTATTGTATATTCTGCATGCTGTATTCCATATTCTGTGTTCTACATTCTATATTCCAAATTCTATATTCAGTATTCTGTATTTTATATTCTAAATTCTGTGTTCTGCATTCCATTTTCTAAATTTTGGTTTCTATATATACTATTTTATATTCTAATATCTATGTTGTTTATTGTATATTCATATTCTATATTCAGCTTTCTGTATTCTATATTTTAAATTCTGTGTTCTGCATTCCATGTTCTAAATTTTGGTTTCTATATTCTGTATTCTATATTCTATATTCTGTGTTCTACATTCTATATTCTAAATTCAATATTCAGTATTCTGTATTCTATATACTTAATTCCGTGTTCTACTTTCTTTATTCTAAATTCTATATTCAGAAATCGGTGTTGTATATTCTAAATTCTGTGTTCTGCATTCCGTGTACTAAGTTCTGGTTTCTATATTCACTCTTCTATATTCTATATTTGTGTTCTTCATTCTATATTCTACATACTATATTCTGCATTCCCTATTCTATATTCTATATTCTGTGTTCTACATTCTATATTCTAAAACCTTTATTCAGTATTCTGTATTCTATATTCTAAATTTTATGTTCTGCATTCCATTTCTAAATTTTGGGTTCTATATTCTCTATTCTATTTTCTATATTGTGTGTTCTTCATTCTTTTTTCCATCTTCCATATTCTCCATTTCGTAGTCTATATTCTATATTCTTTGTTATTTATTATATATTCAAAATTCTATATTCGGTATTCTTTATTCTATTTTCTAAATTCTGTGTTCTGCATTCCTGTTTATAAATTCTATATACAGTGTTCTGCATTCTATAATCTTAATTCTGTGTTCTGCATTCTATGTTCTGAATAATATATTCAGTATTCTTTATACTATATACTAAGTTCTGTGTTCTGCATTCTATATTCTAAATTCTATAGTCAGTATTCTGTATTCTATATTCTAAATTCTGTGTTTTGTATTCCATGTTGTAAATTCTGTGTTATATATTGTATATTGTATATTCTATATTCTGTGCTGTACATTTCATATTCTAAAGTCTATATTCAGTTTTCTGTATTCTATATTCTAAATTCTGTAAATGCATTCCATATTCTAAATTCTATATTCAGTATTCTGTATTCTATAATCTAAATTCTGGGTTCTGCATTCTATGTTCTAAATTTTATATTCAGTATTCTGTATTCTATATTCTAAATTCTGTATTCTGCATTCCATGTTCTAATTTCTGGGTTCTGTATTCTGTTTTCCATATTCTATATTCTGTATCCTATATTCTATATTCTGTATTCTATATTCTGCATTCTGTATTCTATATTCTATATTGTGTGTTCTACGTTCTATATTCTAAATTCTATATTCAGATATCGGTGTTCTATATACTAAATTCTGTGTTCTGCATTCCATGTTCTCAATTATGGGTTCCATATAATCTATTAAATATTCTATATTCTGTGTTAAACATTCTATATTGTGTATTCTGTATTCTGCATTCTGTATTGTATATTCTATATTCTTTGTTCTACATTCTATATTCTAAATACTATATTCAGTATACTGTATTCTATATTCTAAATTCTGTGTTCTGAATTTCGTGTTCTAAGTTCTGTGTTATATATTCTCTATTCTATATTCTATATTTTGTGTACTTCATTCTATATTCTACCTTCTATATTCACCATTCCGTAGTCTATATTCTATATTCTGTGTTATACATTCTATGTACTAAATTCTATATTCAGTATTCTGTATTCTATATTCTAAATTCAGTGTTCTGCATTCCATGTTCTAAATTCTGTCTTCTATATTCTCTATTCAATATTCTGTGTTCTGCATTCTATATTCTAAATTCTATATTCAGTATTCTTTATTCTATATTCTAAATTGTGTGTTCTACATTCTATATTCAAAATTCTATATTCAGTATTCTCTATTCTATATCCTAAATTCTGTGTTCTGAATTCCATGTTCTAAATTCTGGGTTCTGTATTCTGTTTTCCATATTCTATATTCTGTGTTCTACATTCGATAATCTGTATTGAATTTTCTGCATCCCGTATTCTTTATTCTGTGTTCTACATTCTATATTCTAAATTCTATATTCAGTATTCTGTATTCTATATTCTAAATTCTGTGTTCTACATCTATGTTGTAAATTTTGGTTTCTATATACTCTAATCAATATTCTATATTCTGTGTTCTACATGCTATATTCTGTGTTCTATATTCTGCACCCCGTATTCTCTATTCTATATTCTGTGTTCTTCATTGTATATTCAAAATTTTATATTAAGTGTTCTGTATTCTGTATTCTAAATTCTGTGTTCTATATTCCATGTTCTAAATTCTGGGTTCTATATTGTCTATTCTATATTCTATATTCTGTGTTCTACTTTCTATATTCTTAATTCTTTATTCTGTATTCTTTAATCTATATTCTAAATTCTGTGTTCTACATTCTATATTCTAAATTCAATATTCAGTAATCGGTGTTCTATATTCTAAATTCTGTGTTCTGCATTCCGTGTTCTAAGTTCTGGTTTCTATATTCACTCTTCTATATTCTATATTTGTGTTCTTCATTCTATATTCTACATACTATATTCTGCATTCCCTATTCTATATTCTATATTCTGTGTTCTACATTCTAAATTCTAAAACCTTTATTCAGAATTCTGTATTCTATAATCTAAATTCTATGTTCTGCATTCCATTTCTAAATTCTGGGTTCTATATTCTCTATTCTATATTCTATATTGTGTGTTCTTCATTCTTTTTTCTAACTTCTTTATTCTCCATTACATAGTCTATATTCTATATTCTGTGTTATTTATTATATATTCAAAATTCTATATTCGGTATTCTTTATTCTATTTTCTTAATTCTGTGTTCTGCATTCCTGTTTATAAATTCTATATACAGTGTTCTTCATTCTATAATCTTAATTCTGTGTTCTGCATTCTATGTTCTGAATAATATATTCAGTATTCTTTATACTATATTCTAAGTTCTGTGTTCTGCATTCTATATTCTAAATTCTATAGTCAGTATTCTGTATTCTATATTCTAAATTCTGTGTTTTGTATTCCATGTTGTAAATTCTGTGTTCTATATTGTATATTATATAGTCTATATTCTGTGCTGTACATTCCATATACTAAAGTCTATATTCAGTTTTCTGTATTCTATATTCTAAATTCTGTATATGCATTTCATATTCTAAATTCTATATTCAGTATTCTGTATTCTAAAATCTAAATTCTGGGTTCTGCATTCTATGTTCTAACTTTTATATTCAGTATTCTGTATTCTATATTCTAAATTCTGTGTTCTGCATTCCATGTTCTAATTTCTGGTTTCTGTATTCTGTTTTCCATATTCTATATTCTGTATCCTATATTCTGTATTCTGTATTCTATATTCTGCATTCTGTATTCTATATTCTATATTGTGTGTTCTACGTTCTATATTCTAAATTCTATATTCAGATATCGGTGTTCTATATTCTAAATTCTTTGTTCTGCATTCCATGTTCTCAATTATGGGTTCCATATACTCTATTAAATATTCTATATTCTGTTTTATACATTCTATATTGTGTATTCTCTATTCTGCATTCTGTATTGTATATTCTATATTCTTTGTTCTACATTCTATATTCTAAATACTATATTCAGTATACTGTATTCTATATTCTAAATTCTGTGTTCTGAATTTCGTGTTCTAAGTTCTGTGTTCTATATTCTCTATTCTATATTCTATATTTTGTGTACTTCATTCTATTTTCTACCCACTGTATTCACCATTCCGTAGTCTATGTTCTATATTCTGTGTTATACATTCTTAATACTATATTCTATATTCAGTATTCTGTATTCTATATTCTAAATTCAGTGTTCTGCATTCCATGTTCTAAATTCTGTCTTCTATATTCTCTATTCATTATTCTGTGTTCTACATTCTATATTCTAAATTCTAAATTCAGTATTCTTTATTGTATATTCTAAATTATGTGTTCTACATTCTATATTCAAAATTCTATATTCAGTATTCTTTATTCTATATTCTAAATTCTGTGTTCTGTATTCCATGTTCTAAATTCTGGGTTCTGTATTCTGTTTTCCTTATTCTATATTCTGTGTTCTACATTCGATAATCTGTATTGAATTTTCTGCATGCCGTATTCTATAATCTGTGTTCTACATTCTATATTCTAAATTCTATATTCAGTATTCTGTATTCTATATTCTAAATTCTGTGTTCTACATTCTATGTTGTAAATTTTGGTTTCTATATACTCTAATCAGTATTCTATATTCTGTGTTCTACATGCTATATTCTGTGTTCTATATTCTGCACCCCGTATTCTCTATTCTATATTCTGTGTTCTTCATTCTATATTCTAAATTTTATGTTAAGTATTCTGTACTCTGTATTCTAAATTCTGTGTTCTACATTCCATGTTCTAAATTCTGGGTTCTATATCCTCTCTTCTATATTCTATATTTTGTGTTCATCATTCTATATTCTATATTCTATATAATATATACTGCATTCAGTATTCTATATTCTATATTCTGTGTTCTACATTCTATATTCTAAATTCTATATTCAGTATTTTTTAATCTATATTCTAAATTCTCTGTTCTACATTGTATGTTCTATACTCTATATTCAGTATTCTGTATTCTATATTCTTAGTTCTGTGTTGTGCATTCCATGTTTTCAATTCTTGGTTTTGAATTGTGTTTTCCATATTCTATATTCTGTGTTCTACATTCTCTGTTCTGTATTCTATATTCTGCATTCCGTATTCTATATTCTATATTCTGTGTTCTACATTCTATATTCTAAATTGTACATTCAGTATTCCGTATTCTATATTCTATACACTGTGTTCTTCATTCTATATTCTAAATTCTATATTCAATATTTTGTATTCTATATTCTAAATTCTGCGTTCTGCATTTCATGTTCTAAATCCATGGTTCTCTATTCTCTATTGTATATTCTGTATTCTACATTCTATATTCTAAATTCTATATTCAGTTTTCTGTATTCTATATTCTAAATTCTGTTTTCTGCATTCAATGTTCTAAATTTCGGGTCCTATATACTCTATTCTATATTCTATATACTGTGTTCTACATTTTATATTCTGTATTATATATTCTGCTTTCCGTGTACTATATTCTGTATTCTGGGTTCTACATTGTATACTCTAAATCCTATATTCAATATTCTGTATTCTATATTCTAAATTCTGTGTTCTACATTCTATATTCTATATTCTATATTCAGTAATCTGTATTCTATATTGTAAACTTTGTGTTCTGCATTCCATTTTCTAAATTCTGGATTCTATGTTCTGTTTTCCATATTCTAAATTCTTTGTTCTACATTCGATATTCTGTATTCAATATTCTGCCTTCCGTATACTACATTCCATATTCTGTGTTCTACATTCCATATTCTAAATTTTATATTCAGTATTCGGTATTATATACTCTAAATTCTGTGTTCTGCATTCCATATTCTAAATTCTGGGTTCTGTATTCTGTATTCCTTATTCTATATTTTGTGTTCTACATTTTATTTTCTGTATTCTATATTCTATATTCCGTATCCTATATTCTATATTCTGTGTTCTACATTCTATATTCTTAGTTCGATATTCAGAATTCTGTATTCTATATTCTAAATTCTGTGTTATGCATTCCATGATCTAAATTCTGTCTTCTATATTCTCTATTCAAAATTCTGTGTTCTAAATTCTATATTCTAATTTCTATATTCAGTATTCTTAATTCTATATTGTAAATTATGTGTTCTACATTCTATATTCAAAATTCTATATTCAGTATTCTTTATTCTATATTCTAAATTCTGTGTTCTGAATTCCATGTTCTAAATCAGTGTTCTGTATTCTGTTTTCCATATTCTATATTCTGTGTTCTACATTCGATAATCTGTATTGAATTTTCTGCATGCCGTATTCTATATTCTGTGTTCTACATTCTGTATTCTAAATTCTATATTCAGTATTCTGTATTCTAAATCCTAAATTCTGTGTTCTACATTCTATGTTGTAAATTTTGGTTTCTATATACTCTAATCAATATTCTATATTCTGTGTTCTACATGCTATATTCTGTGTTCTATATTCTGCACCCCGTATTCTCTATTCTCTATTCTGTGTTCTTCATTGTATATTCTAAATTTTATATTAAGTATTCTGTATTCTGTATTCTAAATTCTGTGTTCTACATTCCATGTTCTAAATTCTGGGTTCTATATTCTCTATTCTATATTCTATATTTTGTGTTCTTCATTCTATATTCTATATTCTATATACTATATACTGCATTCCGTATTCTATATTCTATATTCTGTGTTCTACATTCTATATTCTAAATTCTATATTCAGTATTTTTTAATGTATATTCTAAATTCTCTGTTCTACATTGTATGTTCTAAACACTATATTCAGTATTCTGTATTCTATATTCTTTGTTCTGTGTTGTGCATTCCATGTTTTCAATTCTTGGTTTTGTATTGTGTTTTCCATATTCTATATTCTGTGTTCTACATTCTCTGCTCTGTATTCTATATTCTGCATTCCGTATACTATATTCAATATTCTGTGTTCTACATTCTATATTCTAAATTGTACATTCAGTATTCCGTATTCTATATTCTATACTCTGTGTTCTTCATTGTATATTTTAAATTCTATATTCAATATTTGTATTCTATATTCTAAATTCTGCGTTCTGCATTCCATGTTCTAAATAAATGGTTCTGTATTCTCTATTCTCTATTGTATATTCTGTGTTCTACATTCTATATTCTAAATTCTATATTCAGTTTTCTGTATTCTATATTCAAATTCTGTGTTCTGCATTCAGTGTTCTAAATTCTATATTCAGTATTCTCTATTCTATATTCTAATTTCTGTGTTCTGCATTCCATTTTCTAAATTCTGGGTTCTGTATTCTGTTTTCCATATTCTATATTCTGTATTCAAATTTTATATTCTGTATTCTATATTCTGCATTCCGTATTCTATATTCTATATTCTGTGTTCTGCGTTCTCTATTCTAAATTCTATATTCAGTATTCTGCATTCTATATTCTAAATTCTGTGTTCTATATTCCAAGTTCTAAATTCTGGGTTCTATATTCTCTATTCTATATTCTATATTCTGTGTTCTAAATTGTATATTCTTAATTCAATATTCTGTATTCTTTACTCTATATTCTAAATTCTGTGTTCTGCATTGTATATTCTAAATTCTTTATTCAGTATTCTGTATTCTTTATTCTAATTTCTATGGTCCGCATTCGATATACTAGATTCTATATTAAGTATTCTGTATTCTATATTCTAAATTCTATGTTCCGCATTCTATGTTCTAAATTCTATATTCAGTATTCTGTATTCTATATTCTAAATTCTGTGTTCGGCATTCAATGTTCTAAATTCTGGATTCTATATTCTCTATTATCTATTCTATATTCTAAATCTATATTCAGTATTCTGTATTTTATATTCCAAATTCTGTGTTCTGTATTCCATGTCTAATTTCTGGGTTCTCTATTTTGTGTTCCATATTCTAAATTCTGTGTTCTACATTCTATATTCTGTAATCAATATTCTGCATTCTGTATTCTACATTCCATATTCTGTGTTCTACATTCTATATTCTAAATTTGATATTCAGCATTCTGTATCTTATATTGTAAATTCTGTGTTCTACATTCCATGTTCTAAATTCTGGGTTCTATATTGTCTATTCTATACTCTATATTTTGTGTTCATAATTCTATATTGTATATTCTATATTCTGCATTCCGTAGTCTCTATTCTCTATTCTGTGTTCTACATTCTAAATTCTAAATTGTATATTCAGTATTCCTTATTCTATATTCTATACTCTGTGTTCTTCATTCTATTTTCTAAATTCTATATTCAATATTCTGTATTCTATATTCTAAATTCTGCGTTCTGCATTCCATTTTCTAAATTCTGGGTTCTGCATTCTGTTTTCCATATTCTATAGTCTGTATTCTAAATTTTATATTCTGTATTCTATATTCTGCATTCCTTATTCTATACTCTATATTCTGTGATCTACATTCTATATTCTAATTTCTATATTCAGTATTCTGTATTATATATTCTAAATTCTGTGTTCTGCATTCCATGTTCTAAATTCTGGGTTCTATATTCCCAAACCTATTTTCTATATTCTGTGTTCTACATTGTATATTCTAAATTCTATATTCAGTATTCTTTATTCTATATTCTAAATTCTGTGTTCTACATTGTATATTCTAAATTCTATATTCAGTATTTTGTATTCCATATTCTTAATTCTGTGTTCTGCTTTCCATGTTCTAAATTCTGGGTTCTGCATTCTGTTTTCCTAATTCTATATTCTGTGTTCAACATTCTATATTCTTTATACTATATTCTACTTTCCGTACTCTATATTCTATATTCTGTGTTCTACATTCTGTATTCTATATTCTATATTCAGTATTCTGCATTCTATATTTTAAATTCTGTGTTCTACATCCCATGTTCTATATTCTGGGTTCTATATTGTATATTCTATATTCTATATTATGTGTTCTACTTTCTATATTCTTAATTCTTTATTCTGTATTCTTTACTCTATATTCTAAATTCTGTGTTCTACATTCTATATTCTAAATTCAATATTCAGTATTCTGTATTCTATATTCTTTATTCTGTGTTCTGCTTTCTATATTCTAAATTCTATATTCAGTAATCGGTGTTCTATATTCTAAATTCGGTGTTCTGCATTCCGTGTTCTAAGTTCTGGTTTCTGTATTCACTCTTCTATATTCTATATTTGTATTATTCATTCTATATTCTACATACTATATTCTGCATTCCCTATTCTATATTCTATATTCTGTGTTCTACATTCTATATTCTAAAACCTTTATTCAGTATTCTGTATTCTATATTCTAAATTCTATGTTCTGCATTCCATTTCTAAATTCTGGTTTCTATATTCACTATTCTATATTCTATATTGTGTGTTCTTCATTCTTTTTCTAAATTCTATATTCTCCATTTCGTAGTCTATATTCTATATCCTGTGTTATTTGTTATATATTCAAAATTCTATATTTGGTAATCTTTATTCTATTTTCTAAATTCTGTGTTCTGCATTCCTGTTTATAAATTCTATATACAGTGTTCTGCATTGTATAATCTTAATTCTGTGTTCTGCATTCTATGTTCTGAATAATATATTCAGTATTCTTTATAATATATACTAAGTTCTGTGTTCTGCATTCTATATTCTAAATTCTATAGTCAGTATTCTGTATTCTATATTCTAAATTCTGTGTTTTGTATTCCATGTTGTAAATTCTGTGTTATATATTGTATATTGTATATTCTATATTCTGTGCTGTACATTTCATATTCTAAATTCTATATTCAGTTTTCTGTATTCTATATTCTAAATTCTGTATATGCATTCCATATTCTAAATTCTATATTCAGTATTCTGTATTCTATAATCTAAATTCTGGGTTCTGCATTCTATTTTCTAAATTTTATATTCAGTATTCTGTATTCTATATTCTAAATTCTGTATTCTGCATTCCATGTTCTAATTTCTGGGTTCTGTATTCTGTTTTCCATATTCTATATTCTGTATCCTATATTCTATATTCTGTATTCTATATTCTGCATTCTGTATTCTATATTCTGTATTGTGTGTTCTACGTTCTATATTCTAAATTCTATATTCAGATATCGGTGTTCTATATACTAAATTCTGTGTTCTGCATTCCATGTTCTCAATTATGGGTTCCATATAATCTATTAAATATTCTATATTCTGTGTTATACATTCTATATTGTGTATTCTGTATTCTGCATTCTGTATTGTATATTCTATATTCTTTGTTCTACATTCTATATTCTAAATACTATATTCAGTATACTGTATTCTATATTCTAAATTCTGTGTTCTGAATTTCGTGTTCTAAGTTCTGTGTTATATATTCTCTATTCTATATTCTATATTTTGTGTACTTCATTCTATATTCTACCTTCAATATTCACCATTCCGTAGTCTATATTCTATATTCTGTGTTATACATTCTATGTACTAAATTCTATATTCAGTATTCTGTATTCTATATTCTAAATTCAGTGTTCTGCATTCCATGTTCTAAATTCTGTCTTCTATATTCTCTATTCAATATTCTGTGTTCTGCATTCTATATTCTAAATTCTATATTCAGTATTCTTTATTCTATATTCTAAATTGTGTGTTCTACATTCTATATTCAAAATTCTATATTCAGTATTCTCTATTCTATATCCTAAATTCTGTGTTCTGAATTCCATGTTCTAAATTCTGGGTTCTGTATTCTGTTTTCCATATTCTATATTCTGTGTTCTACATTCGATATTCTGTATTGAATTTTCTGCATGCCATATTCTATATTCTGTGTTCTACATTCTATATTCTAAATTATATATTCAGTATTCTGTATTCTATATTCTAAATTCTGTGTTCTACATCTATGTTGTAAATTTTGGTTTCTATATACTCTAATCAATATTCTATATTCTGTGTTCTACATGCTATATTCTGTGTTCTATATTCTGCACCCCGTATTCTCTATTCTATATTCTGTGTTCTTCATTCTATATTCTAAATTTTATATTAAGTATTCTGTATTCTGTATTCTAAATTCTGTGTTCTACATTCCATGTTCTAAATTCTGGGTTCTATATTCTCTATTCTATATTCTATATTTTGTGTTCATAATTCTATATTCTATACTCTATATACTATATACTGCATTCCGTATTCTATATTCTATATTCTGTGTTCTACATTCTATATTCTAAATTCTATATTCAGTATTTTTTAATCTGTATTCTAAATTCTCTGTTCTACATTGTATGTTCTAAACACTATATTCAGTATTCTGTATTCAATATTCTTAATTCTGTGTTGTGCATTCCATGTTTTCAATGCTTGGTTTTGTATTGTGTTTTCCATATTCTATATTCTGTGTTCTACATTCTCTGTTCTGTATTCTATATTCTGCATTCCGTATTCTATATTCTATATTCTGTGTTCTATATTCTATATTCTAAATTGTACATTCAGTATTCCGTATTCTATATTCTATACTCTGTGTTCTTCATTCTATATTCTAAATTCTATATTCAATATTTTGTATTCTATATTCTAAATTCTGCGTTCTGCATTACATGTTCTAAATCCATGGTTCTATATTCTCTATTCTCTATTGTATATTCTGTGTTCTACATTCTATATTCTAAATTCTATATTCAGTTTTCTGTATTCTATATTCTAAATTCTGTGTTCTGCATTCAATGTTCTAAATTCTATAATCAGTATTCTGTATTCTATATTCTAAATTCTGTGTTCTGCATTTCATTTTCTAAATTCTGCGTTCTGTATTCTGTTTTCCATATTCTATATTCTGTATTCAAATTTTATATTCTGTATTCTATATTCTGCATTCTGTATTCTATATTCTATATTCTGTGTTCTGCGTTCTCTATTCTAAATTCTATATTCAGTATTCTGTATTCTATAATCTAAATTCTGTGTTGTATATTCCAAGTTCTAAATTCTGGGTTCTATATACTCTATTCTATATTCTATATTCTGTGTTCTACATTCTATATTCTTAATTCAATATTCTGTATTCTTTATATTCTAAATTCTGTGTTCTACATTCTATATTCTAAATTCTTAATTCAGTATTCTGTATTCTTTATTCTAATTTCTATGTTCCGCATTCGATATACTAGATTCTATATTAAGTATTCTGTATTCTATATTCTAAATTCTAAGTTCCGCATTCTATGTTCTAAATTCTATATTCAGTATTCTGTATTTTATATTCTAAATTCTGTGTTCGGCATTCAATGTTCTAAATTCTGGATTCTATATTCTCTATTATCTATTCTATATTCTAAATTCTATATTCAGTATTCTGTATTTTATATTCCAAATTCTGTGTTCTGCATTCCATGTCTAATTTCTGGGTTCTCTATTCTGTGTTCCATATTCTAAATTCTGTGTTCTACATTCTATATTCTGTAATCAATATTCTGCATTCTGTATTCTACATTCCATATTCTGTGTTCTACATTCTATAATCTAAATTTGATATTCAGTATTCTGTATTTTATATTGTAAATTCTGTGTTCAACATTCCATGTTCTAAATTCTGTGTTCTATATTGTCTATTCCATATTCTATATTTTGTGTTCATAATTCTATATTGTATATTCTATATTCTGCATTCCGTAGTCTATATTCTATATTCTGTGTTCTACATTCTAAATTCTAAATTCTATATTCAGTATTCTCTATTCTATATTCTAAATTCTGTGTTCTTCATTCCATGTTATAAATTCTGGGTTTTATATTCTCTATTCTATATTCTATATTCTGAGGTCTACATTCTATATTCTGAATTGTATATTCAGTATTCCTTATTCCATATTCTATACTCTGTGTTCTTCATTCTATATTGTAAATTCTATATTCAATATTCTGTATTCTATATTCTAAATTCTGCGTTCTGCATTCCATTTTCTAAATTCTGGGTTCTGTATTCTGTTTTCCATATTCTATATTCTGTGTTCTAAATTTTATTTTCTGTATTCTATATTCTGCATTCTCTATTCTATATTCTGTATTCTGTGTTCTACATTGTATATTCTAAATTCTATATTCAGTATTCTGTATTCTATATTCTAAATTCTGTGTTCTGCATTCCATGTTCTAAATACTGGGTTCTATATTCCCAAACCTATTTTGTATATTCTGTGTTCTACATTGTATATTCTAAATTCTATATTCAGTATTCTTTATTCTATATTCTAAATTCTCTGTTCTACATTGTATATTCTAAATTCTATATTCAGTATTCTGTATTCCATATTCTTAATTCTGTGTTCTGCTTTCCATGTTCTAAATTCTGGGTTCTGCATTCTGTTTTCCTAATTCTATATTCTGTGTTCAACATTCTATATTCTTTATACTATATTCTACTTTCCGTACTCTATATTCTATATTCTGTGTTCTGCGTTCTGTATTCTATATTCTATATTCAGTATTCTGCATTCTATATTTTAAATTCTGTGTTCTACATCCCATGTTCTAAATTCTGGGTTCTATATTGCCTATTCTATATTCTATATTGTGTGTTCTACTTTCTATATTCTTAATTCTTTATTCTGTATTCTTTAATCTATATTCTAAATTCTGTGTTCTACATTCTATATTCTAAATTCAATATTCAGTAATCGGTGTTCTATATTCTAAATTCTGTGTTCTGCATTCCGTGTTCTAAGTTCTGGTTTCTATATTCACTCTTCTATATTCTATATTTGTGTTCTTCATTCTATATTCTACATACTATATTCTGCATTCCCTATTCTATATTCTATATTCTGTGTTCTACATTCTAAATTCTAAAACCTTTATTCAGTATTCTGTATTCTATAATCTAAATTCTATGTTCTGCATTCCATTTCTAAATTCTGGGTTCTATATTCTCTATTCTATATTCTATATTGTGTGTTCTTCATTCTTTTTTCTAACTTCTTTATTCTCCATTACATAGTCTATATTCTATATTCTGTGTTATTTATTATATATTCAAAATTCTATATTCGGTATTCTTTATTCTATTTTCTTAATTCTGTGTTCTGCATTCCTGTTTATAAATTCTATATACAGTGTTCTTCATTCTATAATCTTAATTCTGTGTTCTGCATTCTATGTTCTGAATAATATATTCAGTATTCTTTATACTATATTCTAAGTTCTGTGTTCTGCATTCTATATTCTAAATTCTATAGTCAGTATTCTGTATTCTATATTCTAAATTCTGTGTTTTGTATTCCATGTTGTAAATTCTGTGTTCTATATTGTATATTATATAGTCTATATTCTGTGCTGTACATTCCATATTCTAAAGTCTATATTCAGTTTTCTGTATTCTATATTCTAAATTCTGTATATGCATTTCATATTCTAAATTCTATATTCAGTATTCTGTATTCTAAAATCTAAATTCTGGGTTCTGCATTCTATGTTCTAACTTTTATATTCAGTATTCTGTATTCTATATTCTAAATTCTGTGTTCTGCATTCCATGTTCTAATTTCTGGGTTCTGTATTCTGTTTTCCATATTCTATATTCTGTATCCTATATTCTGTATTCTGTATTCTATATTCTGCATTCTGTATTCTATATTCTATATTGTGTGTTCTACGTTCTATATTCTAAATTCTATATTCAGATATCGGTGTTCTATATTCTAAATTCTTTGTTCTGCATTCCATGTTCTCAATTATGGGTTCCATATACTCTATTAAATATTCTATATTCTGTTTTATACATTCTATATTGTGTATTCTCTATTCTGCATTCTGTATTGTATATTCTATATTCTTTGTTATACATTCTATATTCTAAATAGTATATTCAGTATACTGTATTCTATATTCTAAATTCTGTGTTCTGAATTTCGTGTTCTAAGTTCTGTGTTCTATATTCTCTATTCTATATTCTATATTTTGTGTACTTCATTCTATTTTCTACCCACTGTATACACCATTCCGTAGTCTATGTTCTATATTCTGTGTTATACATTCTTAATACTAAATTCTATATTCAGTATTCTGTATTCTATATTCTAAATTCAGTGTTCTGCATTCCATGTTCTAAATTCTGTCTTCTATATTCTCTATTCATTATTCTGTGTTCTACATTCTATATTCTAAATTCTATATTCAGTATTCTTTATTGTATATTCTAAATTATGTGTTCTACATTCTATATTCAAAATTCTATATTCAGTATTCTTTATTCTATATTCTAAATTCTGTGTTCTGAATTCCATGTTCTAAATTCTGGGTTCTGTATTCTGTTTTCCATATTCTATATTCTGTGTTCTACATTCGATAATCTGTATTGAATTTTCTGCATGCCGTATTCTATAATCTGTGTTCTACATTCTATATTCTAAATTCTATGTTCAGTATTCTGTATTCTATATTCTAAATTCTGTGTTCTACATTCTATGTTGTAAATTTTGGTTTCTATATACTCTAATCAGTATTCTATATTCTGTGTTCTACATGCTATATTCTGTGTTCTATATTCTGCACCCCGTATTCTCTATTCTATATTCTGTGTTCTTCATTCTATATTCTAAATTTTATGTTAAGTATTCTGTATTCTGTATTCTAAATTCTGTGTTCTACATTCCATGTTCTAAATTCTGGGTTCTATATCCTCTCTTCTATATTCTATATTTTGTGTTCATCATTCTATATTCTATATTCTATATACTATATACTGCATTCCGTATTCTATATTCTATATTCTGTGTTCTACATTCTATATTCTAAATTCTATATTCAGTATTTTTTAATCTATATTCTAAATTCTCTGTTCTACATTGTATGTTCTATACTCTATATTCAGTATTCTGTATTCTATATTCTTAGTTCTGTGTTGTGCATTCCATGTTTTCAATTCTTGGTTTTGAATTGTGTTTTCCATATTCTATATTCTGTGTTCTACATTCTCTGTTCTGTATTCTATATTCTGCATTCCGTATTCTATATTCTATATTCTGTGTTCTACATTCTATATTCTAAATTGTACATTCCGTATTCCGTATTCTATATTCTATACACTGTGTTCTTCACTCTATATTCTAAATTCTATATTCAATATTTTGTATTCTATATTCTAAATTCTGCGTTCTGCATTTCATGTTCTAAATCCATGGTTCTCTATTCTCTATTCTCTATTGTATATTCTGTATTCTACATTCTATATTCTAAATTCTATATTCAGTTTTCTGTATTCTATATTCTAAATTCTGTGTTCTGCATTCAATGTTCTAAATTTCGGGTCCTATATACTCTATTCTATATTCTATATACTGTGTTCTACATTTTATATTCTGTATTATATATTCTGCTTTCCGTGTACTATATTCTGTATTCTGGGTTCTACATTGTATACTCTAAATCCTATATTCAATATTCTGTATTCTATATTCTAAATTCTGTGTTCTACATTCTATATTCTATATTCTATATTCAGTAATCTGTATTTTATATTGTAAACTTTGTGTTCTGCATTCCATTTTCTAAATTCTGGATTCTATGTTCTGTTTTCCATATTCTATATTCCTTGTTCTACATTCGATATTCTGTATTCAATATTCTGCCTTCCGTATACTACATTCCATATTCTGTGTTCTACATTCCATATTCTAAATTTTATATTCAGTATTCGGTATTATATACTCTAAATTCTGTGTTCTGCTTTCCATATTCTAAATTCTGGGTTCTGTATTCTGTATTCCTTATTCTATATTTTGTGTTCTACATTTTATTTTCTGTATTCTATATTCTATATTCCGTATCCTATATTCTATATTCTGTGTTCTACATTCTATATTCTTAGTTCGATATTCAGAATTCTGTATTCTATATTCTAAATTCTGTGTTATGCATTCCATGATCTAAATTCTGTCTTCTATATTCTCTATTCAAAATTCTGTGTTCTAAATTCTATATTCTAATTTCTATATTCAGTATTCTTAATTCTATATTGTAAATTATGTGTTCTACATTCTATATTCAAAATTCTATATTCAGTATTCTTTATTCTATATTCTAAATTCTGTGTTCTGAATTCCATGTTCTAAATCAGTGTTCTGTATTCTGTTTTCCATATTCTATATTCTGTGTTCTACATTCGATAATCTGTATTGAATTTTCTGCATGCCGTATTCTATATTCTGTGTTTTACATTCTGTATTCTAAATTCTATATTCAGTATTCTGTATTCTAAATCCTAAATTCTGTGTTCTACATTCTATGTTGTAAATTTTGGTTTCTATATACTCTAATCAATATTCTATATTCTGTGTTCTACATGCTATATTCTGTGTTCTATATTCTGCACCCCGTATTCTCTATTCTCTATTCTGTGTTCTTCATTGTATATTCTAAATTTTATATTAAGTATTCTGTATTCTGTATTCTAAATTCTGTGTTCTACATTCCATGTTCTAAATTCTGGGTTCTATATTATCTATTCTATATTCTATATTTTGTGTTCTTCATTCTATATTCTATATTCTATATACTATATACTGCATTCCGTATTCTATATTCTATATTCTGTGTTCTACATTCTATATTCTAAATTCTATATTCAGTATTTTTTAATGTATATTCTAAATTCTCTGTTCTACATTGTATGTTCTAAACACTATATTCAGTATTCTGTATTCTATATTCTTTGTTCTGTGTTGTGCATTCCATGTTTTCAATTCTTGGTTTTGTATTGTGTTTTCCATATTCTATATTCTGTGTTCTACATTCTCTGCTCTGTATTCTATATTCTGCATTCCGTATTCTATATTCTATATTATGTGTTCTACATTCTATATTCTAAATTGTACATTCAGTATTCCGTATTCTATATTCTATACTCTGTGTTCTTCATTGTATATTTTAAATTCTATATTCAATATTTGTATTCTATATTCTAAATTCTGCGTTCTGCATTCCATGTTCTAAATAAATGGTTCTGTATTCTCTATTCTCTATTGTATATTCTGTGTTCTACATTCTATATTCTAAATTCTATATTCAGTTTTCTGTATTCTATATTCTAAATTCTGTGTTCTGCATTCAGTGTTCTAAATTCTATATTAGGTATTCTGTATTCTATATTCTAATTTCTGTGTTCTGCATTCCATTTTCTAAATTCTGGGTTCTGTATTCTGTTTTCCATATTCTATATTCTGTATTCAAATTTTATATTCTGTATTCTATATTCTGCATTCCGTATTCTATATTCTATATTCTGTGTTCTGCGTTCTCTATTCTAAATTCTATATTCAGTATTCTGCATTCTATATTCTAAATTCTGTGTTCTGTATTCCAAGTTCTAAATTCTGGGTTCTATATTCTCTATTCTATATTCTATATTCTGTGTTCTACATTGTATATTCTTAATTCAATATTCTGTATTATTTACTCTATATTCTAAATTCTGTGTTCTGCATTGTATATTCTAAATTCTTTATTCAGTATTCTGTATTCTTTATTCTAATTTCTATGTTCCGCATTCGATATACTAGATTCTATATTAAGTATTCTGTATTCTATATTCTAAATTCTATGTTCCGCATTCTATGTTCTAAATTCTATATTCAGTATTCTGTATTCTATATTCTAAATTCTGTGTTCGGCATTCAATGTTCTAAATTCTGGATTCTATATTCTCTATTATCTATTCTATATTCTAAATCTATATTCAGTATTCTGTATTTTATATTCCAAATTCTGTGTTCTGTATTCCATGTCTAATTTCTGGGTTCTCTATTTTGTGTTCCATATTCTAAATTCTGTGTACTACATTCTATATTCTGTAATCAATATTCTGCATTCTGTATTCTACATTCCATATTCTGTGTTGTACATTCTATATTCTAAATTTGATATTCAGCATTCTGTATCTTATATTGTAAATTCTGTGTTCTACATTCCAAGTTCTAAATTCTGGGTTCTATATTGTCTATTCTATATTCTATATTTTGTGTTCATAATTCTATATTGTATATTCTATATTCTGCATTCCGTAGTCTCTATTCTCTATTCTGTGTTCTACATTCTAAATTCTAAATTGTATATTCAGTATTCCTTATTCTATATTCTATACTCTGTGTTCTTCATTCTATTTTCTAAATTCTATATTCAATATTCTGTATTCTATATTCTAAATTCTGCGTTCTGCATTCCATTTTCTAAATTCTGGGTTCTGCATTCTGTTTTCCATATTCTATAGTCTGTATTCTAAATTTTATATTCTGTATTCTATATTCTGCATTCCTTATTCTATATTCTATATTCTGTGATCTACATTCTATATTCTAAATTCTATATTCAGTATTCTGTATTATATATTCTAAATTCTGTGTTCTGCATTCCATGTTCTAAATTCTGGGTTCTATATTCCCAAACATATTTTCTATATTCTGTGTTCTACATTGTATATTCTAAATTCTATATTCAGTATTCTTTATTCTATATTCTAAATTCTGTGTTCTACATTGTATATTCTAAATTCTATATTCAGTATTTTGTATTCCATATTCTTAATTCTGTGTTCTGCTTTCCATGTTCTAAATTCTGGGTTCTGCATTCTGTTTTCCTAATTCTATATTCTGTGTTCAACATTCTATATTCTTTATACTATATTCTACTTTCCGTACTCTATATTCTATATTCTGTGTTCTACATTCTGTATTCTATATTCTATATTCAGTATTCTGCATTCTATATTTTAAATTCTGTGTTCTAAATCCCATGTTCTATATTCTGGGTTCTATATTGTATATTCTATATTCTATATTCTGTGTTCTACTTTCTATATTCTTAATTCTTTATTCTGTATTCTTTACTCTATATTCTAAATTCTGTGTTCTACATTCTATATTCTAAATTCAATATTCAGTATTCTGTATTCTATATTCTTAATTCTGTGTTCTACTTTCTATATTCTAAATTCTATATTCAGTAATCGGTGTTCTATATTCTAAATTCGGTGTTCTGCATTCCGTGTTCTAAGTTCTGGTTTCTATATTCACTCTTCTATATTGTATATTTGTATTATTCATTCTATATTCTACATACTATATTCTGCATTCCCTATTCTATATTCTATATTCTGTGTTCTACATTCTATATTCTAAAACCTTTATTCAGTATTCTGTATTCTATATACTAAATTCTATGTTCTGCATTCCCTTTCTAAATTCTAGTTTCTATATTCTCTATTCTATATTCTATATTGTGTGTTCTTCATTCTTTTTCTAAATTCTATATTCTCCATTTCGTAGTCTATATTCTATATCCTGTGTTATTTATTATATATTCAAAATTCTATATTTGGTAATCTTTATTCTATTTTCTAAATTCTGTGTTCTGCATTCCTGTTTATAAATTCTATATACAGTGTTCTGCATTGTATAATCTTAATTCTGTGTTCTGCATTCTATGTTCTGAATAATATATTCAGTATTCTTTATACTATATTCTAAGTTCTGTGTTCTGCTTTCTATATTCTAAATTCTATAGTCAGTATTCTGTATTCTATATTCTAAATTCTGTGTTTTGTATTCCATGTTGTAAATTCTGTGTTCTATATTGTATATTGTATATTCTATATTCTGTGCTGTACATTCCATATTCTAAAGTCTATATTCAGTTTTCTGTATTCTATATTCTAAATTCTGTAAATGCATTCCATATTCTAAATTCTATATTCAGTATTCTGTATTCTATAATCTAAATTCTGGGTTCCGCATTCTATGTTCTAAATCTTATATTTAGTATTCTGTATACTATATACTAAATTCTGTGTTCTGCATTCCATGTTCTAATTTCTGGGTTCTGTATTCTGTTTTCCATATTCTAAATTCTGTATCCTATATTCTATATTCTGTATTCTATATTCTGCATTCTGTATTCTATATTCTATATTGTCTGTTCTTCGTTCTATATTCTAAATTCTATATTCAGATATCGGTGTTCTATATTCTAAATTCTGTGTTCTGCATTCCATATTCTCAATTATGGGTTCCATATACTCTATTAAATATTCTCTATTCTGTGTTATACATTCTATATAGTGTATTCTGTATTCTGCATTCTGTATTGTATATTCTATATTCTTTGTTCTACATTCTATATTCTAAATACTATATTCAGTATACTGTATTCTATATTCTAAATTCTGTGTTCTGAATTTCGTGTTCTAAGTTCTGTGTTCTATATTCTCTATTGTATATTCTATATTTTCTGTACTTCATTCTATATTCTACCTACTATATTCACCATTCCGTAGTCTATATTCTATATTCTGTGTTATACAATCTATATACTAAATTCTATATTCAGTATTCTGTATTCTATATTCTATATTCAGTGTTCTGAATTCCATGTTCTAAATTCTGTCTTCTATATTCTCTATTCAATATTCTGTGTTCTACATTCTATATTCTAAATTCTAAATTCAGTATTCTGTATTCTATATTCTAAATTATGTGTTCTACATTCTATATTCAAAATTCTATATTCAGTATTCTTTATTCTATATTCTAAATTCTGTGTTCTGAATTCCATGTTCTAAATTCTGGGTTCTGTATTCTGTTTTCCATATTCTATGTTCTGTGTTCTACATTCGATATACTGTATTGAATTTTCTGCATGCCGTATTCTATATTCTGTGTTCTACATTCTATATTCTAAATTCTATATTCAATATTTTGTATTCTATATTCTAAATTCTGCGTTCTGCGTTCCATGTTCTAAATCCATGGTTCTATATTCTCTATTCTCTATTGTATATTCTGTGTTCTTCATTCAATATTCTAAATTCTATATTCAGTTTTCTGTATTCTATATTCTAAATTCTGTGTTCTGCATTCAATGTTCTAAATTCTATATTCAGTATTCTGTATTCTATATTCTAAATTCTGTGTTCTGCATTCCATTTTCTAAATTCTGGGTTCTGTATTCTATTTTCCATATTCTATAATCTGTATTCAAATTTTATATTCTGTATTCTATATTCTGCATTCCGTATTCTATATACCATATTCTGTGTTCTGCGTTCTCTATTCTAAATTCTATATTCAGTATTCTTTATTCTACATTCTGAATTATGTGTTCGGCATTACATGTTCTAAATTCTGGATTCTATATTCTCTATTATCTATTCTATATTCTAAATTCTATATTCAGTATTCTGTATTTTATATTCCAAATTCTGTGTTCTGCATTCCATGTCTAATTTCTGGGTTCTCTATTCTGTGTTCCATATTCTAAATTCTGTGTTCTACATTCTATATTCAGTATGTTTTAATCTATATTCTAAATTCTCTGTTCTACATTGAATGTTCTAAACTCTATATTCAGTATTCTGTATTCTATATTCTTAGTTCTGTGTTGTGCATTACATGTTTTCAATTCTTGGTTTTGTATTGTGTTTTCCATATTCTATATTCTGTGTTCTACATTCTCTGTTCTGTATTCTATATTCTGCATTCCGTATTCTATAGTCTATATTCTGTGTTCTACATTCTATATTTTAAATTGTACATTCATTATTCCGTATTCTATATTCTATACTCTGTGTTCTTCATTCTATATTCTAAATTCTATATTCAATATTTTGTATTCTATATTCTAAATTCTGCGTTCTGCATTCCATATTCTAAATCCATGGTTCTATATTCTCTATTCTCTATTGTATATTCTGTGTTCTACATTCTATATTCTAAATTCTATATTCAGTTTTCTGTATTCTATACTCTAAATTCTGTGTTCTGCATTCCATGTTCTAAATTTTATATTCAGTATTCTGTATTCTATATTCTAAATTCTGTTTTATGCATTCCATTTTCTAAATTCTGGGTTCTGTATTCTGTTTTCCATATTCTATATTCTGTATTCAAATTTTATATTCTGTATTCTATATTCTGCATTCCGTATTCTATATTCTATATTCTGTGTTCTGCGTTCTCTATTCTAAATTCTATATTCAGTATTCTGTATTCTATATTCTAAATTCTGTGTTCTATATTCCAAGTTCTATATTCTGAGGTCTATATTCTCTATTCTCTATTATGTGTCCCACATTCTATATTCTTAATTAAGTATTCTGTATTCTTTACTCTATATTATAAATTCTGTGTTCTACATTCTATATTCTAAATTCTATATTCAGAAATCGGTGTTCTATATTCTAAATTCTGTGTTCTGCATTCCATATTCTCAATAATGGGTTCCATATACTCTATTCAATATTCTATATTCTGTGTTCTACATTTTATATTCTGTATACTGTATTCTGCATTCCGTATTGTATATTCTATATTCTTTGTTCTACATTCTATTTTCAAAATTGTATATTCAGTATACTTTATTCTATATTCTAAATTCTGTGTTCTGTATTTCGTGTTCTAAGTTCTGTGTTCTTTATTCTCTATTCTATATGCTATATTTTGTGTACTTCATTCTATATTCTACTTTCTGTATTCTCCATTCCGTAGCCTATATTCTATATTCTGTGTTATACATTCTACATACTAAATTGTATATTCAGTATTCTGTATTCTATATTCTAAATTCAGTGTTCTGCATTCCATGTTCTAAATTTCGGGTCCTATATACTCTATTCTATATTCTATATACTGTGTTCTACATTTTATATTCTGTATTATATATTCTGCATTCCGTATTCTATATTCTGTATTCTGGGTTCTACATTGTATATTCTAAATCCTATATTCATTATTCTGTATTCTATATTCTAAGTTCTGTGTTCTACATTCTATATTCTAAATTCTATATTCAGTAATCTGTATTCTATATTCTAAATTTTGTGTTCTGCATTCCATTTTCTAAATTCTGGATTTTATGTTCTGTTTACCATATTCTAAATTCTTTGTTCTACATTCAATATTCTGTATTCAATATTCTGCCTTCCGTATACTACATTCCATATTCTGTGCTCTACATTCCATATTCTAAATTTTATATTCAGTATTCCGTATTATATACTCTAAATTCTGTGTTCTGCATTCCATATTCTAAATTCTGGGTTCTGTATTCTATTTTCCTTATTCTATATTTTGTGTTATACATTCTATTTTCTGTATTCTATATTCTATATTCCGTATCCTATATTCTATATTCTGTGTTCTATATTCTATATTCTTATTTCGATATTCAGAATTCTGTATTCTATATTCTAAATTCTGTGTTATGCATTCCATGTTCTAAATTCTGTCTTCTATATTCTCTATTCAATATTCTGTGTTCTTCATTCTATATTCAAAATTCTATATTCAGTATTCTTAATTCTATATTTTAATTATGTGTTCTACATTCTATATTCAAAATGCTATATTCAGTATTCTTTATTCTATATTCTAAATTCTGTGTTCTGAATTCCTAGTTCTAAATCAGTGTTCTGTATTCTGTTTTCCATATTCTATATTCTGTGTTCTACATTCGATAATCTGTATTGAATTTTCTGCATGCCGTATTCTATATTCTGTGTTCTACATTCTATATTCTAAATTCTATATTCAGTATTCTGTATTCTAAATTCTAAATTCTGTGTTCTACATTCTATGTTGTAAATTTTGGTTTCTATATACTCTAATCCATATTCTATATTCTGTGTTCTACATGCTATATTCTGTGTTCTATATTCTGCACCCCGTATTCTCTATTCTCTTTTCTGTGTTCTTCATTGTATATTCTAAATTTTATATTAAGTATTCTGTATTGTGTATTCTAAATTCTGTGTTCTACATTCCATGTTCTAAATTCTGACTTCTATATTCTCTATTCTATATTCTATATTTTGTGTTCTTCATTCTATATTCTATATTCTATATACTATATACTGCATTCCGTATTCTATATTCTATATTCTGTGTTCTACATTCTATATTCTAAATTCTATATTCAGTATTTTTTAATGTATATTCTAAATTCTCTGTTCTACATTGTATGTTCTAAACACTATATTCAGTATTCTGTATTCTATATTCTTTGTTCTGTGTTGTGCATTCCATGTTTTCAATTCTTGGTTTTGTATTGTGTTTTCCATATTCTATATTCTGTGTTCTGCATTCTCTGTTCTGTATTCTATATTCTGCATTCCGTATTCTATATTCTATATTCTGTGTTCTACATTCTATATTCTAAATTGTACATTCAGTATTCCGTATTCTATATTCTATACTCTGTGTTCTTCATTCTATATTCTAAATTCTATATTCAATATTTTGTATTCTATATTCTAAATTCTGCGTTCTGCATTCCATGTTCTAAATAAATGGTTCTATATTCTCTATTCTCTATTGTATATTCTGTGTTCTTCATTCTATATTCTAAATTCTATATTCAGTTTTCTGTATTCTATATTCTAAATTCTATGTTCTGCATTCAGTGTTCTAAATTCTATATTCAGTATTCTGTATTCTATATTCTAATTTCTGTGTTCTGCATTCCATTTTCTAAATTCTGGGTTCTGTATTCTGTTTTCCATATTCTATATTCTGTATTCAAATTTTATATTCTGTATTCTATATTCTGCATTCCGTATTCTATATTCTATATTCTGTGTTCTGCGTTCTCTATTCTAAATTCTATATTCAGTATTCTGCATTCTATATTCTAAATTCTGTGTTCTATATTCCAAGTTCCAAATTCTGTGTTCTATATTCTCTATTCTATATTCTATATTCTGTGTTCTACATTGTATATTCTTAATTCAATATTCTGTATTCTTTACTCTATATTCTAAATTCTGTGTTCTACATTGTATATTCTAAATTCTTTATTCAGTATTCTGTATTCTTTATTCTAATTTCTATGTTCCGCATTCGATATACTAGATTCTATATTAAGTATTCTCTATTCTATATTCTAAATTCTATGTTCCGCATTCTATGTTCTAAATTCTATATTCAGTATTCTGTATTCTATATTCTAAATTCTGTGTTCGGCATTCAATGTTCTAAATTCTGGATTCTATATTCTCTATTATCTATTCTATATTCTAAATTCTATATTCAGTATTCTGTATTTTATATTCCAAATTCTGTGTTCTGTATTCCATGTCTAATTTCTGGGTTCTCTATTTTGTGTTCCATATTCTAAATTCTGTGTTCTACATTCTATATTCTGTAATCAATATTCTGCATTGTGTATTCTACATTACATATTCTGTGTTCTACATTCTATATTCTAAATTTGATATTCAGCATTCTGTATCTTATATTGTAAATTCTGTGTTCTACAATCCATGTTCTAAATTCTGGGTTCTATACTGTCTATTCTATATTCTATATTTTGTGTTCATAATTCTATATTGTATATTCTATATTCTGCATTCCGTAGTCTCTATTCTATATTCTGTGTTCTACATTCTAAATTCTAAATTGTATATTCAGTATTCCTTATTCTATATTCTATACTCTGTGTTCTTCATTCTATTTTCTAAATTCTATATTCAATATTCTGTATTCTATATTCTAAATTCTGCGTTCTGCATTCCATTTTCTAAATTCTGGGTTCTGCATTCTGTTTTCCATATTCTATAGTCTGTATTCTAAATTTTATATTCTGTATTCTATATTCTGCATTCCGTATTCTATATTCTATATTCTGTGATCTACATTCAATATTCTAAATTCTATATTCAGTATTCTGTATTATATATTCTAAATTCTGTGTTCTGTATTCCATGTTCTAAATTCTGGGTTCTATATTCCCAAACCTATTTTCTATATTCTGTGTTCTACATTGTATATTCTAAACTCTATATTCAGTATTCTTTATTCTATATTCTAAATTCTGTGTTCTACATTGTATATTCTAAATTCTATATTCAGTATTCTGTATTCCATATTCTTAATTCTGTGTTCTGCTTTCCATGTTCTAAATTCTGGGTTCTGCATTCTCTTTTCCTAATTCTATATTCTGTGTTCAACATTCTATATTCTTTATACTATATTCTACTTTCAGTACTCTATATTCTATATTCTGTGTTCTACATTCTGTATTCTATATTCTATATTCAGTATTCTGCATTCTATATTTTAAATTCTGTGTTCTACATCCCATGTTCTATATTCTGGGTTCTATATTGTATATTCTATATTCTATATTCTGTGTTCTACTTTCTATATTCTTAATTCTTTATTCTGTATTCTTTACTCTATATTCTAAATTCTGTGTTCTACATTCTATATTCTAAATTCAATATTCAGTATTCTGTATTCTATATTCTTAATTCTGTGTTCTACTTTCTATATTCTAAATTCTATATTCAGTAATCGGTGTTCTATATTCTAAATTCGGTGTTCTGCATTCCGTGTTCTAAGTTCTGGTTTCTATATTCACTCTTCTATATTCTATATTTGTATTATTCATTCTATATTCTACATACTATATTCTGCATTCCCTATTCTATATTCTATATTCTGTGTTCTACATTCTATATTCTAAAACTTTTATTCAGTATTCTGTATTCTATATTCTAAATTCTATGTTCTGCATTCCATTTCTAAATTCTGGTTTCTATATTCTCTATTCCATATTCTATATTGTGTGTTCTTCATTCTTTTTCTAAATTCTATATTCTCCATTTCGTAGTCTATATTCTATATCCTGTGTTATTTATTATATATTCAAAATTCTATATTCGGTATTCTTTATTCTATTTTCTAAATTCTGTGTTCTGCATTCCTGTTTATAAATTCTATATACAGTGTTCTGCATTCTATAATCTTAATTCTGTGTTCTGCATTCTATGTTCTGAATAATATATTCAGTATTCTTTATACTATATTCTAAGTTCTGTTTTCTGCATTCTATATTCTAAATTCTATAGTCAGTATTCTGTATTCTATATTCTAAATTCTGTGTTTTGTATTCCATGTTGTAAATTCTGTGTGCTATATTGTATATTCTATATTCTATATTCTGTGCTGTACATTCCATATTCTAAAGTCTATATTCAGTTTTCTGTATTCTATATTCTAAATTCTGTAAATGCATTCCATATTCTAAATTCTATATTCAGTATTCTGTATTCTATAATCTAATTTCTGGGTTCTGCATTCTATGTTCTAAATCTTATATTTAGTATTCTGTATTCTATATACTAAATTCTGTGTTCTGCATTCCATGTTCTAATTTCTGGGTTCTGTATTCTGTTTTCCATATTCTAAATTCTGTATCCTATATTCTATATTCTGTATTCTATATTCTGCATTCTGTATTCTATATTCTATATTGTGTGTTCTTCGTTCTATATTCTAAATTCTATATTCAGTATTCTGTATTCTATATTCTAAATTATGTGTTCTACATTCTATATTCAAAATTCTATATTCAGTATTCTGTATTCTACATTCTAAATTATGTGTTCTACATTCTATATTCTAAATTCTATATTCAGATATCGGTGTTCTATATTCTAAATTCTGTGTTCTGCATTCCATATTCTCAATTATGGGTTCCATATACTCTATTAAATATTCTCTATTCTGTGTTATACATTTTATATAGTGTATACTGTATTCTGCATTCTGTATTGTATATTCTATATTCTTTGTTCTACATTCTATATTCTAAATACTATATTCAGTATACTGTATTCTATATTCTAAATTCTGTGTTCTGAATTTCGTGTTCTAAGTTCTGTGTTCTATGTTCTCTATTCTATATTCTATATTTTGTGTACTTCATTCTATATTCTACATACTATATTCACCATTCTGTTGTCTATATTCTATATTCTGTGTTATACATTCTATATACTAAATTCTATATTCAGTATTCTGTATTCTATATTCTAAATTCAGTGTTCTGAATTCCATGTTCTAAATTCTGTCTTCTATATTCTCTATTCAATATTCTGTGTTCTACATTCTATATTCTAAATTCTATATTCAGTATTCTGTATTCTTTATTCTAAATTATGTGTTCTACATTCTATATTCAAAATTCTATATTCAGTATTCTTTATTCTATATTCTAAATTCTGTGTTCTGAATTCCATGTTCTAAATTCTGTGTTCTGTATTCTGTTTTCCATATTCTATATTCTGTGTTCTACATTCGATAAACTGTATTGAATTTTCTGCATGCCGTATTCAATATTCTGTGTTCTACATTCTATATTCTAAATACTATATTCAATATTTTGTATTCTATATTCTAAATTCTGCGTTCTGCATTCCATGTTCTAAATCCATGGTTCTATATTCTCTATTCTCTATTGTATATTCTGTGTTCTTCATTCAATATTCTAAATTCTATATTCAGTTTTCTGTATTCTATATTCTAAATTCTGTGTTCTGCATTCAATGTTCTAAATTCTATATTCAGTATTCTGTATTCTATATTCTAAATTCTGTGTTTTGCATTCCATTTTCTAAATTCTGGGTTCTGTATTCTATTTTCCATATTCTATAATCTGTATTCAAATTTTATATTCTGTATTCTATATTCTGAATTCCGTATTCTATATACCATATTCTGTGTTCTGCGTTCTCTATTCTAAATTCTATATTCAGTATTCTGTATTCTACATTCTAAATTATGTGTTCGGCATTCCATGTTCTAAATTCTGGATTCTATATTCTCTATTATCTATTCTATATTCTAAATTCTATATTCAGTATTCTGTATTTTATATTCCAAATTCTGTGTTCTGTATTCCATGTCTAATTTCTGGGTTCTCTATTCTGTGTTCCATATTCTAAATTCTGTGTTCTACATTCTATATTCAGTATGTTTTAATCTATATTCTAAATTCTCTGTTCTACATTGAATGTTCTAAACTCTATATTCAGTATTCTGTTTTCTATATTCTTAGTTCTGTGTTGTGCATTCCATGTTTTCAATTCTTGGTTTTGTATTGTGTTTTCCATATTCTATATTCTGTGTTCTACATTCTCTGTTCTGTATTCTATATTCTGCATTCCGTATTCTATAGTCTATATTCTGTGTTCTACATTCTATATTTTAAATTGTACATTCAGTATTCCGTATTCTATATTCTATACTCTGTGTTCTTCATTCTATATTCTAAATTCTATATTCAATATTTTGTATTCTATATTCTAAATTCTGCGTTCTGCATTCCATGTTCTAAATCCATGGTTCTATATTCTCTATTCTCTATTGTATATTCTGTGTTCTACATTCTATATTCTAAATTCTATATTCAGTTTTCTGTATTCTATACTCTAAATTCTGTGTTCTGCATTCCATGTTCTAAATTCTATATTCAGTATTCTGTATTCTATATTCTAAATTCTGTTTTATGCATTCCATTTTCTAAATTCTGGGTTCTGTATTCTGTTTTCCATATTCTATATTCTGTATTCAAATTTTATATTCTGTATTCTATATTCTGCATTCCGTATTCTATATTCTATATTCTGTGTTCTGCGTTCTCTATTCTAAATTTTATATTCAGTATTCTGTATTCTATATTCTAAATTCTGTGTTCTATATTCCAAGTTCTAAATTCTGAGTTCTATATTCTCTATTCTCTATTCTCTATTATGTGTTCCACATTCTATATTCTTAATTCAATATTCTGTATTCTTTACTCTATATTCTAAATTCTGTGTTCTACATTCTATATTCTAAATTATATATTCAGAAATCGGTGTTCTATATTCTAAATTCTGTGTTCTGCATTCCATGTTCTCAATTATGGGTTCCATATACTCTATTCAATATTCTATATTCTGTGTTCTAAATTCTATATTCTGTATACTGTATTCTGCATTCAGTATTGTATATTCTAAATTCTTTGTTCTACGTTCTATATTCTAAATTGTATATTCAGTATACTTTATTCTATATTCTAAATTCTGTGTTCTGAATTTCGTGTTCTAAGTTCTGTGTTCGATATTCTCTATTCTTTATTCTATATTTTGTGTACTTCATTCTATATTCTACCTTCTATATTCTCCATTCCGAAGCCTATGTTCTATATTCTGTGTTATACATTCTATATACTAAATTGTATATTCAGTATTCTGTATTCTATATTCTAAATTCAGTGTTCTGCATTCCATGTTCTAAATTTCGGGTCCTATATACTCTATTCTATATTCTATATACTGTGTTCTACATTTTATATTCTGTATTATATATTCTGCATTCCGTATTCTATTTTCTGTATTCTGGGTTCTACATTGTATATTCTAAATCCTATATTCATTATTCTGTATTCTATATTCTAAATTCTGTGTTCTACATTCTATATTCTAAATTCTATATTCAGTAATCTGTATTCTATATTCTAAATTTTGTGTTCTGCATTCCATTTTCTAAATTCTGGATTCTATGTTCTGTTTTCCATATTCTAAATTCTTTGTTCTACATTCAATATTCTGTATTCAATATTCTGCCTTCCGTATACTACATTCCATATTCTGTGCTCTACATTCCATATTCTAAATTTTATATTCAGTATTCCGTATTATATACTCTAAATTCTGTGTTCTGCATTCCATATTCTAAATTCTGGGTTCTGTATTCTGTTTTCCTTATTCTATATTTTGTGTTATACATTCTATTTTCTGTATTCTATATTCTATATTCCGTATCCTATATTCTATATTCTGTGTTCTATATTCTATATTCTTATTTCGATATTCAGAATTCTGTATTCTATATTCTAAATTCTGTGTTATGCATTCCATGTTCTAAATTCTGTCTTCTATATTCTCTATTCAATATTCTGTGTTCTTCATTCTATATTCAAAATTCTATATTCAGTATTCTTTATTCTATATTCTAAATACTGTGTTCTGAATTCCATGTTCTAAATCTGTTTTCTGTATTCTGTTTTCCATATTCTATATTCTGTGTTCTACGTTCGATAATCTGTATTGAATTTTCTGCATGCCGTATTCTATATTCTGTGTTCTACATTCTATATTCTAAATTCTATATTCAGTATTCTGTATTCTATATTCTAAATTCTGTGTTCTACATTCTATGTTGTAAATTTTGGTTTCTATATACTCT
Source organism: Vicugna pacos (assembly GCF_048564905.1). Classification (NCBI taxonomy): domain Eukaryota; kingdom Metazoa; phylum Chordata; class Mammalia; order Artiodactyla; family Camelidae; genus Vicugna; species Vicugna pacos. The sequence goes on along the minus strand of NW_027328741.1, from coordinate 86,012,989 downwards.
AAACAATATTCTATATTCTGTGTTCTACATGCTATAATCTGTGTTCTATATTCTGCACCCCGTATTCTCTATTCTCTATTCTGTGTTCTTCATTGTATATTCTAAATTTTATATTAATTATTCTGTATTTTGTATTCTAAATTCTGTGTTCTAAATTCCATGTTCTAAATTCTGGGTTCTATATTCTCTATTCTATATTCTATATTTTGGGTTCATCATTCTATATTCTATATTCTATATACTATATACTGCATTCCGTACTCTATATTCTATATTCTGTGTTCTACATTCTATATTCAGTATGTTTTAATCTATATTCTAAATTCTCTATTCTACATTGAATGTTCTAAACTCTATATTCAGTATTCTGTATTCTATATTGTTAGTTCTGTGTTGTGCATTCCATGTTTTCAATTCTTGGTTTTGTATTGTGTTTTCCATATTCTATATTCTGTGTTCTACATTCTCTGTTCTGTATTCTATATTCTGCATTCCATATTCTATAGTCCATATTCTGTGTTCTACATTCTATATTCTAAATTGTACATTCAGTATTCCGTATTCTATATTCTATACTCTGTGTTCTTCATTCTATATTCTAAATTCTATATTCAATATTTTGTATTCTATATTCTAAATTCTGCGTTCTGTATTCCATGTTCTAAATCCATGGTTCTATATTCTCTATTCTCTATTGTATATTCTGTGTTCTACATTCTATATTCTAAATTCTATATTCAGTTTTCTGTATTCTATATTCTAAATTCTGTGTTCTGCATTCAATGTTCTAAATTCTGGGTTCTGTATTCTGTTTTCCATATTCTATATTCTGTATTCAAATTTTATATTCTGTATTCTATATTCTGCTTTCCGTATTCTATATTCTATATTCTGTGTTCTGCGTTCTGTATTCTGTATTCTATATTCTGCATTCTGTATTCTATATTCTAAATTCTGTGTTCTATATTCCAAGCTCTAAATTCTGGGTTCTATATTCTCTATTCTCTATTCTAAATTCTGTGTTCCACATTCTGTATTCTTAATTCAATATTCTGTATTCTTTACTCTATATTCTAAATTCTGTGTTCTACATTCTATATTCTAAATTCTTTATTCAGTATTCTGTATTCTTTATTCTAATTTCTATGTTCCGCATTCTATATACTAGATTCTATATTAAGTATTCTGTATTCTATATTCTAAATTCTTTGTTCCGAATTCTATGTTCTAAATTCTATATTCAGTATTCTGTATTCTATATTCTAAATTCTGTGTTCGGAATTCCATGTTCCAAATTCTGGATTCTATATTCTATATTATCTATTCTATATTCTAAATTCTATATTCAGTGTTCTGTATTTTATATTCCAAATACTGTGTTCTGCATTCCATGTCTAATTTCTGGGTTCTCTATTCTGTGTTCCATATTCTAAATTCTGTGTTCTACATTCTATATTCTGTAATCAATATTCTGCATTCTGTATTCTACATTCCATATTCTGTGTTCTATATTCTATATTCTAAATTTGATATTCAGTATTCTGTATTTTATATTGTAAATTCTGTGTTCTACATGCCATATTCTAAATTCTGTGTTCTATGTTGTCTATTCTATATTCTATATTTTGTGTTCACAATTCTATATTGTATATTCTATATTCTGCATTCCGTAGTCTATATTCTATATTCAGTGTTCTACATTCTAAATTCTAAATTCTATATTCAGTATTCTGTATTCTATATTCTAAATTCTGTGTTCTACATTCTATATTCAGTATGTTTTAATCTATATTCTAAATTCTCTGTTCTACATTGAATGTTCTAAACTCTATATTCAGTATTCTGTTTTCTATATTCTTAGTTCTGTGTTGTGCATTCCATGTTTTCAATTCTTGGTTTTGTATTGTGTTTTCCATATTCTATATTCTGTGTTGTACATTCTCTGTTCTGTATTCTATATTCTGCATTCCGTATTCTATAGTCTATATTCTGTGTTCTACATTCTATATTTTAAATTGTACATTCAGTATTCCGTATTCTATATTCTATACTCTGTGTTCTTCATTCTATATTCTAAATTCTATATTCAATATTTTGTATTCTATATTCTAAATTCTGCGTTCTGCATTCCATGTTCTAAATCCATGGTTCTATATTCTCTATTCTCTATTGTATATTCTGTGTTCTACATTCTATATTCTAAATTCTATATTCAGTTTTCTGTATTCTATACTCTAAATTCTGTGTTCTGCATTCCATGTTCTAAATTCTATATTCAGTATTCTGTATTCTATATTCTAAATTCTGTTTTATGCATTCCATTTTCTAAATTCTGGGTTCTGTATTCTGTTTTCCATATTCTATATTCTGTATTCAAATTTTATATTCTGTATTCTATATTCTGCATTCCGTATTCTATATTCTATATTCTGTGTTCTGCGTTCTCTATTCTAAATTTTATATTCAGTATTCTGTATTCTATATTCTAAATTCTGTGTTCTATATTCCAAGTTCTAAATTCTGAGTTCTTTATTCTCTATTCTCTATTCTCTATTATGTGTTCCACATTCTATATTCTTAATTCAATATTCTGTATTCTTTACTCTATATTCTAAATTCTGTGTTCTACATTCTATATTCTAAATTATATATTCAGAAATCGGTGTTCTATATTCTAAATTCTGTGTTCTGCATTCCATGTTCTCAATTATGGGTTCCATATACTCTATTCAATATTCTATATTCTGTGTTCTAAATTCTATATTCTGTATACTGTATTCTGCATTCCGTATTGTATATTCTAAATTCTTTGTTCTACGTTCTATATTCTAAATTGTATATTCAGTATACTTTATTCTATATTCTAAATTCTGTGTTCTGAATTTCGTGTTCTAAGTTCTGTGTTCGATATTCTCTATTCTTTATTCTATATTTTGTGTACTTCATTCTATATTCTACCTTCTATATTCTCCATTCCGAAGCCTATGTTCTATATTCTGTGTTATACATTCTATATACTAAATTGTATATTCAGTATTCTGTATTCTATATTCTAAATTCAGTGTTCTGCATTCCATGTTCTAAATTTCGGGTCCTATATACTCTATTCTATATTCTATATACTGTGTTCTACATTTTATATTCTGTATTATATATTCTGCATTCCGTATTCTATTTTCTGTATTCTGGGTTCTACATTGTATATTCTAAATCCTATATTCATTATTCTGTATTCTATATTCTAAATTCTGTGTTCTACATTCTATATTCTAAATTCTATATTCAGTAATCTGTATTCTATATTCTAAATTTTGTGTTCTGCATTCCATTTTCTAAATTCTGGATTCTATGTTCTGTTTTACATATTCTAAATTCTTTGTTCTACATTCAATATTCTGTATTCAATATTCTGCCTTCCGTATACTACATTCCATATTCTGTGCTCTACATTCCATATTCTAAATTTTATATTCAGTATTCCGTATTATATACTCTAAATTCTGTGTTCTGCATTCCATATTCAAAATTCTGGGTTCTGTATTCTGTTTTCCTTATTCTATATTTTGTGTTATACATTCTATTTTCTCTATTCTCTATTCTATATTCCGTATCCTATATTCTATATTCTGTGTTCTATATTCTATATTCTTATTTCGATATTCAGAATTCTGTATTCTATATTCTAAATTCTGTGTTATGCATTCCATGTTCTAAATTCTGTCTTCTATATTCTCTATTCAATATTCTGTGTTCTTCATTCTATATTCAAAATTCTATATTCAGTATTCTTTATTCTATATTCTAAATACTGTGTTCTGAATTCCATGTTCTAAATCTGTTTTCTGTATTCTGTTTTCCATATTCTATATTCTGTGTTCTACGTTCGATAATCTGTATTGAATTTTCTGCATGCCGTATTCTATATTCTGTGTTCTACATTCTATATTCTAAATTCTATATTCAGTATTCTGTATTCTATATTCTAAATTCTGTGTTCTACATTCTAAGTTGTAAATTTTGGTTTCTATATACTCTAAACAATATTCTATATTCTGTGTTCTACATGCTATAATCTGTGTTCTATATTCTGCACCCCGTATTCTCTATTCTCTATTCTGTGTTCTTCATTTTATATTCTAAATTTTATATTAATTATTCTGTATTTTGTATTCTAAATTCTGTGTTCTACATTCCATGTTCTAAATTCTGGGTTCTATATTCTCTATTCTATATTCTATATTTTGGGTTCATCATTCTATATTCTATATTCTATATACTATATACTGCATTCCGTACTCTATATTCTATATTCTGTGTTCTACATTCTATATTCAGTATGTTTTAATCTATATTCTAAATTCTCTATTCTACATTGAATGTTCTAAACTCTATATTCAGTATTCTGTATTCTATATTGTTAGTTCTGTGTTGTGCATTCCATGTTTTCAATTCTTGGTTTTGTATTGTGTTTTCCATATTCTATATTCTGTGTTCTACATTCTCTGTTCTGTATTCTATATTCTGCATTCCATATTCTATAGTCCATATTCTGTGTTCTACATTCTATATTCTAAATTGTACATTCAGTATTCCGTATTCTATATTCTATACTCTGTGTTCTTCATTCTATATTCTAAATTCTATATTCAATATTTTGTATTCTATATTCTAAATTCTGCGTTCTGTATTCCATGTTCTAAATCCATGGTTCTATATTCTCTATTCTCTATTGTATATTCTGTGTTCTACATTCTATATTCTAAATTCTATATTCAGTTTTCTGTATTCTATATTCTAAATTCTGTGTTCTGCATTCAATGTTCTAAATTCTGGGTTCTGTATTCTGTTTTCCATATTCTATATTCTGTATTCAAATTTTATATTCTGTATTCTATATTCTGCTTTCCGTATTCTATATTCTATATTCTGTGTTCTGCGTTCTGTATTCTGTATTCTATATTCTGCATTCTGTATTCTATATTCTAAATTCTGTGTTCTATATTCCAAGCTCTAAATTCTGGGTTCTATATTCTCTATTCTCTATTCTAAATTCTGTGTTCCACATTCTGTATTCTTAATTCAATATTCTGTATTCTTTACTCTATATTCTAAATTCTGTGTTCTACATTCTATATTCTAAATTCTTTATTCAGTATTCTGTATTCTTTATTCTAATTTCTATGTTCCGCATTCTATATACTAGATTCTATATTAAGTATTCTGTATTCTATATTCTAAATTCTTTGTTCCGAATTCTATGTTCTAAATTCTATATTCAGTATTCTGTATTCTATATTCTAAATTCTGTGTTCGGAATTCCATGTTCCAAATTCTGGATTCTATATTCTATATTATCTATTCTATATTCTAAATTCTATATTCAGTGTTCTGTATTTTATATTCCAAATACTGTGTTCTGCATTCCATGTCTAATTTCTGGGTTCTCTATTCTGTGTTCCATATTCTAAATTCTGTGTTCTACATTCTATATTCTGTAATCAATATTCTGCATTCTGTATTCTACATTCCATATTCTGTGTTCTATATTCTATATTCTAAATTTGATATTCAGTATTCTGTATTTTATATTGTAAATTCTGTGTTCTACATGCCATATTCTAAATTCTGTGTTCTATGTTGTCTATTCTATATTCTATATTTTGTGTTCACAATTCTATATTGTATATTCTATATTCTGCATTCCGTAGTCTATATTCTATATTCAGTGTTCTACATTCTAAATTCTAAATTCTATATTCAGTATTCTGTATTCTATATTCTAAATTCTGTGTTCTACATTCTATATTCTAAATTCTATATTCAGAAATCGGTGTTCTATATTCTAAATTCTGTGTTCTGCATTCCATGTTCTCAATTATGGGTTCCATATACTCTATTCAATATTCTATATTCTGTGTTCTACATTCTATATTCTGTATACTGTATTCTGCATTCCGTATTGTATATTCTAAATTCTTTGTTCTACATTCTATATTCTAAATTGTATATTCAGTATACTTTATTCTATATTCTAAATTCTGTGTTCTGAATTTCGTGTTCTAAGTTCTGTGTTCTATATTCTCTATTCTATATTCTATATTTTGTGTACTTCATTCTATATTCTACCTTCTATATTCTCCATTCCGTAGTCTATATCCTATATTCTGTGTTATACATTTTATATACTAAATTGTATATTCAGTATTCTGTATTCTATATTCTAAATTCAGTGTTCTGCATTCCATGTTCTATATTTCGGGTCCTATATACTCTGTTCTATATTCTATATACTGTGTTCTACATTTTATATTCTGTATTATATATTCTGCATTCCGTATTCTATATTCTCTATTCTGGGTTCTACATTGTATATTCTAAATCCTATATTCATTATTCTGTATTCTATATTCTAAATTCTGTGTTCTACATTCTATATTCTAAATTCTATATTCAGTAATCTGTATTCTATATTCTAAATTTTGTGTTCTGCATTCCATTTTCTAAATTCTGGATTCTATGTTCTGTTTTCCATATTCTAAATTCTTTGTTCTACATTCGATATTCTGTATTCAATATTCTGCCTTCCGTATACTTCATTCCATATTCTGTGTTCTACATTCCATATTCTAAATTTTATATTCAGTATTCGGTATTATATACTCTAAATTCTGTGTTCTGCATTCCATATTTTAAATTCTGGGTTCTGTATTATGTTTTCCTTATTCTTTATTTTGTGTTATACATTCTATTTTCTGTATTCTATATTCTATATTCCGTATCCTATATTCTATATTCTGTGTTCTACATTCTATATTCTTAGTTCGATATTCAGAATTCTCTATTCTATATTCTAAATTCTGTGTTATGCATTCCATGTTCTAAATTCTGTCTTCTATATTCTCTATTCAATATTCTGTGTTCTACATTCTATATTCTAAATTCTATATTCAGTATTCTTTATTCTATATTCTAAATTATGTGTTCTACATTCTATATTCAAAATTCTATATTCAGTATTTTTTATTCTATATTCTAAATTCTGTGTTCTGTATTCCATGTTCTAAATCTGTTTTCTGTATTCTGTTTTCCATATTCTATATTCTGTGTTCTACGTTCGATAATCTGTATTGAATTTTCTGCATGCCGTATTCTATATTCTGTGTTCTACATTCTATATTCTAAATTCTATATTCAGTATTCTGTATTCTACATTCTAAATTCTGTGTTCTACATTCTATGTTGTAAATTTTGGTTTCTATATACTCTAATCAATATTCTATATTCTATGTTCTAGATGCTATATTCTGTGTTCTATATTCTGCACCCCGTATTCTCTATTCTCTCTTCTGTGTTCTTCAATGTATATTCTAAATTTTATATTAAGTATTCTGTATTCTGTATTCTAAATTCTGTGTTCTACATTCCATGTTCAAAATTCTGGGTTCTATATTCTCTATTCTATATTCTATATTTTGTGTTCTTCATTCTATATTCTATATTCTATATACTATATACTGCATTCCGTATTCTATATTCTATATTCTGTGTTCTACATTCTATATTCTAAATTCTATATTCAGTATGTTTTAATCTATATTCTAAATTGTCTGTTCTACATTGAATGTTCTAAACTCTATATTCAGTATTCTGTATTCTATAGTCTTAGTTCTGTGTTGTGCATTCCATGTTTTCAATTCTTGGTTTTGTATTGTGTTTTCCATATTCTATATTCTGTGTTCTACATTCTCTGTTCTGTATTCTATATTCTGCATTCCGTATTCTATAGTCTATATTCTGTGTTCTACATTCTATATTTTAAATTGTATATTCAGTATTCCGTATTCTATATTCTATACTCTGTGTTCTTCATTCTACATTCTTAATTCTATATTCAATATTTTGTATTCTATATTCTAAATTCTGCTTTCTGCATTCCATGTTCTAAATCCATGGTTCTATATTCTCTATTCTCTATTGTATATTCTGTGTTCTACATTCTATATTCTAAATTCTATATTCAGTTTTCTGTATTCTATACTCTAAATTCTGTGTTCTGCATTCCATGTTCTAAATTCTATATTCAGTATTCTGTATTCTATATTCTAAATTCTGTTTTATGCATTCCATTTTCTAAATTCTGGGTTCTGTATTCTGTTTTCCATATTCTATATTCTGTATTCAAATTTTATATTCTGTATTCTATATTCTGCATTCCGTATTCTATATTCTATATTCTGTGTTCTGCGTTCTCTATTCTAAATTCTATATTCAGTATTCTGTATTCTATATTCTAAATTCTGTGTTCTATATTCCAAGTTCTAAATTCTGGGTTCTATATTCTCTATTCTCTATTCTATATTATGTGTTCCACATTCTATATTCTTAATTCAATATTCTGTATTCTTTACTCTATATTCTAAATTCTGTGTTCTACATTCTATATTCTAAATTCTATATTTAGTATAATTTATTCTATATTCTAAATTCTCTGTTCTACATTGTATATTCTAAACTCTATATTCAGTATTCTGTATTCTATACTCTTAGTTCTGTGTTGTGCATTCCATGTTTTCAATTCTTGGTTTTGTATTGTGTTTTCAATATTCTATATTCTGAGTTCTACATTCTCTGATCTGTATTCTATATTCTGCATTCCGTATTCTATATTCTATATTCTGTGTTATTCATTCTATATTCTAAGTACTTTATACAGTATCCTGCATTCAATATTCTAAATACTGTGTTCTGTATTCCATGTTCTAAATTCTATATTCTGTATTCTGTATTGTATATCCTAATTTCTGTGTTCTTCATTCCAGTTCTAAATTCTGAGTTCTCTTTTTTGTTTTCCTCATTCTATATTCTGTGTTTTGCATTCTATACTCTCTATTGTATATTCTTCATGCTGTATTCCGTATTCTGTGTTCTACATTCTATATTCCATATCCTATATTCATTATTCTGTATTCTATATACTAAATTCTGTGTTCTTCATTCCATGTTCTAAATTTTGGATTCTATATCCTCTAATCTATATTCTAAATTCTTTGTTCTATATTGTATATTCATATTCTATATTCAGTATTCGTTATTCTATATTTTAAATTCTGTGTTCTGCATTCCATGTTCTAAGTTTTGGTTTCTATATTCTTTATTCTATATTCTATATTCTGAGTTCTACATTCTATATTCTGTATTGTATATTCTGCATTCCGTATTCTATATTCTATATTCTGTGATCTACATTCTATATTCTTAATTCTATATTCAGTATTCTGTATTCTATATTCTAAATTCTGTGTTCTGCATTCCATGTTCTAAATTCTGGGTTATATATTCCCTAACCTATTTTCTATATTCTGTGTTCTACATTGTATATTCTAAATTCTATATTCAGTATTCTTTATTCTATATTCTAAATTCTGTGTTCTACATTGTATATTCCAAATTCAATATTCAGTGTTCTGTATTCCATGTTCTTAATTTTGTGTTCTGTTTTCCATGTTTTCAATTCTGGGTTTTGTATTCTGTTTTCCATATTCTATATTCTGTGTTCTACATTCTATGTTCTGTATTCTCTATTCTGCATTCCGTATTCTATATTCTATATTCTGTGTTCTACATTCTATATTCTAAATTGTATATTCAGTATTCCGTATTCTATATTCTAAATTCTGTGTTCTACATTCTATATTCTAAATTCTATATTCAGTTTTCTGTATTCTATATTCTAAATTCTGTGTTCTGCGTTCCATGTTCCAAATTCTTTATTCAGTATTCTGTATTCTATATTCTAAATTCTGTGTTCTGCATTCCAGTTCTAATTTCTGAGTTCTGTATTCTGTTTTCCACATTCTATATTCTGTGTTCTGTATTCTATATTCTGTATTGTATATTCTGCATGCTGTATTCCATATTCTGTGTTCTACATTCTATATTCCAAATTCTATATTCAGTATTCTGTATTTTATATTCTAAATTCTGTGTTCTGCATTCCATTTTCTAAATTTTGGTTTCTATATACACTATTTTATATTCTAATATCTTTGTTGTTTATTGTATATTCATATTCTATATTCAGCTTTCTGTATTCTATATTTTAAATTCTGTGTTCTGCATTCCATGTTCTAAATTTTGGTTTCTTTATTCTGTATTCTATATTCTATATTCTGTGTTCTACATTCTATATTCTAAATTCAATATTCAGTATTCTGTATTCTATATTCTTATTTCCGTGTTCTACTTTCTATATTCTAAATTCTATATTCAGAAATCGGTGTTGTATATTCTAAATTCTGTGTTCTGCATTCCGTGTACTAAGTTCTGGTTTCTATATTCACTCTTCTATATTCTATATTTGTGTTCTTCATTCTATATTCTACATACTATATTCTGCATTCCCTATTCTATATTCTATATTCTGTGTTCTACATTCTATATTCTAAAACCTTTATTCAGTATTCTGTATTCTATTTTCTAAATTCTATGTTCTGCATTCCATTTCTAAATTTTGGGTTCTATATTCTCTATTCTATATTCTATATTGTGTGTTCTTCATTCTTTTTTCTATATTCTATATTCTCCATTTCGTAGTCTATATTCTATATTCTTTGTTATTTATTATATATTCAAAATTCTATATTCGGTATTCTTTATTCTATTTTCTAAATTCTGTGTTCTGCATTCCTGTTTATAAATTCTATATACAGTGTTCTGCATTCTATAATCTTAATTCTGTGTTCTGCATTCTATGTTCTGAATAATATATTCAGTATTCTTTATACTATATTCTAAGTTCTGTGTTCTGCATTCTATATTCTAAATTCTATAGTCAGTATTCTGTATTCTATATTCTAAATTCTGTGTTTTGTATTCCATGTTGTAAATTCTGTGTTATATATTGTATATTGTATATTCTATATTCTGTACTGTACATTTCATATTCTAAATTCTATATTCAGTTTCCTTTATTCTATATTCTAAATTCTGTATATGCATTCCATATTCTAAATTCTATATTAAGTATTCTGTATTCTATAATCTAAATTCTGTGTTCTGCATTCCATGTTCTCAATTATGGGTTCCATATACTCTATTCAATATTCTATATTCTGTGTTCTACAATCTATATTCTGTATACTGTATTCTGCATTCCGTATTTTATATTCTAAATTCTTTGTTCTACATTCTATTTTCTAAATTGTATATTCAGTATACTTTATTCTATATTCTAAATTCTGTGTTCTGAATTTCGTGTTCTAAGTTCTGTGTTCTATATTCTCTATTCTACATTCTATATTTTGTGTACTTCATTCTATATTCTACCTTCTATATTCTCCATTCCGTAGTCTATATTCTATATTCTGTGTTATATATTCTATATACTAAATTGTATATTAAGTATTCTGTATTCTATATTCTAAATTCAGTGTTCTGCATTCCATGTTCTAAATTTCGGGTCCTATATACTCTATTCTATATTCTATATACTGTGTTCTACATTTTATATTCTGTATTATATATTCTGCATTCCGTATTCTATATTCTGTATTCTGGGTTCTACATTGTATATTCTAAATCCTATATTCATTATTCTGTATTCTATATTCTAAATTCTGTGTTCTACATTCTATATTCTAAATTCTATATTCAGTAATCTGTATTCTATATTCTAAATTTTGTGTTCTGCATTCCATTTTCTAAATTCTGGATTCTATGTTCTGTTTTCCATATTCTAAATTCTTTGTTCTACATTCAATATTCTGTATTCAATATTCTGCCTTCCGTATACTACATTCCATATTCTGTGCTCTGCATTCCATATTCTAATTTTTATATTCAGTATTCCGTATTATATACTCTAAATTCTGTGTTCTGCATTCCATATTCTAAATTCTGGGTTCTGTATTCTGATTTCCTTATTCTATATTTTGTGTTATACATTCTATTTTCTGTATTCTATATTCTATATTCCGTATCCTATATTCTATATTCTGTGTTCTACATTCTATATTCTTAGTTCGATATTCAGAATTCTGTATTCTATATTCTAAATTCTGTGTTATGCATTCCATGTTCTAAATTCTGTCTTCTATATTCTCTATTCAATATTCTGTGTTCTACATTCTATATTCTAAATTCTATATTCAGTATTCTTTATTCTATATTCTAAATTATGTGTTCAACATTCTATATTCAAAATTCTATATTCAGTATTTTTTATTCTATATTCTAAATTCTGTGTTCTGAATTCCATGTTCTAAATCTGTTTTCTGTATTCTGTTTTCCATATTCTATATTCTGTGTTCTACGTTCGATAATCTGTATTGAATTTTCTGCATGCCGTATTCTATATTCTGTGTTCTATATTCTATATTCTAAATTCTATATTCAGTATTCTGTATTCTATATTCTAAATTCTGTGTTCTACATTCTATGTTGTAAATTTTGGTTTCTATATACTCTAATCAATATTCTATATTCTATGTTCTAGATGCTATATTCTGTGTTCTATATTCTGCACCCCGTATTCTTTATTCTCTATTCTGTGTTCTTCATTGTATATTCTAAATTTTATATTAAGTATTCTGTATTCTGTATTCTAAATTCTGTGTTCTACATTCCATGTTCTAAATTCTGGGTTCTATATTCTCTATTCTATATTCTATATTTTGTGTTCATCATTCTATATTCTATATTCTATATACTATATACTGCATTCCGTATTCTATATTCTATATTCTGTGTTCTACATTCTATATTCTAAATTCTATATTCAGTATGTTTTAATCTATATTCTAAATTCTCTGTTCTACATTGAATGTTCTATACTCTATATTCAGTATTCTGTATTCTATAGTCTTAGTTCTGTGTTGTGCATTCCATGTTTTCAATTCTTGGTTTTGTATTGTGTTTTCCATATTCTATATTCTGTGTTCTACATTCTCTGTTCTGTATTCTATATTCTGCATTCCTTTTTCTATATTCCATATTCTGTGTTCTACATTCTATATTCTAAATTCTATATTCATTATTCTGTATTCTATATTCTAATTTCTATGTTCCCCATTCTATATTCTAGATTCTATATTAAGTATTCTGTATTCTATAATCTAAATTCCATATTCCGCATTCTATGTTCTAAATTCTATATTCACTGTTCTGTATTCTACAATCTAAATTCTGAGTTCGGATTTCCATCTTCTAAATCCTGGGTTCTATATTCTGTTTTCCATATTCTAAATTCTGTGTTATACATTCTATATTTAAATTCTATATTCAGTATTCTTTATTCTATATCCTAAATTCTGTGTTCTGCATTCTATATTCTATATTCTATATTCAGTATTCTGTATTCTATATTCTAAATTCTGTGTTCTGCATTCCATGTTCTAATTTCTGGGTTCTGTATTCTGTTTTCCATATTCTATATTCTGTATCCTATATTCTATATTATGTATTCTATATTCTGCATTCCGTATTCTACATTCCATATTTTGTGTTCTACATTCTATATTCTTAATTTTATTTTCAGTATTCTGTATTCTATATTTTAAATTATGTGCTCTGCATTCCATGTTCTAAATTCTGGGTTCTTTATTCTGTTTTCCTATTTCTATATTCTCTGTTCAAAATTCTATATTCTGTATTGTATATTCTACATTCTGTATTCTATGTTCTATATTCTGTGTTCTACATTGTGCATTCTAAATTCTCTATTCAGTATTCTGTATTCTATATTCTAAATTCTGTGTTCTACATTCCATGTTCTTACTTCTGGGTTCTGTATTCTCTATTCTCTATTCTATATTCTGTGTTCTACATTCTATATTCTTAATTATATTTTGTGTATTCATTACTCTATATTCTAAATTCTGTGTTCTACATTCTATATTCTAAATTCTATATTCAGTATTCTGTATTCTATATTCTACATTCTGCGTTCAGCATTCCATGTCCTCAATTCTGTGTTTTGTATTCTGTTTTCCATATTCTATATTCTGTGTTCTACATTCAATATTCTGTATTCTATATTCTGCATTCCGTATTCTTTTTTCTATATTCTGTGTTATACATTCTATATTCTAAATTGTATATTCAGTATTCTGTATTCTATATTCTAAATTTGTGTTCTGTATTCCTATTTATAAATTCTTTATTCAGTATTATACTTTCTATATTCTAAATTCTGTGTTACGCATTCTATATTCTAAGTTCTATAGTCAGTATTCTGTATACTATATTCTAAATTTTGTGCTCTGCATTCCATGTTCTAAATTCTGGGTTCTGTATTCTGCTTTCCATATTGTATATTTTGTGTTCTGCCTTGTATATTCTTTATTGTATATTTTGCTTGCCGTATTCCATATTCTGTGTTCTACATTCTATATTCAGTATTCGGTATTCTATATTTTAAATTCTGTGTTCTGCATTCCATGTTCTAAATATTGTTTTCTATATTCTGTATTCTATATTCTAAATTCTGTGTTCTACATTGTATATTCTAAATTCTATTTTCAGTATTCCGTATTCCATATTCTTAATTCTGTGTTCTGCTTTCCATGTTCTAAATTCTGGGTTCTGCATTCTGTTTTCCTAATTCTATATTCTGTGTTCAACATTCTATATTCCTTATACTATATTCTACTTTCTGTACTTTATATTCTATATTCTGTGTTCTACATTCTGTATTCTATATTCTATATTCAGTATTCTGCATTCTATATTTTAAATTATGTGTTCTACATCCCATGTTCTAAATTCTGGGTTCTATATTGTCTATTCTATATTCTATATTCTGTGTTCTAAATTCTATATTCTTAATTCTTTATTCTGTATCCTTTACTCTATATTCTATATACTTTGTTCTACATACTATATTTTAATTCTATATTCAGTATTCTTTATTCTATATTCTAAATTCTATGTTCTGCATTCCTGTTTATAAATACTTTATTCAGTATTCTGCATTCTATATCCAAAATTCTGTGTTCTGAATTCTATGTTCTAAATTGTATATTCAGTATTCTCTATTCTATATTCTAACTTCTGTGTTCTGCATTCCATGTTCTAATTTCAGGGTTCTGTTTTCTGTTTTCCGAATTCTATATTCTATATTCTGTGTTCTACGTTCTATATTCGAAATTCTATATTCAGTATTCTGTATTCTATATGTTAAATTCTGTGTTCTGCATTCCATGTTCTATATTCTGGGTTCTAAATTCTGTTTTCCATATTCTAAATTCTGTGTTCTATATTCTATATTCTATATTCAATATTCTGCATTCCGTATTCTGCATCCCATATTTTGTGTTCTACATTCTATATTCTTAATTGTATATTCAGTATTCTGTATTCTATATTTTAAATTCTGTGCTCTGCATTCCATGTTCTAAATTCTGGGTTCTTTATTCTGTTTTCCTCTTTCTATATTCTCTGTTCAAAATTCTATATTCTGTATTGTATATTCTACATTCTGTATTCTATGTTCTATATTCTGTGTTCTACATTGTGCATTCTAAATTCTATATTCAGTATTCTGTATTCTATATTCTAAATTCTGTGTTCTACATTCTATGTTCTGAATATTGTTTTCTATATTCTGTGTTCTATATTCTATATTTTGTGTTCTACATTCTATATTCTAAATTCTATACTCAGTATTCTCTATTCTATATTCTAATTTCTGTGTTCTACATTCTATATTCTAAATTCTATATTCAGAATTCGGTGTTCTATATTCTAAATTTTGTGTTCTGCATTCCATGTTCTCAATTATGGGTTCCATATACTCTATTCAATATTCTATATTCTGTCTTCTACATTCTATATTCTGTATAATGTATTCTGCATTCCGTATTTTATATTCTATATTCTTTGTTCTACATTCTATATTCTAAATCCTATATTCAGTATAATTTATTCTATATTCTAAATTCTCTGTTCTACATTGTATATTCTAAACTCTATATTCAGTATTCTGTATTCTATACTCTTAGTTCTGTGTTGTGCATTCCATGTTTTCAATTCTTGGTTTTGTATTGTGTTTTCCATATTCTATATTCTGAGTTCTACATTCTCTGTTCTGTATTCTATATTATGCATTCCTAATTCTATATTCTATATTCTGTGTTATTCATTCTATATTCTAAATACTATATACAGTATTCTGCATTCAATATTCTAAATATTGTGTTCTGCATTCAATGTTCTAAATTCTATATTCTGTATTCTCTATTCTATATTCTATATTCTGTGTTCTTCATTCCAGTTCTAAATTCTTAGTTCTCTTTTCTGTTTTCCACATTCTATATTCTGTGTTTTGCATTCTATATTCTGTATTGTATATTCTGCATGCCGTATTCCGTATTCTGTGTACTACATTCTATATTCCAAATCCTATATTCAGGATTCTGTATTCTATATTCTTATTTCTGTGTTCTGCATTCCATGTTCTAAATTTTGGATTCTATATCCTCTAATCTATATTCTAAATTCTGTGTTCTATATTGTATATTCATATTCTATATTCAGTATTCGTTATTCTATATTTTAAATTCTGTGTTCTGCATTCCATGTTCTAAATTTTGGTTTCTATATTCTGTATTCTATATTCTATATTCTGACTTCTACATTCTATATTCTGTATTCTATATTCTGCATTCCGTATTATATATTGTATATTCTGTGTTCTACATTCTATATTTTTAGTTCGATATTCAGAATTCTGTATTCTATATTCTAAATTCTGTGTTATGCATTCCATGTTCTAAATTCTGTCTTCTATGTTCTCTATTCAATATTCTGTGTTCTACATTCTATATTCTAAATTCTATATTCAGTATTCTGTATTCTATATTCTAAATTCTGTGTTCTGCATTCCATATTCTAAATTCTGATTTCTATATTCCCTAAAATATTTTCTATATTCTGTGTTCTATATTGTATATTCTAAATTCTATATTCAGTATTCTTTATTCTATATTCTAAATTCTGTGTTCTACATTGTATATTCTAAATTCTATATTCAGTATTCTTTATTCCATATTCTTAATTCTGTTGTCTGCTTTCCATATTTTCTATTCTGGGTTTTGTATTCTGTTTTCCATATTCTATATTCTGTGTTCTATTTTCTATGTTCTGTATCCTCTATTCTGCATTCCGTATTCTATATTCTATATTCTGTGTTCTACATTCTATATTCTAAATGCTATATTCAGTATTCTGTATTCTATATTCTAAATTCTGTGTTCTACATTCTATATTCTAAATTCTATATTCAGATATCGGTGTTCTATATTCTAAATTCTGTGTTCTGCATTCCATGTTCTCAATTATGGGTTCCATATACTCTATTAAATATTCTATATTCTGTGTTATATATTCTATATTGTGTATTCTTTATTCTGCATTCCGTATTGTATATTCTATATTCTTTGTTCTACATTCTATATTCTAAACTCTATATTCAGTATACTGTATTCTATATTCTAAATTCTGTGTTCTGAATTTCGTGTTCTAAGTTCTGTGTTCTATATTCTCTATTCTATATTCTATATTTTGTGTACTTCATTCTATATTCTACCTTCTATATTCTCCATTCCGTAGTCTATATTCTATATTCTGTGATATACATTCTATATACTAAATTGTATATTCAGTATTCTGTATTCTATATTCTAAATTCAGTGTTCTGCATTCCATGTTCTAAATTTCGGGTCCTATATACTCTATTCTATATTCTATATACTGTGTTCTACATTTTATATTCTGTATTATATATTCTGCATTCCGTATTCTATATTCTGTATTCTGGGTTCTACATTGTATATTCTAAATCCTATATTCAGTATTCTGTATTCTATATTCTAAAATCTGTGTTCTACATTCTATATTCTAAATTCTATAATCAGTAATCTGTATTCTATATTCTAAATTTTCTGTTCTGCATTCCATTTTTTAATTCTGGATTCTATATTCTGTTTTCCATATTCTAAATTTTGTGTTCTACATTCGATATTCTGTATTCAATATTCTGCCTTCCGTATACTACATTCCATATTCTGTGTTCTACATTCCATATTCTAAATTTTATATTCAGTATTCGGTATTATATACTCTAAATTCTGTGTTCTGCATTCCATATTCTAAATTCTGTGTTCTGTATTCTGTTTTCCATATTCTATATTTTGTGTTCTTCATTCTATTTTCTGTATTCTATATTCTATATTCCGTATCCTATATTCTGTATTCTGTGTTCTACATTATATATTCTTAGTTCGATATTCAGAATTCTGTATTCTATATTCTAAATTCTGTTTTATGCATTCCATGTTCTAAATTCTGTCTTCTATATTCTCTATTCAATATTCTGTGTTCTACATCCTATATTCTAAATTCTATATTCAGTATTCTGTATTCTATATTCTTAGTTCTGTGTTGTGCATTCCATGTTTCCAATCCTTGATTTTATATTGTGTTTTCCATATTCTATATTCTGTGTTCTACATTCTCTGTTCTGTATTCTATATTCTGCATTCCGTATTCTATATTCTATATTCTGTGTTATTCATTCTATATTCTAAGTACTATATACAGTATTCTGCATTCAATATTCTAAATACTGTGTTCTGTATTCAATGTTCTAAATTCTATATTCTGTATTCTGTATTGTATATCCTAATTTCTGTGTTCTTCATTCCAGTTCTAAATTCTGAGTTCTCTTTTTTGTTTTCCTCATTCTATATTCTGTGTTTTGCATTCTATATTCTGTATTGTATATTCTTCATGCTGTATTCCGTATTCTGTGTTCTACATTCTATATTCCATATCCTATATTCATTATTCTGTATTCTATATTCTAAATTCTGTGTTCTTCATTCCATGTTCTAAATTTTGGATTCTATATCCTCTAATCTATATTCTAAATTCTGTGTTCTATATTGTATATTCATATTCTATATTCAGTATTCATTATTCTATATTTTAAATTCTGTGTTCTGCATTCCATGTTCTAAATTTTGGTTTCTATATTCTTTATTCTATATTCTATATTCTGAGTTCTACATTCTATATTCTGTTTTGTATATTCTGCATTCCGTATTCTATATTCTATATTCTGTGATCTACATTCTATATTCTTAATTCTATATTCAGTATTCTGTGTTCTATATTCTAAATTCTGTGTTCTGCATTCCATGTTCTAAATTCTGGGTTATATATTCCCTAACCTATTTTCTATATTCTATGTTCTACATTGTATATTCTAAATTCTATATTCAGTATTCTTTATTCTATATTCTAAATTCTGTGTTCTACATTGTATATTCTATATTCTATATTCAGTATTCTGTATTCCATATTCTTAATTTTGTGTTCTGCTTTCCATGTTTTCAATTCTGGGTTTTGTATTCTGTTTTCCATATTCTATATTCTGTGTTCTACATTCTATGTTCTGTATTCTCTATTCTGCATTCCATATTCTATATTCTATATTCTGTGTTCTACATTCTATATTCTAAATTCAATATTCAGTATTCTGTATTCTATATTCTTAATTCCGTGTTCTACTTTCTATATTCTAAATTCTATATTCAGTAATCGGTGTTCTATATTCTAAATTCTGTGTTCTGCATTCCGTGTACTAAGTTCTGTTTTCTATATTCACTCTTCTATATTCTATATTTGGGTTCTTCATTCTATATTCTACATACTATATTCTGCATTCCCTATTCTATATTCTATATTCTGTGTTCTTCATTCTATATTCTAAAACCTTTATTCAGTATTCTGTATTCTATATTCTAAATTCTATGTTCTGCATTCCATTTCTAAATTTTGGGTTCTATATTCTCTATTCTATATTCTATATTGTGTGTTCTTCATTCTTTTTTCTATCTTCTATATTCTCCATTTCGTAGTCTATATTCTATATTCTGTGTTATTTATTATATATTTAAAATTCTATATTCGGTATTCTTTATTCTATTTTCTAAATTCTGTGTTCTGCATTCCTGTTTATAAATTCTATATACATTGTTCTGCATTCTATAATCTTAATTCTGTGTTCTGCATTCTATGTTCTGAATAATATATTCAGTATTCTTTATACTATATTCTAAGTTCTGTGTTCTGCATTCTATATTCTAAATTCTATAGTCAGTATTCTTTATTCTATATTCTAAATTCTGTGTTTGTATTCCATGTTGTAAATTCTGTGTTATATATTGTATATTGCATTTTCTATATTCTGTGCTGTACATTTCATATTCTAAAGTCTATATTCAGTTTTCTGTATTCTATATTCTAAATTCTGTATATGCATTCCATATTCTAAATTCTATATTCAGTATTCTGTATTCTATAATCTAAATTCTGGGTTCTGCATTCTATGTTCTAAATTTTATTTTCAGTATTCTGTATTCTATATTCTAAATTCAGTGTTCTGCATTCCATGTTCTAATTTCTGGGTTCTGTATTCTGTTTTCCATATTCTATATTCTGTATCCTATATTCTATATTCTGTATTCTATATTCTGCATTCTGTATTCTATATTCTATATTGTGTGTTCTACGTTCTATATTCTAAATTCTATATTCAGATATCGGTGTTCTATATACTAAATTCTGTGTTCTGCATTCCATGTTCTCAATTATGGGTTCCATATGATCTATTAAATATTCTATATTCTGTGTTATACATTCTATTTTGTGTATTCTGTATTCTGCATTCTGTATTGTATATTCTATATTCTTTGTTCTACATTCTATATTCTAAATACTATATTCAGTATACTGTATTCTATATTCTAAATTCTGTGTTCTGAATTTCGTGTTCTAAGTTCTGTGTTATATATTCTCTATTCTCTATTCTATATTTTGTGTACTTCATTCTATATTCTACCTTCTATATTCACCATTCCGTAGTCTATATCCTATATTCTGTGTTATACACTCTATGTACTAAATTCTATATTCAGTATTCTGTATTCTATATTCTAAATTCAGTGTTCTGCATTCCATGTTCTAAATTCTGTCTTCTATATTCTCTATTCAATATTCTGTGTTCTGCATTCTTTATTCTAAATTCTATATTCAGTATTCTTTATTCTTTATTCTAAATTATGTGTTCTACATTCTATATTCAAAATTCAATATTCAGTATTCTTTATTCTATATTCTAAATTCTGTGTTCTGAATTCCATGTTCTAAATTCTGGGTTCTGTATTCTGTTTTCCATATTCTATATTCTGTGTTCTACGTTCGATAATCTGTATTGAATTTTCTGCATGCCGTATTCTATATTCTGTGTTCTACATTCTATATTCTAAATTCTATATTCAGTATTCTGTATTCTATATTCTAAATTCTGTGTTCTACATTCTATGTTGTAAATTTTGGTTTCTATATACTCTAATCAATATTCTATATTCTGTGTTCTACATGCTATATTCTGTGTTCTATATTCTGCACCCCGTATTCTCTATTCTATATTCTGTGTTCTTCATTCTATATTCTAAATTTTATGTTAAGTATTCTGTATTCTGTATTCTAAATTCTGTGTTCTACATTCCATGTTCTAAATTCTGGGTTCTATATCCTCTATTCTATATTCTATATTTTGTGTTCATCATTCTATATTCTATATTCTATATACTATATACTGCATTCCGTATTCTATATTCTATATTCTGTGTTCTACATTCTATATTCTAAATTCTATATTCAGTATTTTTTAATCTATATTCTTAATTCTGTGTTCTACATTGTATGTTCTAAACTCTATATTCAGTATTCTGTATTCTATATTCTTAGTTCTGTGTTGTGCATTCCATGTTTTCAATTCTTGGTTTTGAATTGTGTTTTCCATATTCTATATTCTGTGTTCTACATTCTCTGTTCTGTATTCTATATTCTGCATTCCGTATTCTATATTCTATATTCTGTGTTCTACATTCTATATTCTAAATTGTACATTCAGTATTCCGTATTCTATATTCTATACACTGTGTTCTTCATTCTATATTCTAAATTCTATATTCAATATTTTGTATTCTATATTCTAAATTCTGCGTTCTGCATTCCATGTTCTAAATCCATGGTTCTCTATTCTCTATTCTCTATTGTATATTCTGTGTTCTACATTCTATATTCTAAATTCTATATTCAGTTTTCTTTATTCTATATTCTAAATTCTGTGTTCTGCATCCAATGTTCTAAATTTCGGGTCCTATATACTCTATTCTATATTCTATATACTGTGTTCTACATTTTATATTCTGTATTATATATTCTGCTTTCCATGTACTATATTCTGTGTTCTGGGTTCTACATTGTATACTCTAAATCCTATATTCAATATTCTGTATTCTATATTCTAAATTCTGTGTTCTACATTCTATATTCTATATTCTATATTCAGTAATCTGTATTCTATATTGTAAACTTTGTGTTCTGCATTCCATTTTCTAAATTCTGGATTCTATGTTCTGTTTTCCATATTCTAAATTCTTTGTTCTACATTCGATATTCTGTATTTAATATTCTGCCTTCCGTATACTACATTCCATATTGTGTGTTCTACATTCCATATTGTAAATTTTATATTCAGTATTCGGTATTATATACTCTAAATTCTGTGTTCTGCATTCCATATTCTAAATTCTGGGTTCTGTATTCGGTT
This sequence comes from Vicugna pacos, assembly GCF_048564905.1. Classification (NCBI taxonomy): domain Eukaryota; kingdom Metazoa; phylum Chordata; class Mammalia; order Artiodactyla; family Camelidae; genus Vicugna; species Vicugna pacos. Next base: position 85,990,308 of record NW_027328741.1, on the reverse strand, counting down.
TTCCTTATTCTATATTTTGTGTTCTACATTTTATTTTCTGTATTCTATATTCTATATTCCGTATCCTATATTCTATATTCTGTGTTCTGCATTCTATATTCTTAGTTCGATATTCATAATTCTGTATTCTATATTCTAAATTCTGTGTTATGCATTCCATGTTCTAAATTCTGTCTTCTATATTCTCTATTCAATATTCTGTGTTCTAAATTCTATATTCTAAATTCTATATTCAGTATTCTTAATTCTATATTCTAAATTATACGTTCTGCATTCTATATTCAAAATTCTATATTCAGTATCCTTTATTCTATATACTAAATTCTGTGTTCTGAATTCCATGTTCTAAATCAGTGTTCTGTATTCTGTTTTCCATATTCTTTATTCTGTGTTCTACATTTGATAATCTGTATTGAATTTTCTGCATGCCGTATTCTATATTCTGTGTTCTACATTCTATATTCTAAATTCTGTATTCAGTATTCTGTATTCTAAATTCTAAATTCTTCGTTCTACATTCTATGTTGTAAATTTTGGTTTCTATATACTCTAATCAATATTCTATATTCTGTGTTCTACATGCTATATTCTGTGTTCTATATTCTGCACCCCGTATTCTCTATTCTCTATTCTGTGTTCTTCATTGTATATTCTAAATTTTATATTAAGTATTCTGTATTCTGTATTCTAAATTCTGTGTTCTACATTCCATGTTCTAAATTCTGGGTTCTATATTCTCTATTCTATATTCTATATTTTGTGTTCTTCATTCTATATTCTATATTTTATATACTATATACTGCATTCCGTATTCTATATTCTATATTCTGTGTTCTACATTCTATATTCTAAATTCTATATTCAGTATTTTTTAATGTATATTCTAAATTCTCTGTTCTACATTGTATGTTCTAAACACTATATTCAGTATTCTGTATTCTATATTCTTAGTTCTGTGTTGTGCATTCCATATTTTCAATTCTTGGTTTTGTATTGTGTTTTCCATATTCTATATTCTGTGTTCTACATTCTCTGTTCTGTATTCTATATTCTGCATTCCGTATTCTATATTCTATATTCTGTGTTCTACATTCTATATTTTAATTGTACATTCAGTATTCCGTATTCTATATTCTATACTCTGTGTTCTTCATTGTATATTTTAAATTCTATATTCAATATTTTGTATTCTATATTCTAAATTCTGCGTTCTGCATTCCATGTTCTAAATAAATGGTTCTATATTCTCTATTCTCTATTGTATATTCTGTGTTCTACATTCTATATTCTAAATTCTATATTCAGTTTTCTGTATTCTATATTCTAAATTCTGTGTTCTGCATTCAGTGTTCTAAATTCTATATTCAGTATTCTGTATTCTATATTCTAATTTCTGTGTTCAGCATTCCATTTTCTTAATTCTGGGTTCTGTATTCTGTTTTCCATATTCTATATTCTGTATTCAAATTTTATATTCTCTATTCTATATTCTGCATTCCGTATTCTATATTCTATATTCTGTGTTCTGCGTTCTCTATTCTAAATTCTATATTCAGTATTCTGCATTCTATATTCTAAATTCTGTGTTCTATATTCCAAGTTCTTAATTCTGGGTTCTATATTCTCTATTCTATATTCTATATTCTGTGTTCTACATTGTATATTCTTAATTCAATATTCTGTATTCTTTACTCTATATTCTAAATTCTGTGTTCTACATTGTATATTTTAAATTCTTTATTTAGTATTCTGTATTCTTTATTCTAATTTCTATGTTCCGCATTCGATATACTAGATTCTATATTAAGTATTCTGTATTCTATATTCTAAATTCTATGTTCCGAATTCTATGTTCTAAATTCTATATTCAGTATTCTGTATTCTATATTCTAAATTCTGTGTTCGGAATTCCATGTTCTAAATTCTGGATTCTATATTCTCTATTATCTATTCTATATTCTAAATTCTATATTCAGTATTCTGTATTTTATATTCCAAATTCTGTGTTCTGCATTCCATGTCTAATTTCTGGGTTCCCTATTCTGTGTTCCATATTCTAAATTCTGTGTTCTACATTCTATATTCTGTAATCAATATTCTGCATTCTGTATTCTACATTCCATATTCTGTGTTCTACATTCTATATTCTAAATTTGATATTCAGCATTCTGTATCTCATATTGTAAATTCTGTGTTCTACATTCCATGTTCTAAATTCTGGGTTCTATATTGTCTATTCTATTTTCTATATTTTGTGTTCATAATTCTATATTGTATATTCTATATTCTGCATTCCGTAGTCTCTATTTTATATTCTGTGTTCTACATTCTAAATTCTAAATTGTATATTCAGTATTCCTTATTCTATATTCTATACTCTGTGTTCTTCATTCTATTTTCTAAATTCTATATTCAATATTCTGTATTCTATATTCTAAATTCTGCGTTCTGCATTCCATTTTCTAAATTCTGGGTTCTGCATTCTGTTTTCCATATTCTATATTCTGTATTCTAAATTTTATATTCTGTATTCTATATTCTGCATTCCGTATTCTATATTCTATATTCTGTGATCTACATTCTATATTCTAAATTCTATTTTCAGTATTCTGTATTCTATATTCTAAGTTCTGTGTTCTGCATTCCATGTTCTAAATTCTGGGTTCTATATTCCCAAACCTATTTTCTATATTCTGTGTTCTACATTGTATATTCTAAATTCTATATTCAGTATTCTTTATTCTATATTCTAAATTCTGTGTTCTACATTGTATATTCTATATTCTATATTTAGTATTCTGTATACCATATTCTTAATTCTGTGTTCTGCTTTCCATGTTCTAAATTCTGGGTTCTGCATTCTGTTTTCCTAATTCTATATTCTGTGTTCAACATTCTATATTCTTTATACTATATTCTACTTTCCGTACTCTATATTCTATATTCTGTGTTCTACATTCTGTATTCTATATTCTATATTCAGTATTTTGCATTCTATATTTTAAATTCTGTGTTCTACATCCCATGTTCTATATTCTGGGTTCTATATTGTATATTCTATATTCTATATTCTGTGTTCTACTTTCTATATTCTTAATTCTTTATTCTGTATTCTTTACTCTATATTCTAAATTCTGTGTTCTACTTTCTATATTCTAAATTCAATATTCAGTATTCTGTATTCTATATTCTTAATTCTGTGTTCTACTTTCTATATTCTAAATTCTATATTCAGTAATCGGTGTTCTATATTCTAAATTCTGTGTTCTGCATTCCGTGTTCTAAGTTCTGGTTTCTATATTCACTCTTCTATATTCTATATTTGTATTCTTCATTCTATATTCTACATACTATATTCTGCATTCCCTATTCTATATTCTATATTCTGTGTTCTACATTCTATATTCTAAAACCTTTATTCAGTATTCTGTATTCTATATTCTAAATTCTATGTTCTGCATTCCATTTCTAAATTCTGGTTTCTATATTCTCTATTCTATATTCTATATTGTGTGTTCTTCATTCTTTTTCTAAATTCTATATTCTCCATTTCGTAGTCTATATTCTATATCCTGCGTTATTTATTATATATTCAAAATTCTATATTCGGTATTCTTTATTCTATTTTCTAAATTCTGTGTTCTGCATTCCTGTTTATAAATTCTATATACAGTGTTCTGCATTCTATAATCTTAATTCTGTGTTCTGCATTCTATGTTCTGAATAATATATTCAGTATTCTTTATACTATATTCTAAGTTCTGTGTTCTGCATTCTATATTCTAAATTCTATAGTCAGTATTCTGTATTCTATATTCTAAATTCTGTGTTTTGTATTCCATGTTGTAAATTCTGTGTTGTATATTGTATATTGTATATTCTATATTCTGTGCTGTACATTCCATATTCTAAAGTCTATATTCAGTTTTCTGTATTCTATATTCTAAATTCTGTAAATGCATTCCATATTCTAAATTCTATATTCAGTATTCTGTATTCTATAATCTAAATTCTGGGTTCTGCATTCTATGTTCTAAATCTTATATTTAGTATTCTGTATTCTATATACTAAATTCTGTGTTCTGCATTCCATGTTCTAATTTCTGGGTTCTGTATTCTGTTTTCCATATTCTAAATTCTGTATCCTATATTCTATATTCTGTATTCTATATTCTGCATTCTGTATTCTATATTCTATATTGTGTGTTCTACGTTCTATATTCTAAATTCTATATTCAGATATCGGTGTTCTATATTCTAAATTCTGTGTTCTGCATTCCATATTCTCAATTATGGGTTCCATATACTCTATTAAATATTCTATATTCTGTATTATACATTCTATATAGTGTATTCTCTATTCTGCATTCTGTATTGTATATTCTATATTCTTTGTTCTACATTCTATATTCTAAATACTATATTCAGTATACTGTATTCAATATTCTAAATTCTGTGTTCTGAATTTCGTGTTCTAAGTTCTGTGTTCTATATTCTCTATTCTATATTCTATATTTTGTGTACTTCATTCTATATTCTACATACTATATTCACCATTCCGTAGTCTATATTCTATATTCTGTGTTATACATTCTATATACTAAATTCTATATTCAGTATTCTGTATTCTATATTCTAAATTCAGTGTTCTGAATTCCATGTTATAAATTCTGTCTTCTATATTCTCTATTAAATATTCTGTGTTCTACATTCTATATTCTAATTTCTATATTCTGTATTCTTTATTCTATATTCTAAATTATGTGTTCTACATTCTATATTTAAAATTCTATATTCAGTATTCTTTATTCTATATTCTAAATTCTGTGTTCTGAATTCCATGTTCTAAATTCTGGGTTCTGTATTCTGTTTTCCATATTCTATATTCTGTGTTCTACATTCGATAAACTGTATTGAATTTTCTGCATGCCGTATTCTATATTCTGTGTTCTACATTCTATATTCTAAATTCTAAATTCAATATTTTGTGTTCTATATTCTAAATTCTGCGTTCTGCATTCCATGTTCTAAATCCATGGTTCTATATTCTTTATTCTCTATTGTATATTCTGTGTTCTTCATTCTATATTCTAAGTTCTATATTCGGTTTTCTGTATTCTATATTCTAAATTCTGTGTTCTGCATTCAATGTTCTAAATTCTATATTCAGTATTCTGTATTCTATATTCTAAATTCTGTGTTCTGCATTCCATTTTCTAAATTCTGGGTTCTGTATTCTGTTTTCCATATTTTATATTCTGTATTCAAATTTTATATTCTGTATTCTATATTCTGCATTCCATATTCTATATACCATATTCTGTGTTCTGCGTTCTCTATTCTAAATTCTATATTAAGTATTCTGTATTCTACATTCTAAATTATGTGTTCGGCATTCCATGTTCTAAATTCTGGATTCTATATTCTCTATTATCTATTCTATATTCTAATTTCTATATTCAGTATTCTGTATTTTATATTCCAAATTCTGTGTTCTGCATTCCATGTCTAATTTCTGGGTTCTCTATTCTGTGTTCCATATTCTAAATTCTGTGTTCTACATTCTATATTCAGTATGTTTTAATCTATATTCTAAATTCTCTGTTCTACATTGAATGTTCTAAACTCTATATTCAGCATTCTGTATTCTATATTCTTAGCTCTGTGTTGTGCATTCCATGTTTTCAATTCTTGGTTTTGTATTGTGTTTTCCATATTCTATATTCTGTGTTCTACATTCTCTGTTCTGTATTCTATATTCTGCATTCCGTATTCTATAGTTTATATTCTGTGTTCTACATTCTATATTCTAAATTGTACATTCAGTATTCCGTATTCTATATTCTATACTCTGTGTTCTTCATTCTATATTCTAAATTCTATATTCAATATTTTGTATTCTATATTCTAAATTCTGCGTTCTGCATTCCATGTTCTAAATCCATGGTTCTATATTCTCTATTCTCTATTGTATATTCTGTGTTCTACATTCTATATTCTAAATTCTATATTCAGTTTTCTGTATTCTATATTCTAAATTCTGTGTTCTGCATTCAATGTTGTAAATTCTGGGTTCTGTATTCTGTTTTCCATATTCTATATTCTGTATTCAAATTTTATATTCTGTATTCTATATTCTGCATTCCGTATTCTATATTCTATATTCTGTGTTCTGCGTTCTGTATTCTGTATTCTATATTCTGCATTCTGTATTCTATATTCTAAATTCTGTTTTCTATATTCCAAGTTCTAAATTCTGGGTTCTATATTCTCTATTCTCTATTCTAAATTCTGTGTTCCACATTCTGTATTCTTAATTCAATATTCTGTATTCTTTACTCTATATTCTAAATTCTGTGTTCTACATTCTATATTCTAAATTCTTTATTCAGTATTCTGTATTCTTTATTCTAATTTCTATGTTCCGCATTCTATATACTAGATTCTATATTAAGTATTCTGTATTCTATATTCTAAATTCTATGTTCCGAATTCTATGTTCTAAATTCTATATTCAGTATTCTGTATTCTATATTCTAAATTCTGTGTTCGGAATTCCATGTTCCAAATTCTGGATTCTATATTCTATATTATCTATTCTATATTCTAAATTCTATATTCAGTATTCTGTATTTTATATTCCAAATTCTGTGTTCTGCATTCCATGTCTAATTTCTGGGTTCTCTATTCTGTGTTCCATATTCTAAATTCTGTGTTCTACATTCTATATTCTGTAATCAATATTCTGCATTCTGTATTCTACATTCCATATTCTGTGTTCTATATTCTATATTCTAAATTTGATATTCAGTATTCTGTATTTTATATTGTAAATTCTGTGTTCTACATGCCATGTTCTAAATTCTGGGTTCTATGTTGTCTATTCTATATTCTATATTTTGTGTTCATAATTCTATATTGTATATTCTATATTCTGCATTCCGTAGTCTATATTCTATATTCAGTGTTCTACATTCTAAATTCTAAAGTCTATATTCAGAATTCTCTATTCTATATTCTAAATTCTGTGTTCTGAATTCCATGTTCTATATTTTATTTTCTATATTCTGTATTCTACATTCTATATTCTGTGTTCTACATTCTATATTCTAAATTCTATATTTAGTATTCTGTATTCTTTATTCTAAATTCTGTATTCTACATTCTATATTCTATATTATATATTAAGAAATCGGTGTTCTATATTCTAAATTATGTGTTCTGCATTCCATGTTCTCAATTATGGGTTCCATATACTCTATTCAATATTCTATATTCTGTGTTCTACATTCTATATTCTGTATACTGTATTCTGCATTCCGTATTGTATATTCTAAATTCTTTGTTCTACATTCTATATTCTAAACTCTATATTCAGTATACTTTATTGTATATTCTAAATTCTGTGTTCTGAATTTCGTGTTCTAAGTTCTGTGTTCTATATTCTCTATTCTATATTCTATATTTTGTGTAATTCGTTCTATATTCTACCTTTTATATTCTCCTTTCCGTAGCCTATATCTATATTCTGTGTTATACATTCTATATACTAAATTGTATATTCAGTATTCTGTATTCTATATTTTAAATTCAGTGTTCTGCATTCCATGTTCTAAATTTCGGGTCCTATATACTATATTCTATATTCTATATACTGTGTTCTATATTTTATATTCTGTATTCTATATTCTGCATTCCGTATTCTATATTCTATATTCTGTGTTCTGCGTTCTGTATTCTGTATTCTATATTCTGCATTCTGTATTCTATATTCTAAATTCTGTGTTCTATATTCCAAGTTCTAAATTCTGGGTTCTATATTCTCTATTCTCTATTCTAAATTCTGTGTTCCACATTCTGTATTCTTAATTCAATATTCTGTATTCTTTACTCTATATTCTAAATTATGTGTTCTACATTCTATTTTCTAAATTCTTAATTCAGTATTCTGTATTCTTTATTCTAATTTCTATGCTCCGCATTCTATATACTAGATTCTATATTAAGTATTCTGTATTCTATATTCTAAATTCTATGTTCCGAATTCTATGTTCTAAATTCTATATTCAGTATTCTGTTTTCTATATTCTAAATTCTGTGTTCGGAATTCCATGTTCCAAATTCTGGATTCTATATTCTATATTATCTATTCTATATTCTAAATTCTATATTCAGTATTCTGTATTTTATATTCCAAATTCTGTGTTCTGCATTCCATGTCTAATTTCTGGGTTCTCTATTCTGTGTTCCATATTCTAAATTCTGTGTTCTACATTCTATATTCTGTAATCAATATTCTGCATTCTGTATTCTACATTCCATATTCTGTGTTCTATATTCTATATTCTAAATTTGATATTCAGTATTCTGTATTTTATATTGTAAATTCTGTGTTCTACATGCCATGTTCTAAATTCTGGGTTCTATGTTGTCTATTCTATATTCTATATTTTGTGTTCATAATTCTATATTGTATATTCTATATTCTGCATTCCGTAGTCTATATTCTATATTCAGTGTTCTACATTCTAAATTCTAAAGTCTATATTCAGTTTTCTCTATTCTATATTCTAAATTCTGTGTTCTGAATTCCATGTTCTAAATTTTATTTTCTATATTCTGTATTCTACATTCTATATTCTGTGTTCTACATTCTATATTCAGTATTCTGTATTCTATATTCTAAATTCTGTGTTCTACATTCTATATTCTAAATTCTATATTCAGAAATCGGTGTTCTATATTCTAAATTCTGTGTTCTGCATTCCATGTTCTCAATTATGGGTTCCAGTTACTCTATTCAATATTCTATATTCTGTGTTCTGCATTCTATATTCTGTATACTGTATTCTGCATTCCATGTTGTATATTCTAAATTCTTTGTTCTACATTCTATATTCTAAATTGTATATTCAGTATACTTTATTCTATATTCTAAATTCTGTGTTCTGAATTTCGTGTTCTAAGTTCTGTGTTCTATATTCTCTATTCTATATTCTATATTTTGTGTACTTCATTCTATATTCTACCTTCTATATTCTCCATTCCGTAGCCTATATTCTATATTCTGTGTTATACATTCTATATACTAAATTGTATATTCAGTATTCTGTATTCTATATTCTAAATTCAGTGTTCTGCATTCCATGTTCTAAATTTCGGGTCCTATATACTCTATTCTATATTCTATATACTGTGTTCTACATTTTATATTCTGTATTATATATTCTGCATTCCGTATTCTATATTCTGTATTCTGGGTTCTACATTGTATATTCTAAATCCTATATTCATTATTCTGTATTCTATATTCTAAATTCTGTGTTCTACATTCTATATTCTAAATTCTATATTCAGTAATCTGTATTCTATATTCTAAAATTTGTGTTCTGCATTCCATTTTCTAAATTCTGGATTCTATGTTCTGTTTTCCATATTCTAAATTCTTTGTTCTACATTCAATATTCTGTATTCAATATTCAGCCTTCCGTATACTATATTCCATATTCTGTGCTCTACATTCCATATTCTAAATTTTATATTCAGTATTCGGTATTATATACTCTAAATTCTGTGTTCTGCATTCCATATTCTAAATTCTGGGTTCTGTATTCTGTTTTCCTTATTCTATATTTTGTGTTATACCTTCTATTTTCTGTATTCTATATTCTATATTCCGTATCCTATATTCTATATTCTGTGTTCTATATTCTATATTCTTATTTCGATATTCAGAATTCTGTATTCTATATTCTAAATTCTGTGTTATGCATTCCATGTTCTAAATTCTGTCTTCTATATTCTCTATTCAATATTCTGTGTTCTTCATTCTATATTCAAAATTCTATATTCAGTATTCTTTATTCTATATTCTAAATTCTGTGTTCTGAATTCCATGTTCTAAATCTGTTTTCTGTATTCTGTTTTCCATATTCTATATTCTGTGTTCTACGTTCGATAATCTGTATTGAATTTTCTGCATGCCGTATTCTATATTCTGTGTTCTACATTCTATATTCTAAATTCTATATTCAGTATTCTGTATTCTATATTCTAAATTCTGTGTTCTACATTCTATGTTGTAAATTTTGGTTTCTATATACTCTAAACAATATTCTATATTCTTTGTTCTATATGCTATATTCTGTGTTCTATATTCTGCACCCCTTATTCTCTATTCTCTATTCTGTGTTCTTCATTGTATATTCTAAATTTTATATTAAGTATTCTGTATTTTGTATTCTAAATTCTGTGTACTACATTCCATGTTCTAAATTCTGGGTTCTATATTCTCTATTCTATATTCTATATTTTGTGTTCATCATTCTATATTCTATATTCTATATACTATATACTGCATTCCGTACGCTATATTCTATATTCTGTGTTCTACATTCTATATTCAGTATGTTTTAATCTATATTCTAAATTCTCTGTTCTACATTGAATGTTCTAAACTCTATATTCAGTATTCTGTATTCTATATTGTTAGTTCTGTGTTGTGCATTCCATGTTTTCAATTCTTGGTTTTGTATTGTGTTTTCCATATTCTATATTCTGTGTTCTACATTCTCTGTTCTGTATTCTATATTCTGCATTCCATATTCTATAGTCTATATTCTGTGTTCTACATTCTATATTCTAAATTGTACATTCAGTATTCCGTATTCTATATTGTATACTCTGTGTTCTTCATTCTATATTCTAAATTCTATATTCAATATTTTGTATTCTATATTCTAAATTCTGCGTTCTGTATTCCATGTTCTAAATCCATGGTTCTATATTCTCTATTCTCTATTGTATATTCTGTGTTCTACATTCTATATTCTAAATTCTATATTCAGTTTTCTGTATTCTATATTCTAAATTCTGTGTTCTGCATTCAATGTTCTAAATTCTGGGTTCTGTATTCTGTTTTCCATATTCTATATTCTGTATTCAAATTTTATATTCTGTATTCTATATTCTGCATTCCGTATTCTATATTCTATATTCTCTGTTCTGCGTTCTGTATTCTGTATTCTATATTCTGCATTCTGTATTCTATATTCTAAATTCTGTGTTCTATATTCCAAGTTCTAAATTCTGGGTTCTATATTCTCTATTCTCTATTCTAAATTCTGTGTTCCACATTCTGTATTCTTAATTCAATATTCTGTATTCTTTACTCTATATTCTAAATTCTGTGTTCTACATTCTATATTCTAAATTCTTTATTCAGTATTCTGTATTCTTTATTCTAATTTCTATGTTCCGCATTCTATATACTAGATTCTATATTAAGTATTCTGTATTCTATATTCTAAATTCTATGTTCCGAATTCTATGTTCTAAATTCTATATTCAGTATTCTGTATTCTATATTCTAAATTCTGTGTTCGGAATTCCATGTTCCAAATTCTGGATTCTATATTATCTATTCTATATTCTAAATTCTATATTCAGTATTCTGTATTTTATATTCCAAATACTGTGTTCTGCATTCCATGTCTAATTTCTGGGTTCTCTATTCTGTGTTCCATATTCTAAATTCTGTGTTCTACATTCTCTGTTCTGTATTCTAAATTCTGCATCCCGTATTCTATAGTCTATATTCTGTGTTCTACATTCTAAATTGTACATTCAGTATTCCGTATTCTATATTCTATACTCTGTGTTCTTCATTCTATATTCTAAATTCTATATTCAATATTTTGTATTCTATATTCTAAATTCTGCGTTCTGCATTCCATGTTCTAAATCCATGGTTCTCTATTCTCTATTCTCTATTGTATATTCTGTGTTCTACATTCTATATTCTAAATTCTATATTCAGTTTTCTGTATTCTATATTCTAAATTCTGTGTTCTGCATTCAATGTTGTAAATTCTGGGTTCTGTATTCTGTTTTCCATATTCTATATTCTGTATTCAAATTTTATATTCTGTATTCTATATTCTGCATTCCGTATTCTATATTCTATATTCTGTGTTCTGCGTTCTGTATTCTGTATTCTATATTCTGCATTCCGTATTCTATATTCTAAATTCTGTGTTCTATATTCCAAGTTCTAAATTCTGGGTTCTATTTTCTCTATTCTCTATTCTAAATTCTGTGTTCCACATTCTGTATTCTTAATTCAATATTCTGTATTCTTTACTCTATATTCTAAATTCTGTGTTCTACATTCTATTTTCTAAATTCTTAATTCAGTATTCTGTATTCTTATTCTAATTTCTATGCTCCGCATTCTATATACTAGATTCTATATTCAGTATTCTGTATTCTATATTCTAAATTCTATGTTCCGAATTCTATGTTCTAAATTCTATATTCAGTATTCTGTATTCTATATTCTAAATTCTGTGTTCGGAATTCCATGTTCCAAATTCTGGATTCTATATTCTATATTATCTATTCTATATTCTAAATTCTATATTCAGTATTCTGTATTTTATATTCCAAATTCTGTGTTCTGCATTCCATGTCTAATTTCTGGGTTCACTATTCTGTGTTCCATATTCTAAATTCTGTGTTCTACATTCTATATTCTGTAATCAATATTCTGCATTCTGTATTCTACATTCCATATTCTGTGTTCTATATTCTATATTCTAAATTTGATATTCAGTATTCTGTATTTTATATTGTAAATTCTGTGTTCTACATGCCATGTTCTAAATTCTGGGTTCTATGTTGTCTATTCTATATTCTATATTTTGTGTTCATAATTCTATATTGTATATTTTATATTCTGCATTCCGTAGTCTATATTCTATATTCAGTGTTCTACATTCTAAATTCTAAATTCTATATTCAGTATTCTGTATTCTATATTCTAAATTCTGTGTTCTACATTCTATATTCTAAATTGTATATTGAGAAATCGGTGTTCTATATTCTAAATTCTGTGTTCTGCATTCCATGTTCTCAATTATGGGTTCCATATACTCTATTCAATATTCTATATTCTGTGTTCTACATTCTATATTCTGTATACTGTATTCTGCATTCCGTATTTTATATTCTAAATTCTTTGTTCTGCATTCTATATTCTAAATTGTATATTCAGTATACTTTATTCTATATTCTAAATTCTGTGTTCTGAATTTCGTGTTCTAAGTTCTGTGTTCTATATTCTCTATTCTATATTCTATATTTTGTGTACTTCATTCTATATTCTACCTTCTATATTCTCCATTCCGTAGTCTATATTCTATATTCTGTGTTATATATTCTATATACTAAATTGTATATTAAGTATTCTGTATTCTATATTCTAAATTCAGTGTTCTGCATTCCATGTTCTAAATTTCGGGTCCTATATACTCTATTCTATATTCTATATACTGTGTTCTACATTTTATATTCTGTATTATATATTCTGCATTCCGTATTCTATATTCTGTATTCTGGGTTCTACATTGTATATTCTAAATCCTATATTCATTATTCTGTATTCTATATTCTAAATTCTGTGTTCTACATTCTATATTCTAAATTCTATATTCAGTAATCTGTATTCTATATTCTAAATTTTGTGTTCTGCATTCCATTTTCTAAATTCTGGATTCTATGTTCTGTTTTCCATATTCTAAATTCTTTGTTCTACATTCAATATTCTGTATTCAATATTCTGCCTTCCGTATACTACATTCCATATTCTGTGCTCTACATTCCATATTCTAATTTTTATATTCAGTATTCCGTATTATATACTCTAAATTCTGTGTTCTGCATTCCATATTCTAAATTCTGGGTTCTGTATTCTGATTTCCTTATTCTATATTTTGTGTTATACATTCTATTTTCTGTATTCTATATTCTATATTCCGTAACCTATATTCTATATTCTGTGTTCTATATTCTATATTCTTATTTCGGTATTCAGAATTCTGTATTCTATATTCTAAATTCTGTGTTATGCATTCCATGTTCTAAATTCTGTCTTCTATATTCTCTATTCAATATTCTGTGTTCTTCATTCTATATTCAAAATTCTATATTCAGTATTCTTTATTCTATATTCTAAATTCTGTGTTCTGAATTCCATGTTCTAAATCTGTTTTCTGTATTCTGTTTTCCATATTCTATATTCTGTGTTCTACGTTCGATAATCTGTATTGAATTTTCTGCATGCCGTATTCTATATTCTGTGTTCTACATTCTATATTCTAAATTCTATATTCAGTATTCTGTATTCTATATTCTAAATTCTGTGTTCTACATTCTATGTTGTAAATTTTGGTTTCTATATACTCTAAACAATATTCTTTATTCTGTGTTCTATATGCTATATTCTGTGTTCTATATTCTGCACCCCGTATTCTCTATTCTCTATTCTGTGTTCTTCATTGTATATTCTAAATTTTATATTAACTATTCTGTATTTTGTATTCTAAATTCTTTGTTCTACATTCCATGTTCTAAATTCTGGGTTCTATATTCTCTATTCTATATTCTATATTTTGTGTTCATCATTCTATATTCTATATTCTATATACTATATACTGCATTCCGTACTCTATATTCTATATTCTGTGTTCTACATTCTATAATCAGTATGTTTTAATCTATATTCTAAATTCTGTGTTCTATATTGAATGTTCTAAATTCTATATTCAGTATTCTGTATTCTATATTGTTAGTTCTGTGTTGTGCATTCCATGTTTTCAATTCTTGGTTTTGTATTGTGTTTTCCATATTCTATATTCTGTGTTCTACATTCTCTGTTCTGTATTCTATATTCTGCATTCCATATTCTATAGTCTATATTCTGTTTTCTACATTCTATATTCTAAATTTTACATTCAGTATTAAGTATTCTATATTCTATACTCTGTGTTCTTCATTCTATATTCTAAATTCTATATTCAATATTTTGTATTCTAAATTCTAAATTCTGCGTTCTGTATTCCATGTTCTTAATCCATGGTTCTATATTCTCTATTCTCTATTGTATATTCTGTGTTCTACATTCTATATTCTAAATTCTATATTCAGTTTTCTGTATTCTATATTCTAAATTCTGTGTTCTGCATTCAATGTTCTAAATTCTGGGTTCTGTATTCTGTTTTCCATATTCTATATTCTGTATTCAAATTTTATATTCTGTATTCTATATTCTGCATTCCGTATTCTATATTCTATATTCTCAGTTCTGCGTTCTGTATTCTGTATTCTATATTCTGCATTCTGTATTCTATATTCTAAATTCTGTGTTCTATATTCCAAGTTCTAAATTCTGGGTTCTATATTCTCTATTCTCTATTCTAAATTCTGTGTTCCACATTCTGTATTCTTCATTCAATATTCTGTATTCTTTACTCTATATTCTAAATTATGTGTTCTACATTCTATATTCTAAATTCTTTATTCAGTATTCTGTATTCTTTATTCTAATTTCTATGTTCCGCATTCTATATACTAGATTCTATATTAAGTATTCTGTATTCTATATTCTAAATTCAATGTTCCGAATTCTATGTTCTAAATTCTATATTCAGTATTCTGTATTCTATATTCTAAATTCTGTGTTCGGAATTCCATGTTCCAAATTCTGGATTCTATATTCTATATTATCTATTATATATTCTAAATTCTATATTCAGTATTCTGTATTTTATATTTCAAATACTGTGTTCTGCATTCCATGTCTAATTTCTGGGTTCTCTATTCTTTGTTCCATATTCTAAATTCTGTGTTCTACATTCTATATTCTGTAATCAATATTCTGCATTCTTTATTCTACATTCCATATTCTGTGTTCTATATTCTATAATCTAAATTTGATATTCAGTATTCTGTATTTTATATTGTAAATTCTGTGTTCTACATGCCATGTTCTAAATTCTGTGTTCTATGTTGTCTATTCTATATTCTAAATTTTGTGTTCATAATTCTATATTGTATATTTTATATTCTGCATTCCGTAGTCTATATTCTATATTCAGTGTTCTACATTCTAAATTCTAAATTCTATATTCAGTATTCTGTATTCTATATTCTAAATTCTGTGTTCTACATTCTATATTCTAAATTCTATATTCAGAAATCGGTGTTCTATATTCTAAATTATGTGTTCTGCATTCCATGTTCTCAATTATGGGTTCCATATACTCTATTCAATATTCTATATTCTGTGTTCTACATTCTATATTCTGTATACAGTATTCTGCATTCCGTATTTTATATTCTAAATTCTTTGTTCTACATTCTATATTCTAAATTGTATATTCAGTATACTTTATTCTATATTCTAAATTCTGTGTTCTGAATTTCGTGTTCTAAGTTCTGTGTTCTATATTCTCTATTCTATATTCTATATTTTGTGTACTTCATTCTATATTCTACCTCGTATATTCTCCATTCCGGAGCCTATATTCTATATTCTGTGTTATACATTCTATATACTAAATTGTATATTCAGTATTCTGTATTCTATATTCTAAATTCAGTGTTCTGCATTCCATGTTCTAAATTTCGGTTCCTATATACTCTATTCTATATTCTATATACTGTGTTCTACATTTTATATTCTGTATTATATATTCTGCATTCCGTATTCTATATTCTGTATTCTGGGTTCTACATTGTATATTCTAAATCCTATATTCATTATTCTGTATTCTATATTCTAAATTCTGTGTTCTACATTCTATATTCTAAATTCTATATTCAGTAATCTGTATTCTATATTCTAAATTTTCTGTTCTGCATTCCATTTTCTAAATTCTGGATTCTATGTTCTGTTTTCCATATTCTAAATTCTTTGTTCTACATTCGATATTCTGTATTCAATATTCTGCCTTCCGTATACTACATTCCATATTCTGTGTTCTACATTCCATATTCTAAATTTTATATTCAGTATTCGGTATTATATACTCTAAATTCTGTGTTCTGCATTCCATATTTTAAATTCTGGGTTCTGTATTCTGTTTTCCTTATTCTATATTTTGTGTTATACATTCTATTTTCTGTATTCTATATTCTATATTCCGTATCCTATATTCTATATTCTGTGTTCTACATCCTATATTCTTAGTTCGATATTCAGAATTCTGTATTCTATATTCTAAATTCTGTGTTATGCATTCCATGTTCTAAATTCTGTCTTCTATATTCTCTATTCAATATTCTGTGTTCTACATTCTATATTCTAAATTCTATATTCAGTATTCTTTATTCTATATTCTAAATTATGTGTTCTACATTCTATATTCAAAATTCTATATTCAGTATTTTTTATTCTATATTCTAAATTCTGTGTTCTGAATTCCATGTTCTAAATCTGTTTTCTGTATTCTGTTTTCCATATTCTATATTCTGTGTTCTACGTTCGATAATCTGTATTGAATTTTCTGCATGCCGTATTCTATATTCTGTGTTCTACATTCTATATTCTAAATTCTATATTCAGTATTCTGTATTCTATATTCTAAATTCTGTGTTATACATTCTATGTTGTAAATTTTGGTTTCTATATACTCTAATCAATATTCTATATTCTATGTTCTAGATGCTATATTCTGTGTTCTATATTCTGCAACCCGTATTCTTTATTCTCTATTCTGTGTTCTTCATTGTATATTCTAAATTTTATATTAAGTATTCTGTATTCTGTATTCTAAATTCTGTGTTCTACATTCCATGTTCTAAATTCTGGGTTCTATATTCTCTATTCTATATTCTATATTTTGTGTTCATCATTCTATATTCTATATTCTATATACTATATACTGCATTCCGTATTCTATATTCTATATTCTGTGTTCTACATTCTATATTCTAAATTCTATATTCAGTATGTTTTAATCTATATTCTAAATTCTCTGTTCTACATTGAATGTTCTAAACTCTATATTCAGTATTCTGTATTCTATATTCTTAGTTCTGTGTTGTGCATTCCATGTTTTCAATTCTTGGTTTTGTATTGTGTTTTCCATATTCTATATTCTGTGTTCTACATTCTCTGTTCTGTATTCTATATTCTGCATTCCTTTTTCTATATTCCATATTCTGTGTTCTACATTCTATATTCTAAATTCTATATTCATTATTCTGTATTCTATATTCTAATTTCTATGTTCCCCATTCTATATTCTAGATTCTATATTAAGTATTCTGTATTCTATAATCTAAATTCCATATTCCGCATTCTATGTTCTAAATTCTATATTCACTGTTCTGTATTCTACAATCTAAATTCTGAGTTCGGATTTCCATGTTCTAAATCCTGGGTTCTATATTCTGTTTTCCATATTCTAAATTCTGTGTTATACATTCTATATTTAAATTCTATATTCAGTATTCTTTATTCTATATCCTAAATTCTGTGTTCTGCATTCTATATTCTATATTCTATATTCAGTATTCTGTATTCTATATTCTAAATTCTGTGTTCTGCATTCCATGTTCTAATTTCTGGGTTCTGTATTCTGTTTTCCATATTCTATATTCTGTATCCTATATTCTATATTATGTATTCTATATTCTACATTCCGTATTCTACATTCCATATTTTGTGTTCTACATTCTATATTCTTAATTTTATATTCAGTATTCTGTATTCTATATTTTAAATTATGTGCTCTGCATTCCATGTTCTAAATTCTGGGTTCTTTATTCTGTTTTCCTATTTCTATATTCTCTGTTCAAAATTCTATATTCTGTATTGTATATTCTACATTCTGTATTCTATGTTCTATATTCTGTGTTCTACATTGTGCATTCTAAATTCTATATTCAGTATTCTGTATTCTATATTCTAAATTCTGTGTTCTACATTCCATGTTCTTACTTCTGGGTTCTGTATTCTCTATTCTCTATTCTATATTCTGTGTTCTACATTCTATATTCTTAATTATATTTTGTGTATTCATTACTCTATATTCTAAATTCTGTGTTCTACATTCT
This sequence comes from Vicugna pacos, assembly GCF_048564905.1. Taxonomy (NCBI): domain Eukaryota; kingdom Metazoa; phylum Chordata; class Mammalia; order Artiodactyla; family Camelidae; genus Vicugna; species Vicugna pacos. Next base: position 85,971,408 of record NW_027328741.1, on the reverse strand, counting down.
ATATTCTAAATTCTATATTCAGTATTCTGTATTCTATATTCTACATTCTGCGTTCAGCATTCCATGTCCTCAATTCTGTGTTTTGTATTCTGTTTTCCATATTCTATATTCTGTGTTCTACATTCAATATTCTGTATTCTATATTCTGCATTCCGTATTCTTTTTTCTATATTCTGTGTTATACATTCTATATTCTAAATTGTATATTCAGTATTCTGTATTCTATATTCTAAATTTGTGTTCTGTATTCCTATTTATAAATTCTTTATTCAGTATTATACTTTCTATATTCTAAATTCTGTGTTACGCATTCTATATTCTAAGTTCTATAGTCAGTATTCTGTATACTATATTCTAAATTTTGTGCTCTGCATTCCATGTTCTAAATTCTGGGTTCTGTATTCTGTTTTCCATATTGTATATTTTGTGTTCTGCCTTGTATATTCTTTATTGTATATTTTGCTTGCCGTATTCCATATTCTGTGTTCTACATTCTATATTCAGTATTCGGTATTCTATATTTTAAATTCTGTGTTCTGCATTCCATGTTCTAAATATTGTTTTCTATATTCTGTATTCTATATTCTAAATTCTGTGTTCTACATTGTATATTCTAAATTCTATTTTCAGTATTCCGTATTCCATATTCTTAATTCTGTGTTCTGCTTTCCATGTTCTAAATTCTGGGTTCTGCATTCTGTTTTCCTAATTCTATATTCTGTGTTCAACATTCTATATTCCTTATACTATATTCTACTTTCCGTACTTTATATTCTATATTCTGTGTTCTACATTCTGTATTCTATATTCTATATTCAGGATTCTGCATTCTATATTTTAAATTATGTGTTCTACATCCCATGTTCTAAATTCTGGGTTCTATATTGTCTATTCTATATTCTATATTCTGTGTTCTAAATTCTATATTCTTAATTCATTATTCTGTATCCTTTACTCTATATTCTATATACTTTGTTCTACTAACTATATTTTAATTCTATATTCAGTATTCTTTATTCTATATTCTAAATTCTATGTTCTGCATTCCTGTTTATAAATACTTTATTCAGTATTCTGCATTCTATATCCAAAATTCTGTGTTCTGAATTCTATGTTCTAAATTGTATATTCAGTATTCTCTATTCTATATTCTAACTTCTGTGTTCTGCATTCCATGTTCTAATTTCAGGGTTCTGTTTTCTGTTTTCCGAATTCTATATTCTATATTCTGTGTTCTACGTTCTATATTCGAAATTCTATATTCAGTATTCTGTATTCTATATGTTAAATTCTGTGTTCTGCATTCCATGTTCTATATTCTGGGTTCTAAATTCTGTTTTCCATATTCTAAATTCTGTGTTCTATATTCTATATTCTATATTCAATATTCTGCATTCCGTATTCTGCATCCCATATTTTGTGTTCTACATTCTATATTCTTAATTGTATATTCAGTATTCTGTATTCTATATTTTAAATTCTGTGCTCTGCATTCCATGTTCTAAATTCTGGGTTCTTTATTCTTTTTTCCTCTTTCTATATTCTCTGTTCAAATTTCTATATTCTGTATTGTATATTCTACATTCTGTATTCTATGTTCTATATTCTGTGTTCTACATTGTGCATTCTAAATTCTATATTCAGTATTCTGTATTCTATATTCTAAATTCTGTGTTCTACATTCTATGTTCTGAATATTGTTTTCTATATTCTGTGTTCTATATTCTATATTTTGTGTTCTACATTCTATATTCTAAATTCTATACTCAGTATTCTCCATTCTATATTCTAATTTCTGTGTTCTACATTCTATATTCTAAATTCTATATTCAGAATTCGGTGTTCTATATTCTAAATTTTGTGTTCTGCATTCCATGTTCTCAATTATGGGTTCCATATACTCTATTCAATATTCTATATTCTGTCTTCTACATTCTATATTCTGTATAATGTATTCTGCATTCCGTATTTTATATTCTATATTCTTTGTTCTACATTCTATATTCTAAATTCTATATTCAGTATAATTTATTCTATATTCTAAATTCTCTGTTCTACATTGTATATTCTAAACTCTATATTCAGTATTCTGTATTCTATACTCTTAGTTCTGTGTTGTGCATTCCATGTTTTCAATTCTTGGTTTTGTATTGTGTTTTCCATATTCTATATTCTGAGTTCTACATTCTCTGTTCTGTATTCTATATTATGCATTCCGAATTCTATATTCTATATTCTGTGTTATTCATTCTATATTCTAAATACTATATACAGTATTCTGCATTCAATATTCTAAATATTGTGTTCTGCATTCAATGTTCTAAATTCTATATTCTGTATTCTCTATTCTATATTCTATATTCTGTGTTCTTCATTCCAGTTCTAAATTCTTAGTTCTCTTTTCTGTTTTCCACATTCTATATTCTGTGTTTTGCATTCTATATTCTGTATTGTATATTCTGCATGCCGTATTCCGTATTCTGTGTACTACATTCTATATTCCAAATCCTATATTCAGGATTCTGTATTCTATATTCTTATTTCTGTGTTCTGCATTCCATGTTCTAAATTTTGGATTCTATATCCTCTAATCTATATTCTAAATTCTGTGTTCTATATTGTATATTCATATTCTATATTCAGTATTCGTTATTCTATATTTTAAATTCTGTGTTCTGCATTCCATGTTCTAAATTTTGGTTTCTATATTCTGTATTCTATATTCTATATTCTGACTTCTACATTCTATATTCTGTATTCTATATTCTGCATTCCGTATTATATATTGTATATTCTGTGTTCTACATTCTATATTTTTAGTTCGATATTCAGAATTCTGTATTCTATATTCTAAATTCTGTGTTATGCATTCCATGTTCTAAATTCTGTCTTCTATGTTCTCTATTCAATATTCTGTGTTCTACATTCTATATTCTAAATTCTATATTCAGTATTCTGTATTCTATATTCTAAATTCTGTGTTCTGCATTCCATATTCTAAATTCTGATTTCTATATTCCCTAAAATATTTTCTATATTCTGTGTTCTATATTGTATATTCTAAATTCTATATTCAGTATTCTTTATTCTATATTCTAAATTCTGTGTTCTACATTGTATATTCTAAATTCTATATTCAGTATTCTTTATTCCATATTCTTAATTCTGTTGTCTGCTTTCCATATTTTCTATTCTGGGTTTTGTATTCTCTTTTCCATATTCTATATTCTGTGTTCTACATTCTATATTCTGTATCCTCTATTCTGCATTCCGTATTCTATATTCTATATTCTGTGTTCTACATTCTATATTCTAAATGCTATATTCATTATTCTGTATTCTATATTCTAAATTCTGTGTTCTACATTCTATATTCTAAATTCTATATTCAGATATCGGTGTTCTATATTCTAAATTCTGTGTTCTGCATTCCATGTTCTCAAATATGGGTTCCATATACTCTATTAAATATTCTATATTCTGTGTTATATATTCTATATTGTGTATTCTTTATTCTGCATTCCGTATTGTATATTCTATATTCTTTGTTCTACATTCTATATTCTAAACTCTATATTCAGTATACTGTATTCTATATTCTAAATTCTGTGTTCTGAATTTCGTGTTCTAAGTTCTGTGTTCTATATTCTCTATTCTATATTCTATATTTTGTGTACTTCATTCTATATTCTACCTTCTATATTTTCCATTCCGTAGTCTATATTCTATATTCTGTGATATACATTCTATATACTAAATTGTATATTCAATATTCTGTATTCTATATTCTAAATTCAGTGTTCTGCATTCCATGTTCTAAATTTCGGGTCCTATATACTCTATTCTATATTCTATATACTGTGTTCTACATTTTATATTCTGTATTATATATTCTGCATTCCGTATTCTATATTCTGTATTCTGGGTTCTACATTGTATATTCTAAATCCTATATTCAGTATTCTGTATTCTATATTCTAAAATCTGTGTTCTACATTCTATATTCTAAATTCTATAATCAGTAATCTGTATTCTATATTCTAAATTTTCTGTTCTGCATTCCATTTTTTAATTCTGGATTCTATATTCTGTTTTCCATATTCTAAATTTTGTGTTCTACATTCGATATTCTGTATTCAATATTCTGCCTTCCGTATACTACATTCCATATTCTGTGTTCTACATTCCATATTCTAAATTTTATATTCAGTATTCGGTATAATATACTCTAAATTCTGTGTTCTGCATTCCATATTCTAAATTCTGTGTTCTGTATTCTGTTTTCCATATTCTATATTTTGTGTTCTTCATTCTATTTTCTGTATTCTATATTCTATATTCCGTATCCTATATTCTGTATTCTGTGTTCTACATTATATATTCTTAGTTCGATATTCAGAATTCTGTATTCTATATTCTAAATTCTGTTTTATGCATTCCATGTTCTAAATTCTGTCTTCTATATTCTCTATTCAATATTCTGTGTTCTACATCCTATATTCTAAATTCTATATTCAGTATTCTGTATTCTATATTCTTAGTTCTGTGTTGTGCATTCCATGTTTCCAATCCTTGATTTTATATTGTGTTTTCCATATTCTATATTCTGTGTTCTACATTCTCTGTTCTGTATTCTTTATTCTGCATTCCGTATTCTATATTCTATATTCTGTGTTATTCATTCTATATTCTAAGTACTATATACAGTATTCTGCATTCAATATTCTAAATACTGTGTTCTGTATTCAATGTTCTAAATTCTATATTCTGTATTCTGTATTGTATATCCTAATTTCTGTGTTCTTCATTCCAGTTCTAAATTCTGAGTTCTCTTTTTTGTTTTCCTCATTCTATATTCTGTGTTTTGCATTCTATATTCTGTATTGTATATTCTTCATGCTGTATTCCGTATTCTGTGTTCTACATTCTATATTCCATATCCTATATTCATTATTCTGTATTCTATATTCTAAATTCTGTGTTCTTCATTCCATGTTCTAAATTTTGGATTCTATATCCTCTAATCTATATTCTAAATTCTGTGTTCTATATTGTATATTCATATTCTATATTCAGTATTCGTTATTCTATATTTTAAATTCTGTGTTCTGCATTCCATGTTCTAAATTTTGGTTTCTATATTCTTTATTCTATATTCTATATTCTGAGTTCTACATTCTATATTCTGTATTGTATATTCTGCATTCCGTATTCTATATTCTATATTCTGTGATCTACATTCTATATTCTTAATTCTATATTCAGTATTCTGTGTTCTATATTCTAAATTCTGTGTTCTGCATTCCATGTTCTAAATTCTGGGTTATATATTCCCTAACCTATTTTCTATATTCTATGTTCTACATTGTATATTCTAAATTCTATATTCAGTATTCTTTATTCTATATTCTAAATTCTGTGTTCTACATTGTATATTCTATATTCTATATTCAGTATTCTGTATTCCATATTCTTAATTTTGTGTTCTGCTTTCCATGTTTTCAATTCTGGGTTTTGTATTCTGTTTTCCATATTCTATATTCTGTGTTCTACATTCTATGTTCTGTATTCTCTATTCTGCATTCCATATTCTATATTCTATATTCTGTGTTCTACATTCTATATTCTAAATTCAATATTCAGTATTCTGTATTCTATATTCTTAATTCCGTGTTCTACTTTCTATATTCTAAATTCTATATTCAGTAATCGGTGTTCTATATTCTAAATTCTGTGTTCTGCATTCCGTGTACTAAGTTCTGTTTTCTATATTCACTCTTCTATATTCTATATTTGGGTTCTTCATTCTATATTCTACATAATATATTCTGCATTCCCTATTCTATATTCTATATTCTGTGTTCTTCATTCTATATTCTAAAACCTTTATTCAGTATTCTGTATTCTATATTCTAAATTCTATGTTCTGCATTCCATTTCTAAATTTTGGGTTCTATATTCTCTATTCTATATTCTATATTGTGTGTTCTTCATTCTTTTTTCTATCTTCTATATTCTCCATTTCGTAGTCTATATTCTATATTCTGTGTTATTTATTATATATTTAAAATTCTATATTCGGTATTCTTTATTCTATTTTCTAAATTCTGTGTTCTGCATTCCTGTTTATAAATTCTATATACATTGTTCTGCATTCTATAATCTTAATTCTGTGTTCTGCATTCTATGTTCTGAATAATATATTCAGTATTCTTTATACTATATTCTAAGTTCTGTGTTCTGCATTCTATATTCTAAATTCTATAGTCAGTATTCTTTATTCTATATTCTAAATTCTGTGTTTTGTATTCCATGTTGTAAATTCTGTGTTATATATTGTATATTGCATTTTCTATATTCTGTGCTGTACATTTCATATTCTAAAGTCTATATTCAGTTTTCTGTATTCTATATACTAAATTCTGTATATGCATTCCATATTCTAAATTCTATATTCAGTATTCTGTATTCTATAATCTAAATTCTGGGTTCTGCATTCTATGTTCTAAATTTTATTTTCAGTATTCTGTATTCTATATTCTAAATTCAGTGTTCTGCATTCCATGTTCTAATTTCTGGGTTCTGTATTCTGTTTTCCATATTCTATATTCTGTATCCTATATTCTATATTCTGTATTCTATATTCTGCATTCTGTATTCTATATTCTATATTGTGTGTTCTACGTTCTATATTCTAAATTCTATATTCAGATATCGGTGTTCTATATACTAAATTCTGTGTTCTGCATTCCATGTTCTCAATTATGGGTTCCATATGATCTATTAAATATTCTATATTCTGTGTTATACATTCTATTTTGTGTATTCTGTATTCTGCATTCTGTATTGTATATTCTATATTCTTTGTTCTACATTCTATATTCTAAATACTATATTCAGTATACTGTATTCTATATTCTAAATACTGTGTTCTGAATTTCGTGTTCTAAGTTCTGTGTTATATATTCTCTATTCTCTATTCTATATTTTGTGTACTTCATTCTATATTCTACCTTCTATATTCAACATTCCGTAGTCTATATCCTATATTCTGTGTTATACACTCTATGTACTAAATTCTATATTCAGTATTCTGTATTCTATATTCTAAATTCAGTGTTCTACATTCCATGTTCTAAATTCTGGGTTCTATATTGTCTATTCTATATTCTATATTTTGTGTTCATAATTCTATATTGTATATTCTATATTCTGCATTCCGTAGTCTCTATTTTATATTCTGTTTTCTACATTCTAATTTCTAAATTGTATATTCAGTATTCCTTATTCTATATTCTATACTCTGTGTTCTTCATTCTATTTTCTAAATTCTATATTCAATATTTTGTATTCTATATTCTAAATTCTGCGTTCTGCATTCCATTTTCTAAATTCTGGGTTCTGCATTCTGTTTTCCATATTCTATATTCTGTATTCTAAATTTTATATTCTGTATTCTATATTCTGCATTCCGTATTCTATATTCTATATTCTGTGATCTACATTCTATATTCTAAATTCTATTTTCAGTATTCTGTATTCTATATTCTAAGTTCTGTGTTCTGCATTCCATGTTCTAAATTCTGGGTTCTATATTCCCAAACCTATTTTCTATATTCTGTGTTCTACATTGTATATTCTAAATTCTATATTCAGTATTCTTTATTCTATATTCTAAATTCTGTGTTCTACATTGTATATTCTATATTCTATATTTAGTATTCTGTATACCATATTCTTAATTCTGTGTTCTGCTTTCCATGTTCTAAATTCTGGGTTCTGCATTCTGTTTTCCTAATTCTATATTCTGTGTTCAACATTCTATATTCTTTATACTATATTCTACTTTCCGTACTTTATATTCTATATTCTGTGTTCTACATTCTGTATTCTATATTCTATATTCAGTATTTTGCATTCTATATTTTAAATTCTGTGTTCTACATCCCATGTTCTATATTCTGGGTTCTATATTGTATATTCTATATTCTGTGTTCTACTTTCTATATTCTTAATTCTTTATTCTGTATTATTTACTCTATATTCTAAATTCTGTGTTCTACTTTCTATATTCTAAATTCAATATTCAGTATTCTGTATTCTATATTCTTAATTCTGTGTTCTACTTTCTATATTCTAAATTCTATATTCAGTAATCGGTGTTCTATATTCTAAATTCTGTGTTCTGCATTCCGTGTTCTAAGTTCTGGTTTCTATATTTACTCTTCTATATTCTATATTTGTATTCTTCATTCTATATTCTACATACTATATTCTGCATTCCCTATTCTATATTCTATATTCTGTGTTCTACATTCTATATTCTAAAACCTATATTCAGTGTTCTGTATTCTATATTCTAAATTCTATGTTCTGCATTCCATTTCTAAATTCTGGTTTCTATATTCTCTATTCTATATTCTATATTGTGTGTTCTTCATTCTTTTTCTAAATTCTATATTCTCCATTTCGTAGTCTATATTCTATATCCTGCGTTATTTATTATATATTCAAAATTCTATATTCGGTATTCTTTATTCTATTTTCTAAATTCTGTGTTCTGCATTCCTGTTTATAAATTCTATATACAGTGTTCTGCATTCTATAATCTTAATTCTGTGTTCTGCATTCTATGTTCTGAATAATATATTCAGTATTCTTTATACTATATTCTAAGTTCTGTGTTCTGCATTCTATATTCTAAATTCTATAGTCAGTATTCTGTATTCTATATTCTAAATTCTGTGTTTTGTATTCCATGTTGTAAATTCTGTGTTCTATATTGTATATTGTATATTCTATATTCTGTGCTGTACATTCCATATTCTAAAGTCTATATTCAGTTTTCTGTATTCTATATTCTAAATTCTGTAAATGCATTCCATATTCTAAATTCTATATTCAGTATTCTGTATTCTATAATCTAAATTCTGGGTTCTGCATTCTATGTTCTAAATCTTATATTTAGTATTCTGTATTCTATATACTAAATTCTGTGTTCTGCATTCCATGTTCTAATTTCTGGGTTCTGTATTCTGTTTTCCATATTCTAAATTCTGTATCCTATATTCTATATTCTGTATTCTATATTCTGCATTCTGTATTCTATATTCTATATTGTGTGTTCTACGTTCTATATTCTAAATTCTATATTCAGATATCGGTGTTCTATATTCTAAATTCTGTGTTCTGCATTCCATATTCTCAATTATGGGTTCCATATACTCTATTAAATATTCTATATTCTGTATTATACATTCTATACAGTGTATTCTCTATTCTGCATTCTGTATTGTATATTCTATATTCTTTGTTCTTCATTCTATATTCTAAATACTATATTCAGTATACTGTATTCTATATTCTAAATTCTGTGTTCTGAATTTCGTGTTCTAAGTTCTGTGTTCTATATTCTCTATTCTATATTCTATATTTTGTGTACTTCATTCTATATTCTACATACTATATTCACCATTCCGTAGTCTATATTCTATATTCTGTGTTATACATTCTATATACTAAATTCTATATTCAGTATTCTGTATTCTATATTCTAAATTCAGTGTTCTGAATTCCATGTTATAAATTCTGTCTTCTATATTCTCTATTCAATATTCTGTGTTCTACATTCTATATTCTAAATTCTATATTCTGTATTCTTTATTCTATATTCTAAATTATGTGTTCTACATTCTATATTCAAAATTCTATATTCAGTATTCTTTATTCTATATTCTAAATTCTGTGTTCTGAATTCCATGTTCTAAATTCTGGGTTCTGTATTCTGTTTTCCATATTCTATATTCTGTGTTCTACATTCGATAAACTGTATTGAATTTTCTGCATGCCGTATTCTATATTCTGTGTTCTACATTCTATATTCTAAATTCTAAATTCAATATTTTGTGTTCTATATTCTAAATTCTGCGTTCTGCATTCCATGTTCTAAATCCATGGTTCTATATTCTCTATTCTCTATTGTATATTCTGTGTTCTTCATTCTATATTCTAAATTCTATATTCGGTTTTCTGTATTCTATATTCTAAATTCTGTGTTCTGCATTCAATGTTCTAAATTCTATATTCAGTATTCTGTATTCTATATTCTAAATTCTGTGTTCTGCATTCCATTTTCTAAATTCTGGGTTCTGTATTCTGTTTTCCATATTTTATAATCTGTATTCAAATTTTATATTCTGTATTCTATATTCTGCATTCCATATTCTATATACCATATTCTGTGTTCTGCGTTCTCTATTCTAAATTCTATATTAAGTATTCTGTATTCTACATTCTAAATTATGTGTTCGGCATTCCATGTTCTAAATTCTGGATTCTATATTCTCTATTATCTATTCTATATTCTAATTTCTATATTCAGTATTCTCTATTTTATATTCCAAATTCTGTGTTCTGCATTCCATGTCTAATTTCTGGGTTCTCTATTCTGTGTTCCATATTCTAAGTTCTGTGTTCTACATTCTATATTCAGTATGTTTTAATCTATATTCTAAATTCTCTGTTCTACATTGAATGTTCTAAACTCTATATTCAGCATTCTGTTTTCTATATTCTTAGCTCTGTGTTGTGCATTCCATGTTTTCAATTCTTGGTTTTGTATTGTGTTTTCCATATTCTATATTCTGTGTTCTACATTCTCTGTTCTGTATTCTATATTCTGCATTCCGTATTCTATAGTTTATATTCTGTGTTCTACATTCTATATTCTAAATTGTACATTCAGTATTCCGTATTATATATTCTATACTCTGTGTTCTTCATTCTATATTCTAAATTCTATATTCAATATTTTGTATTCTATATTCTAAATTCTGCGTTCTGCATTCCATGTTCTAAATCCATGGTTCTATATTCTCTATTCTCTATTGTATATTCTGTGTTCTACATTCTATATTCTAAATTCTATATTCAGTTTTCTGTATTCTATATTCTAAATTCTGTGTTCTGCATTCAATGTTCTAAATTCTGGGTTCTGTATTCTGTTTTCCATATTCTATATTCTGTATTCAAATTTTATATTCTGTATTCTATATTCTGCATTCCGTATTCTATATTCTATATTCTGTGTTCTGCGTTCTGTATTCTGTATTCTATATTCTGCATTCTGTATTCTATATTCTAAATTCTGTTTTCTATATTCCAAGTTCTAAATTCTGGGTTCTATATTCTCTATTCTCTATTCTAAATTCTGTGTTCCACATTCTGTATTCTTAATTCAATATTCTGTATTCTTTACTCTATATTCTAAATTCTGTGTTCTACATTCTATATTCTAAATTCTTTATTCAGTATTCTGTATTCTTTATTCTAATTTCTATGTTCCGCATTCTATATACTAGATTCTATATTAAGTATTCTGTATTCTATATTCTAAATTCTATGTTCCGAATTCTATGTTCTATATTCTATATTCAGTATTCTGTATTCTATATTCTAAATTCTGTGTTCGGAATTCCATGTTCCAAATTCTGGATTCTATATTCTATATTATCTATTCTATATTCTAAATTCTATATTCAGTATTCTGTATTTTATATTCCAAATTCTGTGTTCTGCATTCCATGTCTAATTTCTGGGTTCTCTATTCTGTGTTCCATATTCTAAATTCTGTGTTCTACATTCTATATTCTGTAATCAATATTCTGCATTCTGTATTCTACATTCCATATTCTGTGTTCTATATTCTATATTCTAAATTTGATATTCAGTATTCTGTATTTTATATTGTAAATTCTGTGTTCTACATGCCATGTTCTAAATTCTGGGTTCTATGTTGTCTATTCTATATTCTATATTTTGTGTTCATAATTCTATATTGTATATTCTATATTCTGCATTCCGTAGTCTATATTCTATATTCAGTGTTCTACATTCTAAATTCTAAAGTCTATATTCAGAATTCTCTATTCTATATTCTAAATTCTGTGTTCTGAATTCCATGTTCTATATTTTATTTTCTATATTCTGTATTCTACATTCTATATTCTGTGTTCTACATTCTATATTCTAAATTCTATATTTAGTATTCTGTATTCTATATTCTAAATTCTGTATTCTACATTCTATATTCTATATTATATATTAAGAAATCGGTGTTCTATATTCTAAATTCTGTGTTCTGCATTCCATGTTCTCAATTATGGGTTCCATATACTCTATTCAATATTCTATATTCTGTGTTCTACATTCTATATTCTGTATACTGTATTCTGCATTCCGTATTGTATATTCTAAATTCTTTGTTCTACATTCTATATACTAAACTCTATATTCAGTATACTTTATTGTATATTCTAAATTCTGTGTTCTGAATTTCGTGTTCTTTGTTCTGTGTTCTATATTCTCTATTCTATATTCTATATTTTGTGTAATTCGTTCTATATTCTACCTTTTATATTCTCCTTCCGTAGCCTATATTCTATATTCTGTGTTATACATTCTATATACTAAATTGTATATTAAGTATTCTGTATTCTATATTTTAAATTCAGTGTTCTGCATTCCATGTTCTAAATTTCGGGTCCTATATACTATATTCTATATTCTATATACTGTGTTCTACATTTTATATTCTGTATTATATATTCTGCATTCCGTATTCTATATTCTGTATTCTGGGTTCTACATTGTATATTCTAAATCCTATATTCATTATTCTGTATTCTATATTCTAAATTCTGTGTTCTACATTCTATATTCTAAATTCTATATTCAGTAATCTGTATTCTATATTCTAAATTTTGTGTTCTGCATTCCATTTTCTAAATTCTGGATTCTATGTTCTGTTTTCCATATTCTAAATTCTTTGTTCTACATTCGATATTCTGTATTCAATATTCTGCCTTCCGTATACTACATTCCATATTCTGTGTTCTACATTCCATATTCTAAATTTTATATTCAGTATTCGGTATTATATACTCTAAATTCTGTGTTCTGCATTCCATATTTTAAATTCTGGGTTCTGTATTCTGTTTTCCTTATTCTATATTTTGTGTTATACATTCTATTTTCTGTATTCTATATTCTATATTTCGTATCCTATATTCTATATTCTGTGTTCTACATTCTATATTCTTAGTTCGATATTCAGAATTCTCTATTCTATATTCTAAATTCTGTGTTATGCATTCCATGTTCTAAATTCTGTCTTCTATATTCTCTATTCAATATTCTGTGTTCTACATTCTATATTCAAAATTCTATATTCAGTATTCTTTATTCTATATTCTTAATTCTGTGTTCTGAATTCCATGTTCTAAATCTGTTTTCTGTATTCTGTTTTACATATTCTATATTCTGTGTTCTACGTTCGATAATCTGTATTGAATTTTCTGCATGCCGTATTCTATATTCTGTGTTCTACATTCTATATTCTAAATTCTATATTCAGTATTCTGTATTCTATATTCTAAATTCTGGGTTCTACATTCTATGTTGTAAATTTTGGTTTCTATATACTCTAATCAGTATTCTATATTCTGTGTTCTACATGCTATATTCTGTGTTCTATATTCTGCACCCCGTATTCTCTATTCTCTATTCTGTGTTCTTCATTGTATATTCTAAATTTTATATTAAGTATTCTGTATTTTGTATACTAAATTCTGTGTTCTACATTCAATGTTCTAAATTCTGGGTTCTATATTCTCTATTCTCTATTCTATATTTTGTGTTCATCATTCTATATTCTATATTCTATATACTATATACTGCATTCCGTATTCTATATTCTATGTTCTGTGTTCTACATTCTATATTCAGTATGTTTTATTCTATATTCTAAATTCTCTGTTCTACATTGAATGTTCTAAACTCTATATTCAGTATTCTGTATTCTATATTCTTAGTTCTGTGTTGTGCATTCCATGTTTTCAATTCTTGGTTTTGTATTGTGTTTTCCATATTCTATATTCTGTGTTCTACATTCTCTGTTCTGTATTCTATATTCTGCATTCCGTACTCTATAGTCTATATTCTGTGTTCTACATTCTATATTCTAAATTCTACATTCAGTATTCCGTATTCTATATTCTATACTCTGTGTTCTTCATTCTATATTCTAAATTCTATATTCAATATTTTGTATTCTATATTCTAAATTCTGCGTTCTGCATTCCATGTTCTAAATCCATGGTTCTATATTCTCTATTCTCTATTGTATATTCTGTGTTCTACATTCTATATTCTAAATTCTATATTCAGTTTTCTGTATTCTATATTCTAAATTCTGTGTTCTGCATTCAATGTTGTAAATTCTGGGTTCTGTATTCTGTTTTCCATATTCTATATTCTGTATTCAAATTTTATATTCTGTATTCTATATTCTGCATTCCGTATTCTATATTCTATATTCTGTGTTCTGCGTTCTGTATTCTGTATTCTATATTCTGCATTCTGTATTCTATATTCTAAATTCTGTGTTCTATATTCCAAGTTCTAAATTCTGGGTTCTCTATTCTCTATTCTCTATTCTAAATTCTGTGTTCCACATTCTGTATTATTAATTCAATATTCTGTATTCTTTACTCTATATTCTAAATTATGTGTTCTACATTCTATTTTCTAAATTCTTAATTCAGTATTCTGTATTCTTTATTCTAATTTCTATGCTCCGCTTTCTATATACTAGATTCTATATTAAGTATTCTGTATTCTATATTCTAAATTCTATGTTCCGAATTCTATGTTCTAAATTCTATATTCAGTATTCTGTATTCTATATTCTAAATTCTGTGTTCGGGATTCCATGTTCCAAATTCTGGATTCTATATTCTATATTATCTATTCTATATTCTAAATTCTATATTCAGTATTCTGTATTTTATATTCCAAATTCTGTGTTCTGCATTCCATGTCTAATTTCTGGGTTCTCTATTCTGTGTTCCATATTCTAAATTCTGTGTTCTACATTCTATATTCTGTAATCAATATTCTGCATTCTGTATTCTACATTCCATATTCTGTGTTCTATATTCTATATTCTAAATTTGATATTCAGTATTCTGTATTTTATATTGTAAATTCTGTGTTCTACATGCCATGTTCTAAATTCTGGGTTCTATGTTGTCTATTCTATATTCTATATTTTGTGTTCATAATTCTATATTGTATATTCTATATTCTGCATTCCGTAGTCTATATTCTATATTCAGTGTTCTACATTCTAAATTCTAAAGTCTATATTCAGTTTTCTCTTTTCTATATTCTAAATTCTGTGTTCTGAATTCCATGTTCTAAATTTTATTTTCTATATTCTGTATTCTACATTCTATATTCTGTGTTCTACATTCTATATTCAGTATTCTGTATTCTATATTCTAAATTCTGTGTTCTACATTCTATATTCTAAATTCTATATTCAGAAATCGGTGTTCTATATTCTAAATTCTGTGTTCTGCATTCCATGTTCTCAATTATGGGTTCCATATACTCTATTCAATATTCTATATTCTGTGTTCTGCATTCTATATTCTGTATACTGTATTCTGCATTCCATATTGTATATTCTAAATTCTTTGTTCTACATTCTATATTCTAAATTGTATATTCAGTATACTTTATTCTATATTCTAAATTCTGTGTTCTGAATTTCGTGTTCTAAGTTCTGTGTTCTATATTCTCTATTCTATATGCTATATTTTGTGTACTTCATTTTATATTCTACCTTCTATATTCTCCATTCCGTAGCCTAAATTCTATATTCTGTGTTATACATTCTATATACTAAATTGTATATTCAGTATTCTGTATTCTATATTCTAAATTCTGTGTTCTACATTCTATATTCTAAATTCTATATTCAGTAATCTGTATTCTATATTCTAAATTTTGTGTTCTGCATTCCATTTTCTAAATTCTGGATTCTATGTTCTGTTTTCCATATTCTAAATTCTTTGTTCTACATTCAATATTCTGTATTCAATATTCTGTCTTCCGTATACTACATTCCATATTCTGTGCTCTACATTCCATATTCTAAATTTTATATTCAGTATTCCGTATTATATACTCTAAATTCTGTGTTCTGCATTCCATATTTTAAATTCTGGGTTCTGTATTCTGTTTTCCTTATTCTATATTTTGTGTTATACATTCTATTTTCTGTATTCTATATTCTATATTCCGTATCCTATATACTATATTCTGTGTTCTACATTCTATATTCTTATTTCGATATTCAGAATTCTGTATTCTATATTCTAAATTCTGTGTTATGCATTCCATGTTCTAAATTCTGTCTTCTATATTCTCTATTCAATATTCTGTGTTCTACATTCTATATTCAAAATTCTATATTCAGTATACTTTATTCTATATTCTTAATTCTGTGTTCTGAATTCCATGTTGTAAATCTGTTTTCTGTATTCTGTTTTACATATTCTATATTCTGTGTTCTACGTTCGATAATCTGTATTGAATTTTCTGCATGCCGTATTCTATATTCTGTGTTCTACATTCTATATTCTAAATTCTATATTCAGTATTCTGTATTCTATATTCTAAATTCTGGGTTCTACATTCTATGTTGTAAATTTTGGTTTCTATATACTCTAATCTGTATTCTATATTCTGTGTTCTACATGCTATATTCTGTGTTCTATATTCTGCACCCCGTATTCTCTATTCTCTATTCTGTGTTCTTCATTGTATATTCTAAATTTTATATTAAGTATTCTGTATTTTGTATTCTAAATTCTGTGTTCTACATTCCATGTTCTAAATTCTGTGTTCTATATTCTCTATTCTCTATTCTATATTTTGTGTTCATCATTCTATATTCTATATTCTATATACTATATACTGCATTCCGTATTCTATATTCTATATTCTGTGTTCTACATTCTATATTCAGTATGTTTTAATCTATATTCTAAATTCTCTGTTCTACATTGAATGTTCTAAACTCTATATTCAGTATTCTGTATTCTATATTCTTAGTTCTGTGTTGTGCATTCCATGTTTTCAATTCTTGGTTTTGTATTGTGTTTTCCATATTCTATATTCTGAGTTCTACATTCTCTGTTCTGTATTCTATATTCTGCATTCCGTATTCTATAGTCTATATTCTGTGATCTACATTCTATATTCTAAATTATACATTCAGTATTCCGTATTCTATATTCTATACTCTGTGTTGTTCATTCTATATTCTAAATTCTATATTCAATATTTTGTATTCTATATTCTAAATTCTGCGTTCTGCATTCCATGTTCTAAATCCATGGTTCTATATTCTCTATTCTCTATTGTATATTCTGTGTTCTACATTCTATATTCTAAATTCTATATTCAGTTTTCTGTATTCTATATTCTTAATTCTGTGTTCTGCATTCAATTTTGTAAATTCTGGGTTCTGTATTCTGTTTTCCATATTCTATATTCTGTATTCAAATTTTATATTCTGTATTCTATATTCTGCATTCCGTATTCTATATTCTATATTCTGTGTTCTGCGTTCTGTATTCTGTATTCTATATTCTGCATTCTGTATTCTATATTCTAAATTCTGTGTTCTATATTCCAAGTTCTAAATTCTGGGTTCTCTATTCTCTATTCTCTATTCTAAATTCTGTGTTCCACATTCTCTATTCTTAATTCAATATTCTGTATTCTTTACTCTATATTCTAAATTCTGTGTTCTACATTCTATATTCTAAATTCTTAATTCAGTATTCTGTATTCTTTATTCTAATTTCTATGCTCCGCATTCTATATACTATATTCTATATTAAGTATTCTGTATTCTATATTCTAAATTCTATATTCCGAATTCTATGTTCTAAATTCTATATTCAGTATTCTGTATTCTATATTCTAAATTCTGTGTTCGGAATTCCATGTTCCAAATTCTGGATTCTATATTCTATATTATCTATTCTATATTCTAAATTCTATATTCAGTATTCTTTTTTTTATATTCCAAATTCTGTGTTCTGCATTCCATGTCTAATTTCTGGGTTCTCTATTCTGTGTTCCATATTCTAAATTCTGTGTTCTACATTCTATATTCTGTAATCAATATTCTGCATTCTGTATTCTACATTCCATATTCTGTGTTCTATATTCTATATTCTAAATTTGATATTCAGTATTCTGTATTTTATATTGTAAATTCTGTGTTCTACATGCCATGTTCTAAATTCTGGTTTCTATGTTGTCTATTCTATATTCTATGTTTTGTGTTCATAATTCTATATTTTATATTCTATATTCTGCATTCCGTAGTCTATATTCTTTATTCAGTGTTCTACATTCTAAATTCTAAAGTCTATATTCAGTATTCTCTATTCTATATTCTAAATTCTGTGTTCTGAATTCCATGTTCTAAATTTTATTTTCTATATTCTGTATTCTACATTCTATATTCTGTGTTCTACATTCTATATTCTAAATTCTATATTCAGTATTCTGTATTCTATATTCTAAATTCTGTGTTCTACATTCTATATTCTAAATTCTATATTCAGAAATCGGTGTTCTATATTCTAAATTCTGTGTTCTGCATTCCATGTTCACAATTATGGGTTCCATATACTCTATTCAATATTCTATATTCTGTGTTCTACATTCTATATTCTGTATACTGTATTCTGCATTCCGTATTATATATTCTAAATTCTTTGTTCTACATTCTATATTCTAAATTGTATATTCAGTATACTTTATTCTATATTCTAAATTCTGTGTTCTGAATTTCGTGTTCTAAGTTCTGTGTTCTATATTCTCTATTCTATATTCTATATTTTGTGTACTTCATTCTATATTCTACCTTCTATATTCTCCATTCCGTAGCCTATATTCTATATTCTGTGTTATACATTCTATATACTAAATTGTATATTCAGTATTCTGTATTCTATATTCTAAATTCAGTGTTCTGCATTCCATGTTCTAAATTTCCGGTCCTATATACTCTATTCTATATTCTATATACTGTGTTCTACATTTTATATTCTGTATTATATATTCTGCATTCCGTATTCTATATTCTCTATTCTGGGTTCTACATTGTATATTCTAAATCCTATATTCATTATTCTGTATTCTATATTCTAAATTCTGTGTTCTACATTCTATATTCTAAATTCTATATTCAGTAATCTGTATTCTATATTCTAAATTTTGTGTTCTGCATTCCATTTTCTAAATTCTGGATTCTATGTTCTGTTTTCCATATTCTAAATTCTTTGTTCTACATTCGATATTCTGTATTCAATATTCTGCCTTCCGTATACTACATTCCATATTCTGTGTTCTACATTCCATATTCTAAATTTTATAATCAGTATTCGGTATTATATACTCTAAATTCTGTGTTCTGCATTCCATATTTTAAATTCTGGGTTCTGTATTCTGTTTTCCTTATTCTATATTTTGTGTTATACATTCTATTTTCTGTATTCTATATTCTATATTCCGTATCCTATATTCTATATTCTGTGTTCTAAATTCTATATTCTTAGTTTGATATTCAGAATTCTGTATTCTATATTCTAAATTCTGTGTTATGCATTCCATGTTCTAAATTCTGTCTTCTATATTCTCTATTCAATATTCTGTGTTCTACATTCTATATTCTTAATTCTATATTTAGTATTCTTTATTCTATATTCTAAATTATGTGTTCTACATTCTATATTCAAAATTCTATATTCAGTATTCTTTATTCTATATTCTAAATTCTGTCTTCTGAATTCCATGTTCTATATCTGTTTTCTGTATTCTGTTTTCCATATTCTATATTCTGTGTTCTACGTTCGATAATCTGTATTGAATTTTCTGCATGCCGTATTCTATATTCTGTGTTCTACATTCTATATTCTAAATTCTATATTCAGTATTCTGTATTCTATATTCTAAATTCTGTGTTCTACATTCTATGTTGTAAATTTTGGTTTCTATATACTCTAACCAGTATTCTATATTCTGTGTTCTAAATGCTATATTCTGTGTTCTATATTCTGCAACCCGTATTCTCTATTCTCTATTCTGTGTTCTTCATTGTATATTCTAAATTTTATTTTAAGTATTCTGTATTCTGTATTCTAAATTCTGTGTTCTACATTCCATGTTCTAAATTCTGGGTTCTATATTCTCTATTCTATATTCTATATTTTGTGTTCATCATTCTATATTCTATATTCTATATACTATATACTGCATTCCGTATTCTATATTCTATATTCTGTGTTCTACATTCTATATTCTAAATTCTATATTCAGTATGTTTTAATCTATATTCTAAATTCTCTGTTCTACATTGAATGTTCTAAACTCTATATTCTGTATTCTGTATTCTATATTCTTAGTACTGTGTTGTGCATTCCATGTTTTCAATTCTTGGTTTTGTATTGTGTTTTCCATATTCTATATTCTGTGTTTTACATTCTCTGTTCTGTATTCTATATTCTGCATTCCGTATTCTATAGTCTATATTCTGTGTTCTACATTCTATATTTTAAATTGTACATTCAGTATTCCGTATTCTATATTCTATATTCTGTGTTCTTCATTCTATATTCTTAATTCTATATTCAATATTTTGTATTCTATATTCTAAATTCTGCGTTCTGCATTCCATGTTCTAAATCCATGGTTCTATATTCTCTATTCTCTATTGTATATTCTGTGTTCTACATTCTATATTCTAAATTCTATATTCAGTTTTCTGTATTCTATATTCTAAATTCTGTGTTCTGCATTCAATGTTGTAAATTCTGAGTTCTGTATTCTGTTTTCCATATTCTATATTCTGTATTCAAATTTTATATTCTGTATTCTATATTCTGCATTCCGTATTCTACATTCCATATTCTGTGTTCTATATTTTATATTCTAAATTTGATATTCAGTATTCTGTATTTTATATTGTAAATTCTGTGTTCTACATGCCATGTTCTAAATTCTGGGTTCTATGTTGTCTATTCTATATTCTATATTTTGTGTTCATAATTCTATATTGTATATTCTATATTCTGCATTCCGTAGTCTATATTCTATATTCAGTGTTCTACATTCTAAATTCTAAAGTCTATATTCAGTATTCTCTATTCTATATTCAAATTCTGTGTTCTGAATTCCATGTTCTAAATTTTATTTTCTATATTCTGTATTCTACATTCTATATTCTGTGTTCTACATTCTATATTCTAAATTCTATATTCAGTATTCTGTATTCTATATTCTAAATTCTGTGTTCTACATTCTATATTCTAAATTATATATTAAGAAATCGGTGTTCTATATTCTAAATTCTGTGTTCTGCATTCCATGTTCTCAATTATGGGTTCCATATACTCTATTCAATATTCTATATTCTGTGTTCTACATTCTATATTCTGTATACTGTATTCTGCATTCCGTATTGTATATTCTAAATTCTTTGTTCTACATTCTATATTCTAAATTGTATATTCAGTATACTTTATTCTATATTCTAAATTCTGTGTTCTGAATTTCGTGTTCTAAGTTCTGTGTTCTATATTCTCTATTCTATATTCTATATTTTGTGTACTTCATTCTATATTCTACCTTCTATATTCTCCATTCCGAAGCCTATGTTCTATATTCTGAGTTATACATTCTATATACTAAATTGTATATTCAGTATTCTGTATTCTATATTCTAAATTCAGTGTTCTGCATTCCATGTTCTAAATTTCGGTTCCTATATACTCTATTCTATATTCTATATACTGTGTTCTACATTTTATATTCTGTATTATATATTCTGCATTCCGTATTCTATATTCTGTATTCTGGGTTCTACATTGTATATTCTAAATCCTATATTCATTATTCTGTATTCTATATTCTAAATTCTGTGTTCTACATTCTATATTCTAAATTCTATATTCAGTAATCTGTATTCTATATTCTAAATTTTGTGTTCTGCATTCCATTTTCTAAATTCTGTATTCTATGTTCTGTTTTCCATATTCTAAATTCTTTGTTCTACATTCAATATTCTGTATTCAATATTCTGCCTTCCGTATACTACATTCCATATTCTGTGCTCTACATTCCATATTCTAAATTTTATATACAGTATTCCGTATTATATACTCTAAATTCTGTGTTCTGCATTCCATATTCTAAATTCTGGGTTCTGTATTCTGTTTTCCTTATTCTATATTTTGTGTTATACATTCTATTTTCTGTATTCTATATTCTATATTCCGTATCCTATATTCTATATTCTGTGTTCTACATTCTATGTACTTAGTTCGATATTCAGAATTCTGTATTCTATATTCTAAATTCTGTGTTATGCATTCCATGTTGTAAATTCTGTATTCTATATTCTCTATTCAATATTCTGTGTTCTTCATTCTATATTCAAATTCTATATTCAGTATTCTTTATTCTATATTCTAAATTCTGTGTTCTGAATTCCATGTTCTATATCTGTTTTCTGTATTCTGTTTTCCATATTCTATATTCTGTGTTCTACGTTCGATAATCTGTATTGAATTTTCTGCATGCCGTATTCTATATTCTGTGTTCTACATTCTATATTCTAAATTCTATATTCAGTATTTTGTATTCTATATTCTAAATTCTGTGTTCTACATTCTATGTTGTAAATTTTGGTTTCTATATACTCTAACCAGTATTCTATATTCTGTGTTCTAAATGCTATATTCTGTGTTCTATATTCTGCAACCCGTATTCTCTATTCTCTATTCTGTGTTCTTCATTGTATAGTCTAAATTTTATTTTAAGTATTCTGTATTCTGTATTCTAAATTCTGTGTTCTACATTCCATGTTCTAAATTCTGGGTTCTATATTCTCTATTCTATATTCTATATTTTGTGTTCATCATTCTATATTCTATATTCTATATACTATATACTGCATTCCGTATTCTATATTCTATATTCTGTGTTCTACATTCTATATTCTAAATTCTATATTCAGTATGTTTTAATCTATATTCTAAATTCTCTGTTCTACATTGAATGTTCTAAACTCTATATTTTGTATTCTGTATTCTATATTCTTAGTTCTGTGTTGTGCATTCCATGTTTTCAATTCTTGGTTTTGTATTGTGTTTTCCATATTCTATATTCTGTGTTTTACATTCTCTGTTCTGTATTCTATATTCTGCATTCCGTATTCTATAGTCTATATTCTGTGTTCTACATTCTATATTTGAAATTGTACATTCAGTATTCCGTATTCTATATTCTATATTCTGTGTTCTTCATTCTATATTCTTAATTCTATATTCAATATTTTGTATTCTATATTCTAAATTCTGCGTTCTGCATTCCATGTTCTAAATCCATGGTTCTATATTCTCTATTCTCTATTGTATATTCTGTGTTCTACATTCTATATTCTAAATTCTATATTCAGTTTTCTGTATTCTATATTCTAAATTCTGTGTTCTGCATTCAATGTTGTAAATTCTGAGTTCTGTATTCTGTTTTCCATATTCTATATTCTGTATTCAAATTTTATATTCTGTATTCTATATTCTGCATTCCGTATTCTACATTCCATATTCTGTGTTCTATATTCTATATTCTAAATTTGATATTCAGTATTCTGTATTTTATATTGTAAATTCTGTGTTCTACATGCCATGTTCTAAATTCTGGGTTCTATGTTGTCTATTCTATATTCTATATTTTGTGTTCATAATTCTATATTGTATATTCTATATTCTGCATTCCGTCGTCTATATTCTATATTCAGTGTTCTACATTCTAAATTCTAAAGTCTATATTCAGTATTCTCTATTCTATATTCAAATTCTGTGTTCTGAATTCCATGTTCTAAATTTTATTTTCTATATTCTGTATTCTACATTCTATATTCTGTGTTCTACATTCTATATTCTAAATTCTATATTCAGTATTCTGTATTCTATATTCTAAATTCTGTGTTCTACATTCTATATTCTAAATTATATATTAAGAAATCGGTGTTCTATATTCTAAATTCTGTGTTCTGCATTCCATGTTCTCAATTATGGGTTCCATATACTCTATTCAATATTCTATATTCTGTGTTCTACATTCTATATTCTGTATACTGTATTCTGCATTCCATATTGTATATTCTAAATTCTTTGTTCTACATTCTATATTCTAAATTGTATATTCAGTATACTTTATTCTATATTCTAAATTCTGTGTTCTGAATTTCGTGTTCTAAGTTCTGTGTTCTATATTCTCTATTCTATATTCTATATTTTGTGTACTTCATTCTATATTCTACCTTCTATATTCTCCATTCCGAAGCCTATGTTCTATATTCTGTGTTATACATTCTATATACTAAATTGTATATTCAGTATTCTGTATTCTATATTCTAAATTCAGTGTTCTGCATTCCATGTTCTAAATTTCGGGTCCTATATACTCTATTCTATATTCTATATACTGTGTTCTACATTTTATATTCTGTATTATATATTCTGCATTCCGTATTCTATATTCTCTATTCTGGGTTCTACATTGTATATTCTAAATCCTATATTCATTATTCTGTATTCTATATTCTAAATTCTGTGTTCTACATTCTATATTCTAAATTCTATATTCAGTAATCTGTATTCTATATTCTAAATTTTGTGTTCTGCATTCCATTTTCTAAATTCTGGATTCTATGTTCTGTTTTCCATATTCTAAATTC
Organism: Vicugna pacos; assembly: GCF_048564905.1. NCBI lineage: Eukaryota > Metazoa > Chordata > Mammalia > Artiodactyla > Camelidae > Vicugna > Vicugna pacos. The sequence goes on along the minus strand of NW_027328741.1, from coordinate 85,946,738 downwards.
TTTGTTCTACATTCAATATTCTGTATTCAATATTCTGCCTTCCGTATACTACATTCCATATTCTGTGCTCTACATTCCATATTCTAAATTTTATATTCAGTATTCCGTATTATATACTCTAAATTTTGTGTTCTGCATTCCATATTCTAAATTCTGGGTTCTGTATTCTGTTTTCCTTATTCTATATTTTGTGTTATATATTCTATATTCTGTATACTATATTCTATATTCCGTATCCTATATTCTATATTCTGTGTTCTACATTCTATATTCTCAGTTCGATATTCAGAATTCTGTATTCTATATTCTAAATTCTGTGTTATGCATTCCATGTTCTAAATTCTGTCTTCTATATTCTCTATTCATTATTCTGGGTTCTTCATTCTATATTCAAAATTCTATATTCGGAATACTTTATTCTATATTCTAAATTCTGTGTTCTGAATTCCATGTTCTAAAACTGTTTTCTGTATTCTGTTTTCCATATTCTATATTCTGTGTTCTACGTTCGATAATCTGTATTGAATTTTCTGCATGCCGTATTCTATATTCTGTGTTCTACATTCTATATTCTAAATTCTATATTCAGTATGTTTTAATCTATATTCTAAATTCTCTATTCTACATTGAATGTTCTAAACTCTATATTCAGTATTCTGTATTCTATATACTTAGTTCTGTGTTGTGCATTCCATGTTTTCAATTCTTGGTTTTGTATTGTGTTTTCCATATTCTATATTCTGTGTTCTACATTCTCTGTTCTGTATTCTATATTCTGCATTCCGTATTCTATAGTCTATATTCTGTGTTCTACATTCTATATTTTAAATTGTACATTCAGTATTCCGTATTCTATATTCTATACTCTGTGTTCTTCATTCTATATTCTAAATTCTATATTCAATATTTTGTATTCTATATTCTAAATTCTGCGTTCTGCATTCCATGTTCTAAATCCATGTTTCTATATTCTCTATTCTCTATTGTATATTCTCTGTTCTACATTCTATATTCTAAATTCTATATTCAGGTTTCTGTATTCTATACTCTAAATTCTGTGTTCTGCATTCAATGTTCTAAATTCTATATTCAGTATTCTGTATTCTATATTCTATATTCTGTTTTATGCATTCCATTTTCTTAATTCTGGGTTCTGTATTCTGTTTTCCATATTCTATATTCTGTATTCAAATTTTATATTCTGTATTCTATATTCTGCATTCCGTATTCTTTATTCTATATTCTGTGTTCTGCGTTCTCTATTCTAAATTCTATATTCAGTATTCTGTATTCTATATTCTAAATTCTGTGTTCTATATTCCAAGTTCTAAATTCTGGGTTCTATATTCTCTATTCTCTATTCTAAATTCTGTGTTCCACATTCTGTATTCTTAATTCAATATTCTGTATTCTTTACTCTATATTCTAAATTCTGTGTTCTACATTCTATATTCTAAATTCTTTATTCAGTATTCTGTATTCTTTATTCTAATTTCTATGTTCCGCATTATATATACTAGATTCTATATTAAGTATTCTGTATTCTATATTCTAAATTCTATGTTCCGAATTCTATGTTCTAAATTCTATATTCAGTATTCTGTATTCTATATTCTAAATTCTGTGTTCGGAATTCCATGTTCCAAATTCTGGATTCTATATTCTATATTATCTATTCTATATTCTAAATTCTATATTCAGTATTCTGTATTTTATATTCCAAATTCTGTGTTCTGCATTCCATGTCTAATTTCTGGGTTCTCTATTCTGTGTTCCATATTCTAAATCCTGTGTTCTACATTCTATATTCTGTAATCAATATTCTGCATTCTCTATTCTACATTCCATATTCTGTGTTCTATATTCTATATTCTAAATTTGATATTCAGTATTCTGTATTTTATATTGTAAATTCTGTGTTCTACATGCCATGTTCTAAATTCTGGGTTCTATGTTGTCTATTCTATATTCTATATTTTGTGTTCATAATTCTATATTGTATATTCTATATTCTGCATTCCGTAGTCTATATTCTATATTCAGTGTTCTACATTCTAAATTCTAAAGTCTATATTCAGTATTCTCTATTCTATATTCAAATTCTGTGTTCTGAATTCCATGTTCTAAATTTTATTTTCTATATTCTGTATTCTACATTCTATATTCTGTGTTCTGCGTTCTCTATTCTAAATTCTATATTCATTATTCTGTATTCTATATTCTAAATTCTGTGTTCTAGAATCCAAGTTCTAAATTCTGGGTTCTATATTCTCTATTCTCTATTATGTGTTCCTCATTCTATATTCTTAATTCAATATTCTGTATTCTTTACTCTATATTCTATATTCTGTGTTCTACATACTATATTCTAAATTCTATATTCAGAAATCGGTGTTCTATATTCTAAATTCTGTGTTCTGCATTCCATGTTCTCAATTATGGGTTCCATATACTCTATTCAATATTCTATATTCTGTGTTCTACATTCTATATTCTGTATACTGTATTCTGCATTCCGTATTGTATATTCTATATATTTGTTCTACATTCTATATTCAAAATTGTATATTCAGTATACTTTATTCTATATTCTAAATTCTGTGTTCTGTATTTCGTGTTCTAAGTTCTGTGTTCTATATTCTCTATTCTATATTCTATATTTTGTGTACTTCATTCTATATTCTACTTTCTGTATTCTCCATTCCGTAGCCTATATTCTATATTGTGTGTTATACATTCTATATACTAAATTGTATATTCAGTATTCTGTATTCTATATTCTAAATTCAGTGTTCTGCATTCCATGTTCTAAATTTCGGTTCCTATATACTCTATTCTATATTCTATATACTGTGTTCTACATTTTATATTCTGTATTATATATTCTGCATTCCGTATTCTATATTCTGTATTCTGGGTTCTACATTGTATATTCTAAATCCTATATTCATTATTCTGTATTCTATATTCTAAATTCTGTGTTCTACATTCTATATTCTAAATTCTATATTCAGTAATCTGTATTCTATATTCTAAATTTTGTGTTCTGCATTCCATTTTCTAAATTCTGGATTCTATGTTCTGTTTTCCATATTCTAAATTCTTTGTTCTACATTCAATATTCTGTATTCAATATTCTGCCTTCCGTATACTACATTCCATATTCTGTGCTCTACATTCCATATTCTAAATTTTATATTCATTATTCCGTATTATATACTCTATATTTTGTGTTCTGCATTCCATATTCTAAATTCTGGGTTCTGTATTCTGTTTTCCTTATTCTATATTTTGTGTTATACATTCTATATTCTGTATTCTATATTCTATATTCCGTATCCTATATTCTATATTCTGTGTTCTACATTCTATATTCTTAGTTCGATATTCAGAATTCTGTATTCTATATTCTAAATTCTGTGTTATGCATTCAATGTTCTAAATTCTGTCTTCTATTTTCTCTATTCAATATTCTGTGTTCTTCATTCTATATTCAAAATTCTATATTCAGTATTCTTTATTCTTTATTCTAAATTCTGTGTTCTGAATTCCATGTTCTAAATCTGTTTTCTGTATTCTGTTTTCCATATTCTATATTCTGTGTTCTACGTTCGATAATCTGTGTTGAATTTTCTGCATGCCATAATCTGTATTCTGTGTTCTACATTCTATATTCTAAATTCTATATTCAGTATTCTGTATTCTATATTCTAAATTCTGGGTTCTACATTCTATGTTGTAAATTTTGGTTTCTATATACTCTAATCAGTATTCTATATTCTGTGTTCTACATGCTATATTCTGTGTTCTATATTCTGCACCCCGTATTCTCTATTCTCTATTCTGTGTTCTTCATTGTATATTCTAAATTTTATATTAAGTATTCTGTATTTTGTATTCTAAATTCTGTGTTCTACATTCCATGTTCTAAATTCTGGGTTCTATATTCTCTAATCTCTATTCTATATTTTGTGTTCATCATTCTATATTCTATATTCTATATACTATATACTGCATTCCGTATTCTATATTCTATATTCTGTGTTCTACATTCTATATTCAGTATGTTTTAATCTATATTCTAAATTCTCTGTTCTACATTGAATGTTCTAAACTCTATATTCAGTATTCTGTATTCTATATTCTTAGTTCTGTGTTGTGCATTCCATGTATTCAATTCTTGGTTTTGTATTGTGTTTTCCATATTCTATATTCTGTGTTCTACATTCTCTGTTCTGTATTCTATATTCTGCATTCCGTATTCTATAGTCTATATTCTGTGTTCTACATTCTATATTTTAGATTGTACATTCAGTATTCCGTATTCTATATTCTATACTCTGTGTTCTTCATTCTATATTCTAAATTCTGTGTTATGCATTCCATGTTCTAAATTCTGTCTTCTATATTCTCTATTCAATATTCTGTGTTCTACATTCTATATTCTAAATTCTATATTCAGTTTTCTGTATTCTATACTCTAAATTCTGTGTTCTGCATTCAATGTTCTAAATTCTATATTCAGTATTCTGTATTCTATATTCTAAATTCTGTGTTCTATATTCCAAGTTCTAAATTCTGGGTTCTATATTCTCTATTCTCTATTCTCTATTATGTGTTCCACATTCTATATTCTTAATTCAATATTCTGTATTCTTTACTCTATATTCTAAATTCTGTGTTCTACATTCTATATTCTAAATTCTATATTCAGAAATCGGTGTTCTATATTCTAAATTCTGTGTTCTGCATTCCATGTTCTCAATTATGGGTTCCATATACTCTATTCAATATTCTATATTCTGTGTTCTACATTCTATATTCTGTATACTGTTTTCTGCATTCCGTATTGTATATTCTATATTCTTTTTCTACATTCTATATTCAAAATTGTATATTCAGTATACTTTATTCAATATTCTAAATTCTGTGTTCTGAATTTCGTGTTCTAAGTTCTGTGTTCTATAGTCTCTATTCTGTATTCTATATTTTGTGTACTTCATTCTTTATTCTAGTTTCTGTATTCTCCATTCCGTAGCCTATATTCTATATTCTGTGTTATACATTCTATATACTAAATTGTATATTCAGTATTCTGTTTTCTATATTCTAAATTCAGTGTTCTGCATTCCATGTACTAAATTTCGGTTCCTATATACACTATTCTATATTCTATATACTGTGTTCTACATTTTATATTCTGTATTATATATTCTGCATTCCGTATTCTATATTCTCTATTCTGGGTTCTACATTGTATATTCTAAATCCTATATTCATTATTCTGTATTCTATATTCTAAATTCTGTGTTCTACATTCTATATTCTAAATTCTATATTCAGTAATCTGTATTCTATATTCTAAATTTTGTGTTCTGCATTCCATTTTCTAAATTCTGGATTCTATGTTCTGTTTTCCATATTCTAAATTCTTTGTTCTATATTCGATATTCTGTATTCAATATTCTGCCTTCCGTATACTACATTCCATATTCTGTGTTCTGCATTCCATATTCTAAATTTTATATTCAGTATTCCGTATTATATACTCTAAATTTTGTGTTCTGCATTCCATATTCTAAATTCTGGGTTCTGAATTCTGTTTTCCATATTCTATATTCTGTATTCTAAATTTTATATTCTGTATTCTATATTCTGCATTCCGTATTCTATATTCTATATTCTGTGATCTACATTCTATATTCTAAATTCTATTTTCAGTATTCTGTATTCTATATTCTAAGTTCTGTGTTCTGCATTCCATGTTCTAAATTCTGGGTTCTATATTCCCAAACCTATTTTCTATATTCTGTGTTCTACATTGTATATTCTAAATTCTATATTCAGTATTCTTTATTCTATATTCTAAATTCTGTGTTCTACATTGTATATTCTATATTCTATATTTAGTATTCTGTATACCATATTCTTAATTCTGTGTTCTGCTTTCCATGTTCTAAATTCTGGGTTCTGCATTCTGTTTTCCTAATTCTATATTCTGTGTTCAACATTCTATATTCTTTATACTATATTCTACTTTCCGTACTTTATATTCTATATTCTGTGTTCTACATTCTGTATTCTATATTCTATATTCAGTATTTTGCATTCTATATTTTAAATTCTGTGTTCTACATCCCATGTTCTATATTCTGGGTTCTATATTGTATATTCTATATTCTGTGTTCTACTTTCTATATTCTTAATTCTTTATTCTGTATTATTTACTCTATATTCTAAATTCTGTGTTCTACTTTCTATATTCTAAATTCAATATTCAGTATTCTGTATTCTATATTCTTAATTCTGTGTTCTACTTTCTATATTCTAAATTCTATATTCAGTAATCGGTGTTCTATATTCTAAATTCTGTGTTCTGCATTCCGTGTTCTAAGTTCTGGTTTCTATATTTACTCTTCTATATTCTATATTTGTATTCTTCATTCTATATTCTACATACTATATTCTGCATTCCCTATTCTATATTCTATATTCTGTGTTCTACATTCTATATTCTAAAACCTTTATTCAGTGTTCTGTATTCTATATTCTAAATTCTATGTTCTGCATTCCATTTCTAAATTCTGGTTTCTATATTCTCTATTCTATATTCTATATTGTGTGTTCTTCATTCTTTTTCTAAATTCTATATTCTCCATTTCGTAGTCTATATTCTATATCCTGCGTTATTTATTATATATTCAAAATTCTATATTCGGTATTCTTTATTCTATTTTCTAAATTCTGTGTTCTGCATTCCTGTTTATAAATTCTATATACAGTGTTCTGCATTCTATAATCTTAATTCTGTGTTCTGCATTCTATGTTCTGAATAATATATTCAGTATTCTTTATACTATATTCTAAGTTCTGTGTTCTGCATTCTATATTCTAAATTCTATAGTCAGTATTCTGTATTCTATATTCTAAATTCTGTGTTTTGTATTCCATGTTGTAAATTCTGTGTTCTATATTGTATATTGTATATTCTATATTCTGTGCTGTACATTCCATATTCTAAAGTCTATATTCAGTTTTCTGTATTCTATATTCTAAATTCTGTAAATGCATTCCATATTCTAAATTCTATATTCAGTATTCTGTATTCTATAATCTAAATTCTGGGTTCTGCATTCTATGTTCTAAATCTTATATTTAGTATTCTGTATTCTATATACTAAATTCTGTGTTCTGCATTCCATGTTCTAATTTCTGGGTTCTGTATTCTGTTTTCCATATTCTAAATTCTGTATCCTATATTCTATATTCTGTATTCTATATTCTGCATTCTGTATTCTATATTCTATATTGTGTGTTCTACGTTCTATATTCTAAATTCTATATTCAGATATCGGTGTTCTATATTCTAAATTCTGTGTTCTGCATTCCATATTCTCAATTATGGGTTCCATATACTCTATTAAATATTCTATATTCTGTATTATACATTCTATACAGTGTATTCTCTATTCTGCATTCTGTATTGTATATTCTATATTCTTTGTTCTTCATTCTATATTCTAAATACTATATTCAGTATACTGTATTCTATATTCTAAATTCTGTGTTCTGAATTTCGTGTTCTAAGTTCTGTGTTCTATATTCTCTATTCTATATTCTATATTTTGTGTACTTCATTCTATATTCTACATACTATATTCACCATTCCGTAGTCTATATTCTATATTCTGTGTTATACATTCTATATACTAAATTCTATATTCAGTATTCTGTATTCTATATTCTAAATTCAGTGTTCTGAATTCCATGTTATAAATTCTGTCTTCTATATTCTCTATTCAATATTCTGTGTTCTACATTCTATATTCTAAATTCTATATTCTGTATTCTTTATTCTATATTCTAAATTATGTGTTCTACATTCTATATTCAAAATTCTATATTCAGTATTCTTTATTCTATATTCTAAATTCTGTGTTCTGAATTCCATGTTCTAAATTCTGGGTTCTGTATTCTGTTTTCCATATTCTATATTCTGTGTTCTACATTCGATAAACTGTATTGAATTTTCTGCATGCCGTATTCTATATTCTGTGTTCTACATTCTATATTCTAAATTCTAAATTCAATATTTTGTGTTCTATATTCTAAATTCTGCGTTCTGCATTCCATGTTCTAAATCCATGGTTCTATATTCTCTATTCTCTATTGTATATTCTGTGTTCTTCATTCTATATTCTAAATTCTATATTCGGTTTTCTGTATTCTATATTCTAAATTCTGTGTTCTGCATTCAATGTTCTAAATTCTATATTCAGTATTCTGTATTCTATATTCTAAATTCTGTGTTCTGCATTCCATTTTCTAAATTCTGGGTTCTGTATTCTGTTTTCCATATTTTATAATCTGTATTCAAATTTTATATTCTGTATTCTATATTCTGCATTCCATATTCTATATACCATATTCTGTGTTCTGCGTTCTCTATTCTAAATTCTATATTAAGTATTCTGTATTCTACATTCTAAATTATGTGTTCGGCATTCCATGTTCTAAATTCTGGATTCTATATTCTCTATTATCTATTCTATATTCTAATTTCTATATTCAGTATTCTCTATTTTATATTCCAAATTCTGTGTTCTGCATTCCATGTCTAATTTCTGGGTTCTCTATTCTGTGTTCCATATTCTAAGTTCTGTGTTCTACATTCTATATTCAGTATGTTTTAATCTATATTCTAAATTCTCTGTTCTACATTGAATGTTCTAAACTCTATATTCAGCATTCTGTTTTCTATATTCTTAGCTCTGTGTTGTGCATTCCATGTTTTCAATTCTTGGTTTTGTATTGTGTTTTCCATATTCTATATTCTGTGTTCTACATTCTCTGTTCTGTATTCTATATTCTGCATTCCGTATTCTATAGTTTATATTCTGTGTTCTACATTCTATATTCTAAATTGTACATTCAGTATTCCGTATTCTATATTCTATACTCTGTGTTCTTCATTCTATATTCTAAATTCTATATTCAATATTTTGTATTCTATATTCTAAATTCTGCGTTCTGCATTCCATGTTCTAAATCCATGGTTCTATATTCTCTATTCTCTATTGTATATTCTGTGTTCTACATTCTATATTCTAAATTCTATATTCAGTTTTCTGTATTCTATATTCTAAATTCTGTGTTCTGCATTCAATGTTCTAAATTCTGGGTTCTGTATTCTGTTTTCCATATTCTATATTCTGTATTCAAATTTTATATTCTGTATTCTATATTCTGCATTCCGTATTCTATATTCTATATTCTGTGTTCTGCGTTCTGTATTCTGTATTCTATATTCTGCATTCTGTATTCTATATTCTAAATTCTGTTTTCTATATTCCAAGTTCTAAATTCTGGGTTCTATATTCTCTATTCTCTATTCTAAATTCTGTGTTCCACATTCTGTATTCTTAATTCAATATTCTGTATTCTTTACTCTATATTCTAAATTCTGTGTTCTACATTCTATATTCTAAATTCTTTATTCAGTATTCTGTATTCTTTATTCTAATTTCTATGTTCCGCATTCTATATACTAGATTCTATATTAAGTATTCTGTATTCTATATTCTAAATTCTATGTTCCGAATTCTATGTTCTATATTCTATATTCAGTATTCTGTATTCTATATTCTAAATTCTGTGTGCGGAATTCCATGTTCCAAATTCTGGATTCTATATTCTATATTATCTATTCTATATTCTAAATTCTATATTCAGTATTCTGTATTTTATATTCCAAATTCTGTGTTCTGCATTCCATGTCTAATTTCTGGGTTCTCTATTCTGTGTTCCATATTCTAAATTCTGTGTTCTACATTCTATATTCTGTAATCAATATTCTGCATTCTGTATTCTACATTCCATATTCTGTGTTCTATATTCTATATTCTAAATTTGATATTCAGTATTCTGTATTTTATATTGTAAATTCTGTGTTCTACATGCCATGTTCTAAATTCTGGGTTCTATGTTGTCTATTCTATATTCTATATTTTGTGTTCATAATTCTATATTGTATATTCTATATTCTGCATTCCGTAGTCTATATTCTATATTCAGTGTTCTACATTCTAAATTCTAAAGTCTATATTCAGAATTCTCTATTCTATATTCTAAATTCTGTGTTCTGAATTCCATGTTCTATATTTTATTTTCTATATTCTGTATTCTACATTCTATATTCTGTGTTCTACATTCTATATTCTAAATTCTATATTTAGTATTCTGTATTCTATATTCTAAATTCTGTATTCTACATTCTATATTCTATATTATATATTAAGAAATCGGTGTTCTATATTCTAAATTCTGTGTTCTGCATTCCATGTTCTCAATTATGGGTTCCATATACTCTATTCAATATTCTATATTCTGTGTTCTACATTCTATATTCTGTATACTGTATTCTGCATTCCGTATTGTATATTCTAAATTCTTTGTTCTACATTCTATATACTAAACTCTATATTCAGTATACTTTATTGTATATTCTAAATTCTGTGTTCTGAATTTCGTGTTCTTTGTTCTGTGTTCTATATTCTCTATTCTATATTCTATATTTTGTGTAATTCGTTCTATATTCTACCTTTTATATTCTCCTTCCGTAGCCTATATTCTATATTCTGTGTTATACATTCTATATACTAAATTGTATATTAAGTATTCTGTATTCTATATTTTAAATTCAGTGTTCTGCATTCCATGTTCTAAATTTCGGGTCCTATATACTATATTCTATATTCTATATACTGTGTTCTACATTTTATATTCTGTATTATATATTCTGCATTCCGTATTCTATATTCTGTATTCTGGGTTCTACATTGTATATTCTAAATCCTATATTCATTATTCTGTATTCTATATTCTAAATTCTGTGTTCTACATTCTATATTCTAAATTCTATATTCAGTAATCTGTATTCTATATTCTAAATTTTGTGTTCTGCATTCCATTTTCTAAATTCTGGATTCTATGTTCTGTTTTCCATATTCTAAATTCTTTGTTCTACATTCGATATTCTGTATTCAATATTCTGCCTTCCGTATACTACATTCCATATTCTGTGTTCTACATTCCATATTCTAAATTTTATATTCAGTATTCGGTATTATATACTCTAAATTCTGTGTTCTGCATTCCATATTTTAAATTCTGGGTTCTGTATTCTGTTTTCCTTATTCTATATTTTGTGTTATACATTCTATTTTCTGTATTCTATATTCTATATTTCGTATCCTATATTCTATATTCTGTGTTCTACATTCTATATTCTTAGTTCGATATTCAGAATTCTCTATTCTATATTCTAAATTCTGTGTTATGCATTCCATGTTCTAAATTCTGTCTTCTATATTCTCTATTCAATATTCTGTGTTCTACATTCTATATTCAAAATTCTATATTCAGTATTCTTTATTCTATATTCTTAATTCTGTGTTCTGAATTCCATGTTCTAAATCTGTTTTCTGTATTCTGTTTTACATATTCTATATTCTGTGTTCTACGTTCGATAATCTGTATTGAATTTTCTGCATGCCGTATTCTATATTCTGTGTTCTACATTCTATATTCTAAATTCTATATTCAGTATTCTGTATTCTATATTCTAAATTCTGGGTTCTACATTCTATGTTGTAAATTTTGGTTTCTATATACTCTAATCAGTATTCTATATTCTGTGTTCTACATGCTATATTCTGTGTTCTATATTCTGCACCCCGTATTCTCTATTCTCTATTCTGTGTTCTTCATTGTATATTCTAAATTTTATATTAAGTATTCTGTATTTTGTATACTAAATTCTGTGTTCTACATTCAATGTTCTAAATTCTGGGTTCTATATTCTCTATTCTCTATTCTATATTTTGTGTTCATCATTCTATATTCTATATTCTATATACTATATACTGCATTCCGTATTCTATATTCTATGTTCTGTGTTCTACATTCTATATTCAGTATGTTTTATTCTATATTCTAAATTCTCTGTTCTACATTGAATGTTCTAAACTCTATATTCAGTATTCTGTATTCTATATTGTTAGTTCTGTGTTGTGCATTCCATGTTTTCAATTCTTGGTTTTGTATTGTGTTTTCCATATTCTATATTCTGTGTTCTACATTCTCTGTTCTGTATTCTATATTCTGCATTCCGTACTCTATAGTCTATATTCTGTGTTCTACATTCTATATTCTAAATTCTACATTCAGTATTCCGTATTCTATATTCTATACTCTGTGTTCTTCATTCTATATTCTAAATTCTATATTCAATATTTTGTATTCTATATTCTAAATTCTGCGTTCTGCATTCCATGTTCTAAATCCATGGTTCTATATTCTCTATTCTCTATTGTATATTCTGTGTTCTACATTCTATATTCTAAATTCTATATTCAGTTTTCTGTATTCTATATTCTAAATTCTGTGTTCTGCATTCAATGTTGTAAATTCTGGGTTCTGTATTCTGTTTTCCATATTCTATATTCTGTATTCAAATTTTATATTCTGTATTCTATATTCTGCATTCCGTATTCTATATTCTATATTCTGTGTTCTGCGTTCTGTATTCTGTATTCTATATTCTGCATTCTGTATTCTATATTCTAAATTCTGTGTTCTATATTCCAAGTTCTAAATTCTGGGTTCTCTATTCTCTATTCTCTATTCTAAATTCTGTGTTCCACATTCTGTATTATTAATTCAATATTCTGTATTCTTTACTCTATATTCTAAATTATGTGTTCTACATTCTATTTTCTAAATTCTTAATTCAGTATTCTGTATTCTTTATTCTAATTTCTATGCTCCGCTTTCTATATACTAGATTCTATATTAAGTATTCTGTATTCTATATTCTAAATTCTATGTTCCGAATTCTATGTTCTAAATTCTATATTCAGTATTCTGTATTCTATATTCTAAATTCTGTGTTCGGGATTCCATGTTCCAAATTCTGGATTCTATATTCTATATTATCTATTCTATATTCTAAATTCTATATTCAGTATTCTGTATTTTATATTCCAAATTCTGTGTTCTGCATTCCATGTCTAATTTCTGGGTTCTCTATTCTGTGTTCCATATTCTAAATTCTGTGTTCTACATTCTATATTCTGTAATCAATATTCTGCATTCTGTATTCTACATTCCATATTCTGTGTTCTATATTCTATATTCTAAATTTGATATTCAGTATTCTGTATTTTATATTGTAAATTCTGTGTTCTACATGCCATGTTCTAAATTCTGGGTTCTATGTTGTCTATTCTATATTCTATATTTTGTGTTCATAATTCTATATTGTATATTCTATATTCTGCATTCCGTAGTCTATATTCTATATTCAGTGTTCTACATTCTAAATTCTAAAGTCTATATTCAGTTTTCTCTTTTCTATATTCTAAATTCTGTGTTCTGAATTCCATGTTCTAAATTTTATTTTCTATATTCTGTATTCTACATTCTATATTCTGTGTTCTACATTCTATATTCAGTATTCTGTATTCTATATTCTAAATTCTGTGTTCTACATTCTATATTCTAAATTCTATATTCAGAAATCGGTGTTCTATATTCTAAATTCTGTGTTCTGCATTCCATGTTCTCAATTATGGGTTCCATATACTCTATTCAATATTCTATATTCTGTGTTCTGCATTCTATATTCTGTATACTGTATTCTGCATTCCATATTGTATATTCTAAATTCTTTGTTCTACATTCTATATTCTAAATTGTATATTCAGTATACTTTATTCTATATTCTAAATTCTGTGTTCTGAATTTCGTGTTCTAAGTTCTGTGTTCTATATTCTCTATTCTATATGCTATATTTTGTGTACTTCATTTTATATTCTACCTTCTATATTCTCCATTCCGTAGCCTAAATTCTATATTCTGTGTTATACATTCTATATACTAAATTGTATATTCAGTATTCTGTATTCTATATTCTAAATTCTGTGTTCTACATTCTATATTCTAAATTCTATATTCAGTAATCTGTATTCTATATTCTAAATTTTGTGTTCTGCATTCCATTTTCTAAATTCTGGATTCTATGTTCTGTTTTCCATATTCTAAATTCTTTGTTCTACATTCAATATTCTGTATTCAATATTCTGTCTTCCGTATACTACATTCCATATTCTGTGCTCTACATTCCATATTCTAAATTTTATATTCAGTATTCCGTATTATATACTCTAAATTCTGTGTTCTGCATTCCATATTTTAAATTCTGGGTTCTGTATTCTGTTTTCCTTATTCTATATTTTGTGTTATACATTCTATTTTCTGTATTCTATATTCTATATTCCGTATCCTATATACTATATTCTGTGTTCTACATTCTATATTCTTATTTCGATATTCAGAATTCTGTATTCTATATTCTAAATTCTGTGTTATGCATTCCATGTTCTAAATTCTGTCTTCTATATTCTCTATTCAATATTCTGTGTTCTACATTCTATATTCAAAATTCTATATTCAGTATACTTTATTCTATATTCTTAATTCTGTGTTCTGAATTCCATGTTCTAAATCTGTTTTCTGTATTCTGTTTTACATATTCTATATTCTGTGTTCTACGTTCGATAATCTGTATTGAATTTTCTGCATGCCGTATTCTATATTCTGTGTTCTACATTCTATATTCTAAATTCTATATTCAGTATTCTGTATTCTATATTCTAAATTCTGGGTTCTACATTCTATGTTGTAAATTTTGGTTTCTATATACTCTAATCTGTATTCTATATTCTGTGTTCTACATGCTATATTCTGTGTTCTATATTCTGCACCCCGTATTCTCTATTCTCTATTCTGTGTTCTTCATTGTATATTCTAAATTTTATATTAAGTATTCTGTATTTTGTATTCTAAATTCTGTGTTCTACATTCCATGTTCTAAATTCTGGGTTCTATATTCTCTATTCTCTATTCTATATTTTGTGTTCATCATTCTATATTCTATATTCTATATACTATATACTGCATTCCGTATTCTATATTCTATATTCTGTGTTCTACATTCTATATTCAGTATGTTTTAATCTATATTCTAAATTCTCTGTTCTACATTGAATGTTCTAAACTCTATATTCAGTATTCTGTATTCTATATTCTTAGTTCTGTGTTGTGCATTCCATGTTTTCAATTCTTGGTTTTGTATTGTGTTTTCCATATTCTATATTCTGAGTTCTACATTCTCTGTTCTGTATTCTATATTCTGCATTCCGTATTCTATAGTCTATATTCTGTGATCTACATTCTATATTCTAAATTATACATTCAGTATTCCGTATTCTATATTCTATACTCTGTGTTGTTCATTCTATATTCTAAATTCTATATTCAATATTTTGTATTCTATATTCTAAATTCTGCGTTCTGCATTCCATGTTCTAAATCCATGGTTCTATATTCTCTATTCTCTATTGTATATTCTGTGTTCTACATTCTATATTCTAAATTCTATATTCAGTTTTCTGTATTCTATATTCTTAATTCTGTGTTCTGCATTCAATTTTGTAAATTCTGGGTTCTGTATTCTGTTTTCCATATTCTATATTCTGTATTCAAATTTTATATTCTGTATTCTATATTCTGCATTCCGTATTCTATATTCTATATTCTGTGTTCTGCGTTCTGTATTCTGTATTCTATATTCTGCATTCTGTATTCTATATTCTAAATTCTGTGTTCTATATTCCAAGTTCTAAATTCTGGGTTCTCTATTCTCTATTCTCTATTCTAAATTCTGTGTTCCACATTCTCTATTCTTAATTCAATATTCTGTATTCTTTACTCTATATTCTAAATTCTGTGTTCTACATTCTATATTCTAAATTCTTAATTCAGTATTCTGTATTCTTTATTCTAATTTCTATGCTCCGCATTCTATATACTATATTCTATATTAAGTATTCTGTATTCTATATTCTAAATTCTATATTCCGAATTCTATGTTCTAAATTCTATATTCAGTATTCTGTATTCTATATTCTAAATTCTGTGTTCGGAATTCCATGTTCCAAATTCTGGATTCTATATTCTATATTATCTATTCTATATTCTAAATTCTATATTCAGTATTCTTTTTTTTATATTCCAAATTCTGTGTTCTGCATTCCATGTCTAATTTCTGGGTTCTCTATTCTGTGTTCCATATTCTAAATTCTGTGTTCTACATTCTATATTCTGTAATCAATATTCTGCATTCTGTATTCTACATTCCATATTCTGTGTTCTATATTCTATATTCTAAATTTGATATTCAGTATTCTGTATTTTATATTGTAAATTCTGTGTTCTACATGCCATGTTCTAAATTCTGGTTTCTATGTTGTCTATTCTATATTCTATGTTTTGTGTTCATAATTCTATATTTTATATTCTATATTCTGCATTCCGTAGTCTATATTCTATATTCAGTGTTCTACATTCTAAATTCTAAAGTCTATATTCAGTATTCTCTATTCTATATTCTAAATTCTGTGTTCTGAATTCCATGTTCTAAATTTTATTTTCTATATTCTGTATTCTACATTCTATATTCTGTGTTCTACATTCTATATTCTAAATTCTATATTCAGTATTCTGTATTCTATATTCTAAATTCTGTGTTCTACATTCTATATTCTAAATTCTATATTCAGAAATCGGTGTTCTATATTCTAAATTCTGTGTTCTGCATTCCATGTTCACAATTATGGGTTCCATATACTCTATTCAATATTCTATATTCTGTGTTCTACATTCTATATTCTGTATACTGTATTCTGCATTCCGTATTATATATTCTAAATTCTTTGTTCTACATTCTATATTCTAAATTGTATATTCAGTATACTTTATTCTATATTCTAAATTCTGTGTTCTGAATTTCGTGTTCTAAGTTCTGTGTTCTATATTCTCTATTCTATATTCTATATTTTGTGTACTTCATTCTATATTCTACCTTCTATATTCTCCATTCCGTAGCCTATATTCTATATTCTGTGTTATACATTCTATATACTAAATTGTATATTCAGTATTCTGTATTCTATATTCTAAATTCAGTGTTCTGCATTCCATGTTCTAAATTTCCGGTCCTATATACTCTATTCTATATTCTATATACTGTGTTCTACATTTTATATTCTGTATTATATATTCTGCATTCCGTATTCTATATTCTCTATTCTGGGTTCTACATTGTATATTCTAAATCCTATATTCATTATTCTGTATTCTATATTCTAAATTCTGTGTTCTACATTCTATATTCTAAATTCTATATTCAGTAATCTGTATTCTATATTCTAAATTTTGTGTTCTGCATTCCATTTTCTAAATTCTGGATTCTATGTTCTGTTTTCCATATTCTAAATTCTTTGTTCTACATTCGATATTCTGTATTCAATATTCTGCCTTCCGTATACTACATTCCATATTCTGTGTTCTACATTCCATATTCTAAATTTTATAATCAGTATTCGGTATTATATACTCTAAATTCTGTGTTCTGCATTCCATATTTTAAATTCTGGGTTCTGTATTCTGTTTTCCTTATTCTATATTTTGTGTTATACATTCTATTTTCTGTATTCTATATTCTATATTCCGTATCCTATATTCTATATTCTGTGTTCTAAATTCTATATTCTTAGTTTGATATTCAGAATTCTGTATTCTATATTCTAAATTCTGTGTTATGCATTCCATGTTCTAAATTCTGTCTTCTATATTCTCTATTCAATATTCTGTGTTCTACATTCTATATTCTTAATTCTATATTTAGTATTCTTTATTCTATATTCTAAATTATGTGTTCTACATTCTATATTCAAAATTCTATATTCAGTATTCTTTATTCTATATTCTAAATTCTGTCTTCTGAATTCCATGTTCTATATCTGTTTTCTGTATTCTGTTTTCCATATTCTATATTCTGTGTTCTACGTTCGATAATCTGTATTGAATTTTCTGCATGCCGTATTCTATATTCTGTGTTCTACATTCTATATTCTAAATTCTATATTCAGTATTCTGTATTCTATATTCTAAATTCTGTGTTCTACATTCTATGTTGTAAATTTTGGTTTCTATATACTCTAACCAGTATTCTATATTCTGTGTTCTAAATGCTATATTCTGTGTTCTATATTCTGCAACCCGTATTCTCTATTCTCTATTCTGTGTTCTTCATTGTATATTCTAAATTTTATTTTAAGTATTCTGTATTCTGTATTCTAAATTCTGTGTTCTACATTCCATGTTCTAAATTCTGGGTTCTATATTCTCTATTCTATATTCTATATTTTGTGTTCATCATTCTATATTCTATATTCTATATACTATATACTGCATTCCGTATTCTATATTCTATATTCTGTGTTCTACATTCTATATTCTAAATTCTATATTCAGTATGTTTTAATCTATATTCTAAATTCTCTGTTCTACATTGAATGTTCTAAACTCTATATTCTGTATTCTGTATTCTATATTCTTAGTACTGTGTTGTGCATTCCATGTTTTCAATTCTTGGTTTTGTATTGTGTTTTCCATATTCTATATTCTGTGTTTTACATTCTCTGTTCTGTATTCTATATTCTGCATTCCGTATTCTATAGTCTATATTCTGTGTTCTACATTCTATATTTTAAATTGTACATTCAGTATTCCGTATTCTATATTCTATATTCTGTGTTCTTCATTCTATATTCTTAATTCTATATTCAATATTTTGTATTCTATATTCTAAATTCTGCGTTCTGCATTCCATGTTCTAAATCCATGGTTCTATATTCTCTATTCTCTATTGTATATTCTGTGTTCTACATTCTATATTCTAAATTCTATATTCAGTTTTCTGTATTCTATATTCTAAATTCTGTGTTCTGCATTCAATGTTGTAAATTCTGAGTTCTGTATTCTGTTTTCCATATTCTATATTCTGTATTCAAATTTTATATTCTGTATTCTATATTCTGCATTCCGTATTCTACATTCCATATTCTGTGTTCTATATTTTATATTCTAAATTTGATATTCAGTATTCTGTATTTTATATTGTAAATTCTGTGTTCTACATGCCATGTTCTAAATTCTGGGTTCTATGTTGTCTATTCTATATTCTATATTTTGTGTTCATAATTCTATATTGTATATTCTATATTCTGCATTCCGTAGTCTATATTCTATATTCAGTGTTCTACATTCTAAATTCTAAAGTCTATATTCAGTATTCTCTATTCTATATTCAAATTCTGTGTTCTGAATTCCATGTTCTAAATTTTATTTTCTATATTCTGTATTCTACATTCTATATTCTGTGTTCTACATTCTATATTCTAAATTCTATATTCAGTATTCTGTATTCTATATTCTAAATTCTGTGTTCTACATTCTATATTCTAAATTATATATTAAGAAATCGGTGTTCTATATTCTAAATTCTGTGTTCTGCATTCCATGTTCTCAATTATGGGTTCCATATACTCTATTCAATATTCTATATTCTGTGTTCTACATTCTATATTCTGTATACTGTATTCTGCATTCCGTATTGTATATTCTAAATTCTTTGTTCTACATTCTATATTCTAAATTGTATATTCAGTATACTTTATTCTATATTCTAAATTCTGTGTTCTGAATTTCGTGTTCTAAGTTCTGTGTTCTATATTCTCTATTCTATATTCTATATTTTGTGTACTTCATTCTATATTCTACCTTCTATATTCTCCATTCCGAAGCCTATGTTCTATATTCTGAGTTATACATTCTATATACTAAATTGTATATTCAGTATTCTGTATTCTATATTCTAAATTCAGTGTTCTGCATTCCATGTTCTAAATTTCGGTTCCTATATACTCTATTCTATATTCTATATACTGTGTTCTACATTTTATATTCTGTATTATATATTCTGCATTCCGTATTCTATATTCTGTATTCTGGGTTCTACATTGTATATTCTAAATCCTATATTCATTATTCTGTATTCTATATTCTAAATTCTGTGTTCTACATTCTATATTCTAAATTCTATATTCAGTAATCTGTATTCTATATTCTAAATTTTGTGTTCTGCATTCCATTTTCTAAATTCTGTATTCTATGTTCTGTTTTCCATATTCTAAATTCTTTGTTCTACATTCAATATTCTGTATTCAATATTCTGCCTTCCGTATACTACATTCCATATTCTGTGCTCTACATTCCATATTCTAAATTTTATATACAGTATTCCGTATTATATACTCTAAATTCTGTGTTCTGCATTCCATATTCTAAATTCTGGGTTCTGTATTCTGTTTTCCTTATTCTATATTTTGTGTTATACATTCTATTTTCTGTATTCTATATTCTATATTCCGTATCCTATATTCTATATTCTGTGTTCTACATTCTATGTACTTAGTTCGATATTCAGAATTCTGTATTCTATATTCTAAATTCTGTGTTATGCATTCCATGTTGTAAATTCTGTATTCTATATTCTCTATTCAATATTCTGTGTTCTTCATTCTATATTCAAATTCTATATTCAGTATTCTTTATTCTATATTCTAAATTCTGTGTTCTGAATTCCATGTTCTATATCTGTTTTCTGTATTCTGTTTTCCATATTCTATATTCTGTGTTCTACGTTCGATAATCTGTATTGAATTTTCTGCATGCCGTATTCTATATTCTGTGTTCTACATTCTATATTCTAAATTCTATATTCAGTATTTTGTATTCTATATTCTAAATTCTGTGTTCTACATTCTATGTTGTAAATTTTGGTTTCTATATACTCTAACCAGTATTCTATATTCTGTGTTCTAAATGCTATATTCTGTGTTCTATATTCTGCAACCCGTATTCTCTATTCTCTATTCTGTGTTCTTCATTGTATAGTCTAAATTTTATTTTAAGTATTCTGTATTCTGTATTCTAAATTCTGTGTTCTACATTCCATGTTCTAAATTCTGGGTTCTATATTCTCTATTCTATATTCTATATTTTGTGTTCATCATTCTATATTCTATATTCTATATACTATATACTGCATTCCGTATTCTATATTCTATATTCTGTGTTCTACATTCTATATTCTAAATTCTATATTCAGTATGTTTTAATCTATATTCTAAATTCTCTGTTCTACATTGAATGTTCTAAACTCTATATTTTGTATTCTGTATTCTATATTCTTAGTTCTGTGTTGTGCATTCCATGTTTTCAATTCTTGGTTTTGTATTGTGTTTTCCATATTCTATATTCTGTGTTTTACATTCTCTGTTCTGTATTCTATATTCTGCATTCCGTATTCTATAGTCTATATTCTGTGTTCTACATTCTATATTTGAAATTGTACATTCAGTATTCCGTATTCTATATTCTATATTCTGTGTTCTTCATTCTATATTCTTAATTCTATATTCAATATTTTGTATTCTATATTCTAAATTCTGCGTTCTGCATTCCATGTTCTAAATCCATGGTTCTATATTCTCTATTCTCTATTGTATATTCTGTGTTCTACATTCTATATTCTAAATTCTATATTCAGTTTTCTGTATTCTATATTCTAAATTCTGTGTTCTGCATTCAATGTTGTAAATTCTGAGTTCTGTATTCTGTTTTCCATATTCTATATTCTGTATTCAAATTTTATATTCTGTATTCTATATTCTGCATTCCGTATTCTACATTCCATATTCTGTGTTCTATATTCTATATTCTAAATTTGATATTCAGTATTCTGTATTTTATATTGTAAATTCTGTGTTCTACATGCCATGTTCTAAATTCTGGGTTCTATGTTGTCTATTCTATATTCTATATTTTGTGTTCATAATTCTATATTGTATATTCTATATTCTGCATTCCGTCGTCTATATTCTATATTCAGTGTTCTACATTCTAAATTCTAAAGTCTATATTCAGTATTCTCTATTCTATATTCAAATTCTGTGTTCTGAATTCCATGTTCTAAATTTTATTTTCTATATTCTGTATTCTACATTCTATATTCTGTGTTCTACATTCTATATTCTAAATTCTATATTCAGTATTCTGTATTCTATATTCTAAATTCTGTGTTCTACATTCTATATTCTAAATTATATATTAAGAAATCGGTGTTCTATATTCTAAATTCTGTGTTCTGCATTCCATGTTCTCAATTATGGGTTCCATATACTCTATTCAATATTCTATATTCTGTGTTCTACATTCTATATTCTGTATACTGTATTCTGCATTCCATATTGTATATTCTAAATTCTTTGTTCTACATTCTATATTCTAAATTGTATATTCAGTATACTTTATTCTATATTCTAAATTCTGTGTTCTGAATTTCGTGTTCTAAGTTCTGTGTTCTATATTCTCTATTCTATATTCTATATTTTGTGTACTTCATTCTATATTCTACCTTCTATATTCTCCATTCCGAAGCCTATGTTCTATATTCTGTGTTATACATTCTATATACTAAATTGTATATTCAGTATTCTGTATTCTATATTCTAAATTCAGTGTTCTGCATTCCATGTTCTAAATTTCGGGTCCTATATACTCTATTCTATATTCTATATACTGTGTTCTACATTTTATATTCTGTATTATATATTCTGCATTCCGTATTCTATATTCTCTATTCTGGGTTCTACATTGTATATTCTAAATCCTATATTCATTATTCTGTATTCTATATTCTAAATTCTGTGTTCTACATTCTATATTCTAAATTCTATATTCAGTAATCTGTATTCTATATTCTAAATTTTGTGTTCTGCATTCCATTTTCTAAATTCTGGATTCTATGTTCTGTTTTCCATATTCTAAATTCTTTGTTCTACATTCAATATTCTGTATTCAATATTCTGCCTTCCGTATACTACATTCCATATTCTGTGCTCTACATTCCATATTCTAAATTTTATATTCAGTATTCCGTATTATATACTCTAAATTTTGTGTTCTGCATTCCATATTCTAAATTCTGGGTTCTGTATTCTGTTTTCCTTATT
Source organism: Vicugna pacos (assembly GCF_048564905.1). Classification (NCBI taxonomy): domain Eukaryota; kingdom Metazoa; phylum Chordata; class Mammalia; order Artiodactyla; family Camelidae; genus Vicugna; species Vicugna pacos. The sequence goes on along the minus strand of NW_027328741.1, from coordinate 85,923,696 downwards.
CTATATTTTGTGTTATATATTCTATATTCTGTATACTATATTCTATATTCCGTATCCTATATTCTATATTCTGTGTTCTACATTCTATATTCTCAGTTCGATATTCAGAATTCTGTATTCTATATTCTAAATTCTGTGTTATGCATTCCATGTTCTAAATTCTGTCTTCTATATTCTCTATTCATTATTCTGGGTTCTTCATTCTATATTCAAAATTCTATATTCGGAATACTTTATTCTATATTCTAAATTCTGTGTTCTGAATTCCATGTTCTAAAACTGTTTTCTGTATTCTGTTTTCCATATTCTATATTCTGTGTTCTACGTTCGATAATCTGTATTGAATTTTCTGCATGCCGTATTCTATATTCTGTGTTCTACATTCTATATTCTAAATTCTATATTCAGTATGTTTTAATCTATATTCTAAATTCTCTATTCTACATTGAATGTTCTAAACTCTATATTCAGTATTCTGTATTCTATATACTTAGTTCTGTGTTGTGCATTCCATGTTTTCAATTCTTGGTTTTGTATTGTGTTTTCCATATTCTATATTCTGTGTTCTACATTCTCTGTTCTGTATTCTATATTCTGCATTCCGTATTCTATAGTCTATATTCTGTGTTCTACATTCTATATTTTAAATTGTACATTCAGTATTCCGTATTCTATATTCTATACTCTGTGTTCTTCATTCTATATTCTAAATTCTATATTCAATATTTTGTATTCTATATTCTAAATTCTGCGTTCTGCATTCCATGTTCTAAATCCATGGTTCTATATTCTCTATTCTCTATTGTATATTCTCTGTTCTACATTCTATATTCTAAATTCTATATTCAGGTTTCTGTATTCTATACTCTAAATTCTGTGTTCTGCATTCAATGTTCTAAATTCTATATTCAGTATTCTGTATTCTATATTCTATATTCTGTTTTATGCATTCCATTTTCTTAATTCTGGGTTCTGTATTCTGTTTTCCATATTCTATATTCTGTATTCAAATTTTATATTCTGTATTCTATATTCTGCATTCCGTATTCTTTATTCTATATTCTGTGTTCTGCGTTCTCTATTCTAAATTCTATATTCAGTATTCTGTATTCTATATTCTAAATTCTGTGTTCTATATTCCAAGTTCTAAATTCTGGGTTCTATATTCTCTATTCTCTATTCTAAATTCTGTGTTCCACATTCTGTATTCTTAATTCAATATTCTGTATTCTTTACTCTATATTCTAAATTCTGTGTTCTACATTCTATATTCTAAATTCTTTATTCAGTATTCTGTATTCTTTATTCTAATTTCTATGTTCCGCATTATATATACTAGATTCTATATTAAGTATTCTGTATTCTATATTCTAAATTCTATGTTCCGAATTCTATGTTCTAAATTCTATATTCAGTATTCTGTATTCTATATTCTAAATTCTGTGTTCGGAATTCCATGTTCCAAATTCTGGATTCTATATTCTATATTATCTATTCTATATTCTAAATTCTATATTCAGTATTCTGTATTTTATATTCCAAATTCTGTGTTCTGCATTCCATGTCTAATTTCTGGGTTCTCTATTCTGTGTTCCATATTCTAAATCCTGTGTTCTACATTCTATATTCTGTAATCAATATTCTGCATTCTCTATTCTACATTCCATATTCTGTGTTCTATATTCTATATTCTAAATTTGATATTCAGTATTCTGTATTTTATATTGTAAATTCTGTGTTCTACATGCCATGTTCTAAATTCTGGGTTCTATGTTGTCTATTCTATATTCTATATTTTGTGTTCATAATTCTATATTGTATATTCTATATTCTGCATTCCGTAGTCTATATTCTATATTCAGTGTTCTACATTCTAAATTCTAAAGTCTATATTCAGTATTCTCTATTCTATATTCAAATTCTGTGTTCTGAATTCCATGTTCTAAATTTTATTTTCTATATTCTGTATTCTACATTCTATATTCTGTGTTCTGCGTTCTCTATTCTAAATTCTATATTCATTATTCTGTATTCTATATTCTAAATTCTGTGTTCTAGAATCCAAGTTCTAAATTCTGGGTTCTATATTCTCTATTCTCTATTATGTGTTCCTCATTCTATATTCTTAATTCAATATTCTGTATTCTTTACTCTATATTCTATATTCTGTGTTCTACATACTATATTCTAAATTCTATATTCAGAAATCGGTGTTCTATATTCTAAATTCTGTGTTCTGCATTCCATGTTCTCAATTATGGGTTCCATATACTCTATTCAATATTCTATATTCTGTGTTCTACATTCTATATTCTGTATACTGTATTCTGCATTCCGTATTGTATATTCTATATATTTGTTCTACATTCTATATTCAAAATTGTATATTCAGTATACTTTATTCTATATTCTAAATTCTGTGTTCTGTATTTCGTGTTCTAAGTTCTGTGTTCTATATTCTCTATTCTATATTCTATATTTTGTGTACTTCATTCTATATTCTACTTTCTGTATTCTCCATTCCGTAGCCTATATTCTATATTGTGTGTTATACATTCTATATACTAAATTGTATATTCAGTATTCTGTATTCTATATTCTAAATTCAGTGTTCTGCATTCCATGTTCTAAATTTCGGTTCCTATATACTCTATTCTATATTCTATATACTGTGTTCTACATTTTATATTCTGTATTATATATTCTGCATTCCGTATTCTATATTCTGTATTCTGGGTTCTACATTGTATATTCTAAATCCTATATTCATTATTCTGTATTCTATATTCTAAATTCTGTGTTCTACATTCTATATTCTAAATTCTATATTCAGTAATCTGTATTCTATATTCTAAATTTTGTGTTCTGCATTCCATTTTCTAAATTCTGGATTCTATGTTCTGTTTTCCATATTCTAAATTCTTTGTTCTACATTCAATATTCTGTATTCAATATTCTGCCTTCCGTATACTACATTCCATATTCTGTGCTCTACATTCCATATTCTAAATTTTATATTCATTATTCCGTATTATATACTCTATATTTTGTGTTCTGCATTCCATATTCTAAATTCTGGGTTCTGTATTCTGTTTTCCTTATTCTATATTTTGTGTTATACATTCTATATTCTGTATTCTATATTCTATATTCCGTATCCTATATTCTATATTCTGTGTTCTACATTCTATATTCTTAGTTCGATATTCAGAATTCTGTATTCTATATTCTAAATTCTGTGTTATGCATTCAATGTTCTAAATTCTGTCTTCTATTTTCTCTATTCAATATTCTGTGTTCTTCATTCTATATTCAAAATTCTATATTCAGTATTCTTTATTCTTTATTCTAAATTCTGTGTTCTGAATTCCATGTTCTAAATCTGTTTTCTGTATTCTGTTTTCCATATTCTATATTCTGTGTTCTACGTTCGATAATCTGTGTTGAATTTTCTGCATGCCATAATCTGTATTCTGTGTTCTACATTCTATATTCTAAATTCTATATTCAGTATTCTGTATTCTATATTCTAAATTCTGGGTTCTACATTCTATGTTGTAAATTTTGGTTTCTATATACTCTAATCAGTATTCTATATTCTGTGTTCTACATGCTATATTCTGTGTTCTATATTCTGCACCCCGTATTCTCTATTCTCTATTCTGTGTTCTTCATTGTATATTCTAAATTTTATATTAAGTATTCTGTATTTTGTATTCTAAATTCTGTGTTCTACATTCCATGTTCTAAATTCTGGGTTCTATATTCTCTAATCTCTATTCTATATTTTGTGTTCATCATTCTATATTCTATATTCTATATACTATATACTGCATTCCGTATTCTATATTCTATATTCTGTGTTCTACATTCTATATTCAGTATGTTTTAATCTATATTCTAAATTCTCTGTTCTACATTGAATGTTCTAAACTCTATATTCAGTATTCTGTATTCTATATTCTTAGTTCTGTGTTGTGCATTCCATGTATTCAATTCTTGGTTTTGTATTGTGTTTTCCATATTCTATATTCTGTGTTCTACATTCTCTGTTCTGTATTCTATATTCTGCATTCCGTATTCTATAGTCTATATTCTGTGTTCTACATTCTATATTTTAGATTGTACATTCAGTATTCCGTATTCTATATTCTATACTCTGTGTTCTTCATTCTATATTCTAAATTCTGTGTTATGCATTCCATGTTCTAAATTCTGTCTTCTATATTCTCTATTCAATATTCTGTGTTCTACATTCTATATTCTAAATTCTATATTCAGTTTTCTGTATTCTATACTCTAAATTCTGTGTTCTGCATTCAATGTTCTAAATTCTATATTCAGTATTCTGTATTCTATATTCTAAATTCTGTGTTCTATATTCCAAGTTCTAAATTCTGGGTTCTATATTCTCTATTCTCTATTCTCTATTATGTGTTCCACATTCTATATTCTTAATTCAATATTCTGTATTCTTTACTCTATATTCTAAATTCTGTGTTCTACATTCTATATTCTAAATTCTATATTCAGAAATCGGTGTTCTATATTCTAAATTCTGTGTTCTGCATTCCATGTTCTCAATTATGGGTTCCATATACTCTATTCAATATTCTATATTCTGTGTTCTACATTCTATATTCTGTATACTGTTTTCTGCATTCCGTATTGTATATTCTATATTCTTTTTCTACATTCTATATTCAAAATTGTATATTCAGTATACTTTATTCAATATTCTAAATTCTGTGTTCTGAATTTCGTGTTCTAAGTTCTGTGTTCTATAGTCTCTATTCTGTATTCTATATTTTGTGTACTTCATTCTTTATTCTAGTTTCTGTATTCTCCATTCCGTAGCCTATATTCTATATTCTGTGTTATACATTCTATATACTAAATTGTATATTCAGTATTCTGTTTTCTATATTCTAAATTCAGTGTTCTGCATTCCATGTACTAAATTTCGGTTCCTATATACACTATTCTATATTCTATATACTGTGTTCTACATTTTATATTCTGTATTATATATTCTGCATTCCGTATTCTATATTCTCTATTCTGGGTTCTACATTGTATATTCTAAATCCTATATTCATTATTCTGTATTCTATATTCTAAATTCTGTGTTCTACATTCTATATTCTAAATTCTATATTCAGTAATCTGTATTCTATATTCTAAATTTTGTGTTCTGCATTCCATTTTCTAAATTCTGGATTCTATGTTCTGTTTTCCATATTCTAAATTCTTTGTTCTATATTCGATATTCTGTATTCAATATTCTGCCTTCCGTATACTACATTCCATATTCTGTGTTCTGCATTCCATATTCTAAATTTTATATTCAGTATTCGGTATTATATAATCTAAATTTTGTGTTCTGCATTCCATATTTTAAATTCTGGGTTCTGTATTCTGTTTTCCTTATTCTATATTTTGTGTTATACATTCTATTTTCTGTATTCTATATTCTATATTCCGTATCCTATATTCTATATTCTGTGTTCTACATTCTATATTTTTAGTTCGATATTCAGAATTCTGTATTCTATATTCTAAATTCTGTGTTATGCATTCCATATTCTAAATTCTGTCTTCTATATTCTCTATTCAATATTCTGTGTTCTACATTCTATATTCTAAATTCTATATTCAGTATTCTTTATTCTATATTCTAAATTATGTGTTCTACATTCTATATTCAAAATTCTATATTCAGTATTTTTTATTCTATATTCTAAATTCTGTGTTCTGAATTCCATGTTCTAAATCTGTTTTCTGTATTCCGTTTTCCATATTCTATATTCTGTGTTCTACGTTCGATAATCTGTATTGAATTTTCTGCATGCCGTATTCTATATTCTGTGTTGTACATTCTATATTCTAAATTCTATATTCAGTATTCTGTATTCTATATTCTAAATTCTGTGTCCTACATTCTATGTTGTAAATTTTGGTTTTTATATACTCTAACCAATATTCTATATTCTGTGTTCTACATGCTATATTCTGTGTTCTATAATCTGCACCCCGTATTCTCTATTCTCTATTCTGTGTTCTTCATTGTATATTCTTAATATTATATTAAGTATTCTGTATTCTGTATTCTAAATTCTGTGTTCTACATTCCATGTTCTAAATTCTGGGTTCTATATTCTCTATTCTATATTCTATATTTTGTGTTCATCATTCAATATTCTATATTCTATATACTATATACTGCATTCGGTATTCTATATTCTATATTCTGTGTTCTACATTCTATATTCTAAATTCTATATTCAGTATGTTTTAATCTATATTCTAAATTCTCTGTTCTACATTGAATGTTCTAAACTCTATATTCAGTATTCTGTATTCTATATTCTTAGTTCTGTGTTATGCATTCCATGTTTTCAATTCTTGGTTTTGTATTGTGTTTTCCATATTCTATATTCTGTGTTCTACATTCTCTGTTCTGTATTCTATATTCTGCATTCCGTATTCTATATTCTATATTCTGTGTTCTGCGTTCTGTATTCTGTATTCTATATTCTGCATTCTGTATTCTATATTCTAAATTCTGTGTTCTATATTCCAAGTTCTAAATTCTGGGTTCTATATTCTCTATTCTCTATTATGTGTTCCACATTCTATATTCTTAATTCAATATTCTGTATTCTTTACTCTATATTCTATATTCTGTGTTCTACATACTATATTCTAAATTCTATATTCAGAAATCTGTGTTCTATATTCTAAATTCTGTGTTCTGCATTCCATGTTCTCAATTATGGGTTCCATATACTCTATTCAATATTCTATATTCTGTGTTCTACATTCTATATTCTGTATACTGTATTCTGCATTCCGTATTGTATATTCTATATATTTGTTCTACATTCTATATTCAAAATTGTATATTCAGTATACTTTATTCTATATTCTAAATTCTGTGTTCTGAATTTCGTGTTCTAAGTTCTGTGTTCTATATTCTCTATTCTATAGTCTATATTTTGTGTACTTCATTCTATATTCTACTTTCTGTATTCTCCATTCCGTAGCCTATATTCTATATTGTGTGTTATACATTCTATATACTAAATTGTATATTCAGTATTCTGTATTCTATATTCTAAATTCAGTGTTCTGCATTCCATGTTCTAAATTTCGGTTCCTATATACTCTATTCTATATTCTATATACTGTGTTCTACATTTTATATTCTGTATTATATATTCTGCATTCCGTATTCTATATTCTGTATTCTGGGTTCTTCATTGTATATTTTAAATCCTATATTAATTATTCTGTATTCTATATTCTAAATTCTGTGTTCTACATTCTATATTCTAAATTCTATATTCAGTAATCTGTATTGTATATTCTAAATTCTGTGTTCTGAATTCCATGTTCTAAATCTGTTTTCTGTATTCTGTTTTCCATATTCTATATTCGGTGTTCTACGTTCGATAATCTGTATTGAATTTTCTGCATGCCGTATTCTATATTCTGTGTTCTACATTCTATATTCTAAATTCTATATTCAGTATTCTGTATTCTATATTCTAAATTCTGTGTTCTACATTCTATGTTGTAAATTTTGGTTTCTATATACTCTAATCAGTATTCTATATTCTGTGTTCTACATGCTATATTCTATGTTCTATATTCTGCACCCCGTATTCTCTATTCCTTATTCTGTGTTCTTCATTGTATATTCTAAATTTTATATTAAGTATTCTGTATTTTGTATTCTAAATTCTGTGTTCTACATTCCATGTTCTAAATTCTGGGTTCTATATTCTCTATTCTATATTCTATATTTTGTGTTCATCATTCTATATTCTATATTCTATATACTATATACTGCATTCCGTATTCTATATTCTATATTCTGTGTTCTACATTCTATATTCAGTATGTTTAATCTATATTCTAAATTCTCTGTTCTACATTGAATGTTCTAAACTCTATATTCAGTATTCTGTATTCTATATTCTTAGTTCTGTGTTGTGCATTCCATGTTTTCAATTCTTGGTTTTGTATTCTGTTTTCCATATACTATATTCTGTGTTCTACATTCTCTGTTCTGTATTCTATATTCTGCATTCCGTATTCTATAGTCTATATTCTGTGTCCTACATTCTATATTCTGAATTGTACATTCAGTATTCCGTATTCTATATTCTATACTCTGTGTTCTTCATTCTATATTCTAAATTCTATATTCAATATTTTGTATTCTATATTCTAAATTCTGCGTTCTGTATTCCATGTTCTAAATCCATGGTTCTATATTCTCTATTCTCTATTGTATATTCTGTGTTCTACATTCTATATTCTAAATTCTATATTCAGGTTTCTCTATTCTATATTCTAAATTGTGTGTTCTGCATTCAATGTTCTAAATTCTATATTCAGTATTCTGTATTCTATATTCTAAATTCTGTTTTCTGCATTCCATTTTCTAAATTCTGGGTTCTGTATTCTGTTTTCCATATTCTATATTCTGTATTCAAATTTTATATTCTGTATTCTATATTCTGCATTCGGTATTCTATATTCTATATTCTGTGTTCTACGTTCTGTATTCTAAATTCTATATTCAGTATTCTGTATTCTATATTCTAAATTCTGTGTTCTATATTCCAAGTTCTAAATTCTGAGTTCTATATTCTCTATTCCCTATTATGTGTCCCACATTCTATTTTCTTAATTCAATATTTTGTATTCTTTACTCTATATTCTAAATTCTGTGTTCTACATTCTATATTCTAAATTCTTTATTCAGTATTCTGTATTCTTTATTCTAATTTCTATGTTCCGCATTCTATATACTAGATTCTTCATTAAGTATTCTCTATTCTATATTCTAAATTCTATGTTCCGAATTCTATGTTCTAAATTCTATATTCAGTATTCTGTATTTTATATTCCAAATTCTGTGTTCTGCATTCCATGTCTAATTTCTGGGTTCTCTATTCTGTGTTCCATATTCAAATTTCTGTGTTCTACATTCTATATTCTGTAATCAATATTCTGCATTCTGTATTCTACATTCCATATTCTGTGTTCCATATTCTATATTCTGAATTTGATATTCAGTATTCTGTATTTTATATTGTAAATTCTGTGTTCTACATTCCATGTTCTGAATTCTGGGTTCTATATTCTCTATTCTCTATTCTATATTTTGTGTTCATCATTCTATTTTCTATATTCTATATGCTATATACTGCATTCCGTATTCTATATTCTATATTCTGTGTTCTACTTTCTATATTCTAAATTCAATATTCAGTATGTTTAAATCTATATTCTAAATTCTCTGTTCTACATTGAATGTTCTAAACTCTATATTCAGTATTCTGTATTCTATATTCTTAGTTCTGTGTTGTGCATTCCATATTTTCAATTCTTGGTTTTGTATTGTGTTTTCCATATTCTATATTCAGTGTTCTACCTTCTCTGTTCTGTATTCTATATTCTGCATTCCGTATTCTATAGTCTATATTCTGTGTTCTACATTCTATATTTTAAATTGTACATTCAGTATTCCGTATTCTATATTCTATACTCTGTGTTCTTCATTCTATATTCTAAATTCTATATTCAATATTTTGTATTCTATATTCTAAATTCTGCGTTCTGCATTCCATGTTCTAAATCCATGGTTCTATATTCTCTATGCTCTATTGTATATTCTGTGTTCTACATTCTATATTCTAAATTCTATATTCAGATTTCTGTATTCTATACTCTAAATTCTGTGTTCTGCATTCAATGTTCTAAATTCTATATTCAGTATTCTGTTTTCTATATTCTAAATTCTGTGTTCTATATTCCAAGTTCTAAATTCTGGGTTCTATATTCTCTATTCTCTATTCTCTATTATGTGTTCCACATTCTATATTCTTAATTCAGTATTCTGTATTCTTTACTCTATATTCTAAATTCTGTGTTCTACATTCTATATTCTAAGTTCTATATTCAGAAATCGGTGTTCTATATTCTAAATTCTGTGTTCTGCATTCCATGTTCTCAATTATGGGTTCCATATACTCTATTCAATATTCTATATTCTGTGTTCTACATTCTATATTCTGTATACTGTATTCTGCATTCCGTATTGTATATTCTATATTCTTTTTCTACATTCTATATTCAAAATTGTATATTCAGTATACTTTATTCAATATTCTAAATTCTGTGTTCTGAATTTCGTGTTCTAAGTTCTGTGTTCTATAGTCTCTATTCTGTATTCTATATTTTGTGTACTTCATTCTTTATTCTACTTTCTGTATTCTCCATTCCGTAGCCTATATTCTATATTCTGTGTTATACATTCTATATACTAAATTGTATATTCAGTATTCTATTTCCTATATTCTAAATTCAGTGTTCTGCATTCCATGTTCTAAATTTCGGTTCCTATATACACTATTCTATATTCTATATACTGTGTTCTACATTTTATATTCTGTATTATATATTCTGCATTCCGTATTCTATATTCTCTATTCTGGGTTCTACATTGTATATTCTAAATCCTATATTCATTATTCTGTATTCTATATTCTAAATTTTGTGTTCTACATTCTATATTCTAAATTCTATATTCAGTAATCTGTATTCTATATTCTAAATTTTGTGTTCTGCATTCCATTTTCTAAATTCTGGATTCTATGTTCTGTTTTCCATATTCTAAATTCTTTGTTCTATATTCGATATTCTGTATTCAATATTCTGCCTTCCGTATACTACATTCCATATTCTGTGTTCTACATTCCATATTCTAAATTTTATATTCAGTATTCGGTATTATATAATCTAAATTTTGTGTTCTGCATTCCATATTTTAAATTCTGGGTTCTGTATTCTGTTTTCCTTATTCTATATTTTGTGTTATACATTCTATTTTCTGTATTCTATATTCTATATTCCGTATCCTATATTCTATATTCTGTGTTCTACATTCTATATTTTTAGTTCGATATTCAGAATTCTGTATTCTATATTCTAAATTCTGTGTTATGCATTCCATATTCTAAATTCTGTCTTCTATATTCTCTATTCAATATTCTGTGTTCTACATTCTATATTCTAAATTCTATATTCAGTATTCTTTATTCTATATTCTAAATTATGTGTTCTACATTCTATATTCAAAATTCTATATTCAGTATTTTTTATTCTATATTCTAAATTCTGTGTTCTGAATTCCATGTTCTAAATCTGTTTTCTGTATTCCGTTTTCCATATTCTATATTCTGTGTTCTACGTTCGATAATGTGTATTGAATTTTCTGCATGCCGTATTCTATATTCTGTGTTGTACATTCTATATTCTAAATTCTATATTCAGTATTCTGTATTCTATATTCTAAATTCTGTGTCCTACATTCTATGTTGTAAATTTTGGTTTTTATATACTCTAACCAATATTCTATATTCTGTGTTCTACATGCTATATTCTGTGTTCTATATTCTGCACCCCGTATTCTCTATTCTCTATTCTGTGTTCTTCATTGTATATTCTTAATATTATATTAAGTATTCTGTATTCTGTATTCTAAATTCTGTGTTCTACATTCCATGTTCTAAATTCTGGGTTCTATATTCTCTATTCTATATTCTATATTTTGTGTTCATCATTCAATATTCTATATTCTATATACTATATACTGCATTCGGTATACTATATTCTATATTCTGGGTTCTACATTCTATATTCTAAATTCTATATTCAGTATGTTTTAATCTATATTCTAAATTCTCTGTTCTACATTGAATGTTCTAAACTCTATATTCAGTATTCTGTATTCTATATTCTTAGTTCTGTGTTATGCATTCCATGTTTTCAATTCTTGGTTTTGTATTGTGTTTTCCATATTCTATATTCTGTGTTCTACATTCTCTGTTCTTTATTCTATATTCTGCATTCCGTATTCTATATTCTATATTCTGTGTTCTGCGTTCTGTATTCTGTATTCTATATTCTGCATTCTGTATTCTATATTCTAAATTCTGTGTTCTATATTCCAAGTTCTAAATTCTGGGTTCTATATTCTCTATTCTCTATTATGTGTTCCACATTCTATATTCTTAATTCAATATTCTGTATTCTTTACTCTATATTCTATATTCTGTGTTCTACATACTATATTCTAAATTCTATATTCAGAAATCGGTGTTCTATATTCTAAATTCTGTGTTCTGCATTCCATGTTCTCAATTATGGGTTCCATATATTCTATTCAATATTCTATATTCTGTGTTCTACATTCTATATTCTGTATACTGTATTCTGCATTCCGTATTGTATATTCTATATATTTGTTCTACATTCTATATTCAAAATTGTATATTCAGTATACTTTATTCTATATTCTAAATTCTGTGTTCTGAATTTCGTGTTCTAAGTTCTGTGTTCTATATTCTCTATTCTATAGTCTATATTTTGTGTACTTCATTCTATATTCTACTTTCTGTATTCTCCATTTCGTAGCCTATATTCTATATTGTGTGTTATACATTCTATATACTAAATTGTATATTCAGTATTCTGTATTCTATATTCTAAATTCAGTGTTCTGCATTCCATGTTCTAAATTTCGGTTCCTATATACTCTATTCTATATTCTATATACTGTGTTCTACATTTTATATTCTGTATTATATATTCTGCATTCCGTATTCTATATTCTTTATTCTGGGTTCTTCATTGTATATTCTAAATCCTATATTCATTATTCTGTATTCTATATTCTAAATTCTGTGTTCTACATTCTATATTCTAAATTCTATATTCAGTAATCTGTATTCTATATTCTAAATTTTGTGTTCTGCATTCCATTTTCTAAATTCTGGATTCTATGTTCTGTTTTCCATATTCTAAATTCTTTGTTTTACATTCAATATTCTGTATTCAATATTCTGCCTTCCGTATACTACATTCCATATTCTGTGGTCTACATTCCATAGTCTAAATTTTATATTCATTATTCCGTATTATATACTCTAAATTTTGTGTTCTGCATTCCATATTCTAAATTCTGGTTTCTGTATTCTGTTTTCCTTATTCTATATTTTGTGTTATATATTCTATATTCTGTATTCTATATTCTATATTCCGTATCCTATATTCTATATTCTGTGTTCTGCATTCTATATTCTTAGTTCGATATTCAGAATTCTGTATTCTATATTCTAAATTCTGTGTTATGCATTCCATGTTCTAAATTCTGTCTTCTATATTCTCTATTCAATATTCTGTGTTCTTCATTCTATATTCAAAATTCTATATTCGGTATACTTTATTCTATATTCTTAATTCTGTGTTCTGAATTCCATGTTCTAAAACTGTTTTCTGTATTCTGTTTTCCATATTCTATATTCTGTGTTCTACGTTCGATAATCTGTATTGAATTTTCTGCATGCCGTATTCTATATTCTGTGTTCTACATTCTATATTCTAAATTCTATATTCAGTATGTTTTAATCTATATTCTAAATTCTCTGTTCTACATTGAATGTTCTAAACTCTATATTCAGTATTCTGTATTCTATATTCTTAGTTCTGTGTTGTGCATTCCATGTTTTCAATTCTTGGTTTTGTATTGTGTTTTCCATATTCTATATTCTGTGTTCTACATTCTCTGTTCTGTATTCTATATTCTGCATTCCGTATTCTATAGTCTATATTCTGTGTTCTACATTCTATATTTTAAATTGTACATTCAGTATTCCGTATTCTATATTCTATACTCTGTGTTCTTCATTCTATATTCTAAATTCTATATTCAATATTTTGTATTCTATATTCTAAATTCTGCGTTCTGCATTCCATGTTCTAAATCCATGGTTCTATATTCTCTATTCTCTATTGTATATTCTCTGTTCTACATTCTATATTCTAAATTCTATATTCAGTTTTCTGTATTCTATACTCTAAATTCTGTGTTCTGCATTCAATGTTCTAAATTCTATATTCAGTATTCTGTATTCTATATTCTAAATTCTGTTTTATGCATTCCATTCTCTAAATTCTGGGTTCTGTATTCTGTTTTCCATATTCTATATTCTGTATTCAAATTTTATATTCTGTATTCTATATTCTGCATTCCGTATTCTATATTCTATATTCTGTGCTCTGCGTTCTCTATTCTAAATTCTATATTCAGTATTCTGTATTCTATATTCTAAATTCTGTGTTCTATATTCCAAGTTCTAAATTCTGGGTTCTATATTCTCTATTCTCTATTCTAAATTCTGTGTTCCACATTCTGTATTCTTAATTCAATATTCTGTATTCTTTACTCTATATTCTAAATTCTGTGTTCTACATTCTATATTCTAAATTCTTTATTCAGTATTCTGTATTCTTTATTCTAATTTCTATGTTCCGCATTCTATATACTAGATTCTATATTAAGTATTCTGTATTCTATATTCTAAATTCTATGTTCCGAATTCTATGTTCTAAATTCTATATTCAGTATTCTGTATTCTATATTCTAAATTCTGTGTTCGGAATTCCATGTTCCAAATTCTGGATTCTATATTCTATATTATCTATTCTATATTCTAAATTCTATATTCAGTATTCTGTATTTTATATTCCAAATTCTGTGTTCTGCATTCCATGTCTAATTTCTGGGTTCTCTATTCTGTGTTCCATATTCTAAATCCTGTGTTCTACATTCTATATTCTGTAATCAATATTCTGCATTCTCTATTCTACATTCCATATTCTGTGTTCTATATTCTATATTCTAAATTTGATATTCAGTATTCTGTATTTTATATTGTAAATTCTGTGTTCTACATGCCATGTTCTAAATTCTGGGTTGTATGTTGTCTATTCTATATTCTATATTTTGTGTTCATAATTCTATATTGTATATTCTATATTCTGCATTCCGTAGTCTATATTCTATATTCAGTGTTCTACATTCTAAATTCTAAAGTCTATATTCAGTATTCTCTATTCTATATTCAAATTCTGTGTTCTGAATTCCATGTTCTAAATTTTATTTTCTATATTTTGTATTCTACATTCTATATTCTGTGTTCTGCGTTCTCTATTCTAAATTCTATATTCATTATTCTGTATTCTATATTCTAAATTCTTTGTTCTATTTTCCAAGTTCTAAATTCTGGGTTCTATATTCTCTATTCTCTATTATGTGTTCCACATTCTATATTCTTAATTCAATATTCTGTATTCTTTACTCTATATTCTATATTCTGTGTTGTACATACTTTATTCTAAATTCTATATTCAGAAATCGGTGTTCTATATTCTAAATTCTGTGTTCTGCATTCCATGTTCTCAATTATGGGTTCCATATACTCTATTCAATATTCTATATTCTGTGTTCTACATTCTATATTCTGTATACTGTATTCTGCATTCCGTATTGTATATTCTATATATTTGTTCTACATTCTATATTCAAAATTGTATATTCAGTATACTTTATTCTATATTCTAAATTCTGTGTTCTGAATTTCGTGTTCTAAGTTCTGTGTTCTATATTCTCTATTCTATATTCTATATTTTGTGTACTTCATTCTATATTCTACTTTCTGTATTCTCCATTCCGTAGCCTATATTCTATATTGTGTGTTATACATTCTATATACTAAATTGTATATTCAGTATTCTGTATTCTATATTCTAAATTCAGTGTTCTGCATTCCATGTTCTAAATTTCGGTTCCTATATACTCTATTCTATATTCTATACACTGTGTTCTACATTTTATATTCTGTATTATATATTCTGTATTCTGGGTTCTACATTGTATATTCTAAATCCTATATTCATTATTCTGTATTCTATATTCTAAATTCTGTGTTCTACATTCTATATTCTAAATTCTATATTCAGTAATCTGTATTCTATATTCTAAATTTTGTGTTCTGCATTCCATTTTCTAAATTCTGGATTCTATGTTCTGTTTTCCATATTCTAAATTCTTTGTTCTACATTCAATATTCTGTATTCAATATTCTGCCTTCCGTATACTACATTCCATATTCTGTGCTCTACATTCCATATTCTAAATTTTATATTCATTATTCCGTATTATATACTCTATATTTTGTGTTCTGCATTCCATATTCTAAATTCTGGGTTCTGTATTCTGTTTTCCTTATTCTATATTTTGTGTTATACATTCTATATTCTGTATTCTATATTCTATATTCCGTATCCTATATTCTATATTCTGTGTTCTACATTCTATATTCTTAGTTCGATATTCAGAATTCTGTATTCTATATTCTAAATTCTGTGTTATGCATTCCATGTTCTAAATTCTGTCTTCTATATTCTCTATTCAATATTCTGTGTTCTTCATTCTATATTCAAAATTCTATATTCAGTATTCTTTATTCTTTATTCTAAATTCTGTGTTCTGAATTCCATGTTCTAAATCTGTTTTCTGTATTCTGTTTTCCATATTCTATATTCTGTGTTCTACGTTCGATAATCTGTATTGAATTTTCTGCATGCCGTATTCTGTATTCTGTGTTCTACATTCTATATTCTAAATTCTATATTCAGTATTCTGTATTCTATATTCTAAATTCTGTGTTCTACATTCTATGTTGTAAATTTTGGTTTCTATATACTCTAATCAGTATTCTATATTCTGTGTTCTACATGCTATATTCTGTGTTCTATATTCTGCACCCCGTATTCTCTATTCTCTATTCTGTGTTCTTCATTGTATATTCTAAATTTTATATTAAGTATTCTGTATTTTGTATTCTAAATTCTGTGTTCTACATTCCATGTTCTAAATTCTGGGTTCTATATTCTCTATTCTATATTCTATATTTTGTGTTCATCATTCTATATTCTATATTCTATATACTATATACTGCATTCCGTATTCTATATTCTATATTCTGTGTTCTACATTCTATATTCAGTATGTTTTAATCTATATTCTAAATTCTCTGTTCTACATTGAATGTTCGAAACTCTATATTCAGTGTTCTGTATTCTATATTCTTAGTTCTGTGTTGTGTATCCCATGTATTCAATTCTTGGTTTTGTATTGTGTTTTCCATATTCTATATTCTGTGTTCTACATTCTCTGTTCTGTATTCTATATTCTGCATTCCGTATTCTATAGTCTATATTCTGTGTTCTACATTCTATATTTTAGATTGTACATTCAGTATTCCGTATTCTATATTCTATACTCTGTGTTCTTCATTCTATATTCTAAATTCTGTGTTATGCATTCCATGTTCTAAATTCTGTCTTCTATATTCTCTATTCAATATTCTGTGTTCTACATTCTATATTCTAAATTCTATATTCAGTATTCTTTATTCTACATTCTAAATTATGTGTTCTACATTCTATATTCAAAATTCTATATTCAGTATTTTTTATTCTATATTCTAAATTCTGTGTTCTGAATTCCATGTTCTAAATCTGTTTTCTGTATTCCGTTTTCCATATTCTATATTCTGTGTTCTACGTTCGATAATCTGTATTGAATTTTCTGCATGCCGTATTCTATATTCTGTGTTCTACATTCTATATTCTAAATTCTATATTCAGTATTCTGTATTCTATATTCTAAAACCTGTGTTCTACATTCTATGTTGTAAATTTTGGTTTCTATATTCTCTAACCAATATTCTATATTCTGTGTTCTACATGCTATATTCTGTGTTCTATATTCTGCACACCGTATTCTCTATTCTCTATTCTGTGTTCTTCATTGTATATTCTAAATTTTATATTAAGAATTCTGTATTTTGTATTCTAAATTCTGTGTTCTACATTCCATGTTCTAAATTCTGGGTTCTATATTCTCTATTCTATATTCTATATTTTGTGTTCATCATTCTATATTCTATATTCTATATACTATATACTGCATTCCGTATTCTATATTCTATATTCTGTGTTCTACATTCTATATTACAAATTCTATATTCAGTATGTTTTAATCTATATTCTAAATTCTCTGTTCTACATTGAATGTTCTAAACTCTATATTCAGTATTCTGTATTCTATATTCTTAGTTCTCGGTTGTGCATTCCATGTTTTCAATTCTTGGTTTTGTATTGTGTTTTCCATATTCTATATTCTGTGTTCTACATTCTCTGTTCTGTATTCTATATTCTGCATTCCGTATTCTATAGTCTATATTCTGTGTTCTACATTCTATATTTTAAATTGTACATTCAGTATTCCGTATTCTATATTCTATACTCTGTGTTCTTCATTCTATATTCTAAATTCTATATTCAATATTCTGTATTTTATATTCTAAATTCTGTGTTCTATATTCCATGTTCTAAATCCATGGTTCTATATTCTCTATTCTCTATTGTATATTCTGTGTTCTACATTCTATATTCTAAATTCTATATTCAGTTTTCTGTATTCTATACTCTAAATTCTGTGTTCTGCATTCAATGTTCTAAATTCTATATTCAGTATTCTGTATTCTATATTCTAAATTCTGTGTTCTATATTCCAAGTTCTAAATTCTGGGTTCTATATTCTCTATTCTCTATTCTCTATTATGTGTTCCACATTCTATATTCTTAATTCAATATTCTGTATTCTTTACTCTATATTCTAAATTCTGTGTTCTACATTCTATATTCTAAATTCTATATTCAGAAATCGGTGTTCTATATTCTAAATTCTGTGTTCTGCATTCCATGTTCTCAATTATGCGTTCCATATATTCTATTCAATATTCTATATTCTGTGTTCTACATTCTATATTCTGTATAATGTATTCTGCATTCCGTATTGTATATTCTATATACTTTGTTCTACATTCTATATTCAAAATTGTATATTTAGTATACTTTATTCTATATTCTAAATTCTGTGTTCTGAATTTCGTGTTCTACGTTCTGTGTTCTATATTCTCTATTCTATATTCTATATTTTGTGTACTTCATTCTATATTCTACTTTCTGTATTCTCCATTCCGTAGCCTATATTCTATATTCTGTGATATACATTCTATATACTAAATTGTATATTCAGTATTCTGTATTCTATATTCTAAATTCAGTGTTCTGCATTTCATGTTCTAAATTTCGGTTCCTATATACTCTATTCTATATTCTTTATACTGTGTTCTACATTTTATATTCTGTATTATATATTCTGCATTCCGTATTCTATATTCTGTATTCTGGGTTCTACATTGTATATTCTAAATCCTATATTCATTATTCTGTATTCTATATTCTAAATTCTGTGTTCTACATTCTATATTCTAAGTTCTATATTCAGTAATCTATATTCTATATTCTAAATTTTGTGTTCTGCATTCCATTTTCTAAATTCTGGATTCTATGTTCTGTTTTCCATATTCTAAATTCTTTGTTCTACATTCAATATTCTGTATTCAATATTCTGCCTTCCGTATACTACATTCCATATTCTGTGCTCTACATTCCATATTCTAAATTTTATATTCAGTATTCCGTATTATATACTCTAAATTCTGTGTTCTGCATTCCATATTCTAAATTCTGGGTTCTGTATTCTGTTTTCCTTATTCTATATTTTGTGTTATACATTATATTTTCTGTACTCTATATTCTATATTCCGTATCCTATATTCTATATTCTGTGTTCTAAATTATATATTCTTAGTTCGATATTCAGAATTCTGTATTCTACATTCTAAATTCTGTGTTATGCATTCCATGTTCTAAATTCTGTCTTCTATATTCTCTATACAATATTCTGTGTTCTACATTCTATATTCAAAATTCTATATTCAGTATTCTGTATTCTTTATTCTAATTTCTATGCTCCGCATTCTATATACTAGATTCTATATTAAGTATTCTGTATTCTATATTCTAAATTCTATGTTCCGAATTCTATGTTCTAAATTCTATATTCAGTATTCTGTATTCTATATTCTAAATTCTGTGTTCGGAATTCCATGTTCCAAATTCTGGATTCTATATTCTATATTATCTATTCTATATTCTAAATTCTATATTCAGTATTCTGTATTTTATATTCCAAATTCTGTGTTCTGCATTCCATGTCTAATTTCTGGGTTCTCTATTCTGTGTTCCATATTCTAAATTCTGTGTTCTACATTCTATATTCTGTAATCAATATTCTGCATTCTCTATTCTACATTCCATATTCTGTGTTCTATATTCTATATTCTAAATTTGATATTCAGTATTCTGTATTTTATATTGTAAATTCTGTGTTCTACATGCCATGTTCTAAATTCTGGGTTCTATGTTGTCTATTCTATATTCTATATTTTGTGTTCATAATTCTATATTGTATATTCTATATTCTGCATTCCGTAGTCTATATTCTATATTCAGTGTTCTACATTCTAAAATCTAAATTCTATATTCAGTATTCTCTATTCTATATTCTAAATTCTGTGTTCTGAATTCCATGTTCTAAATTTTATTTTCTATATTCTGTATTCTACATTTTATATTCTGTGTTCTACATTCTATATTCTAAATTCTATATTCAGTATTCTGTATTCTATATTCTAAATTCTGTGTTCTATTTTCCAAGTTCTAAATTCTGGGTTCTATATTCATTATTCTCTATTATGTGTTCCACATTCTATATTCTTAATTCAATATTCTGTATTCTTTACTCTATATTCTATATTCTGTGTTCTACATACTATATTCTAATTTCTATATTCAGAAATCGGTGTTCTATATTCTAAATTCTGTGTTCTGCATTCCATGTTCTCATTTATGGGTTCCATATACTCTATTCAATATTCTATATTCTGTGTTCTACATTCTATATACTGTATACTGTATTCTGCATTCCGTATTGTATATTCTATATATTTGTTCTACATTCTATATTCAAAATTGTATATTCAGTATACGTTATTCTATATTCTAAATTCTGTGTTCTGAATTTCGTGTTCTAAGTTCTGTGTTCTATAGTCTCTATTCTCTATTCTATATTTTGTGTACTTCATTCTATATTCTACTTTCTGTATTCTCCATTCCGTAGCCTATATTATATATTGTGTGTTATACATTCTATATACTAAATTGTATATTAAGTATTCTGTATTCTATATTCTAAATTCAGTGTTCTGCATTCCATGTTCTAAATTTCGGTTCCTATATACTCTATTCTATATTCTATATAATGTGTTCTACATTTTATATTCTGTATTATATATTCTGCATTCCGTATTCTATATTCTGTATTCTGGGTTCTACATTGTATATTCTAAATCCTATATTCATTATTCTGTATTCTATATTCTAAATTCTGTGTTCTACATTCTATATTCTAAATTCTATATTCAGTAATCTGTATTCTATATTCTAAATTTTGTGTTCTGCATTCCATTTTCTAAATTCTGTATTCTATGTTCTGTTTTCCATATTCTAAATTCTTTGTTCTACATTCAATATTCTGTATTCAATATTCTGCCTTCCGCATACTACATTACATATTCTGTGCTCTACATTCCATATTCTAAATTTTATATTCATTATTCCGTATTATATACTCTAAATTTTGTGTTCTGCATTCCATATTCTAAATTCTGGGTTCTGTATTCTGTTTTCCTTATTCTATATTTTGTGTTATACATTCTATATTCTGTATTCTATATTCTATATTCCGTATCCTATATTCTATATTCTGTGTTCTACATTCTATATTCTTAGTTCGATATTCAGAATTCTGTATTCTATATTCTAAATTCTGTGTTATGCATTCCATGTTCTAAATTCTGTCTTCTATATTCTCTATTCAATATTCTGTGTTCTTCATTCTATATTCAAAATTCTATATTCAGTATTCTTTATTCTATATTCTAAATCCTGTGTTCTGAATTCCATGTTCTAAATCTGTTTTCTGTATTCTGTTTTCCATATTCTATATTCTGTGTTCTACATTCGAAAATCTGTATTGTATTTTCTGCATGCCGTATTCTATATTCTGTGTTCTACATTCTATATTCTAAATTCTATATTCAGTATTCTGTATTCTATATTCTAAATTCTGTGTTCTACATTCTATGTTGTAAATTTTGGTTTCTATATACTCTAATCAGTATTCTATATTCTGTGTTCTACATGCTATATTCTGTGTTCTATATTCTGCACCCCGTATTCTCTATTCTCTATTCTGTGTTCTTCATTGTATATTCTAAATTTTATATTAAGTATTCTGTATTTTGTATTCTAAATTCTGTGTTCTACATTCCATGTTCTAAATTCTGGGTTCTATATTCTCTATTCTATATTGTATATTTTGTGTTCATCATTCTATATTCTATATTCTATATACTATATACTTCATTCCGTATTCTATATTCTATATTCTGTGTTCTACATTCTATATTCAGTATGTTTTAATCTATACTCTAAATTCTCTGTTCTACATTGAATGTTCTAAACTCTATATTCAGTATTCTGTATTCTATATTCTTAGTTCTGTGTTATGCATTACATGTTTTCAATTCTTGCTTTTGTATTGTGTTTTCCATATTCTATATTCTGTGTTCTACATTCTCTGTTCTGTATTCTATATTCTGCATTCCGTATTCTATATTCTATATTCTGTGTTCTACATTCTATATTCTAAATTCTATATTCAGTATGTTTTAATCTATATTCTAAATTCTCTGTTCTACATTGAATGTTCTAAACTCTAAATTCAGTATTCCGTATTCTATATTCTTAGTTCTGTGTTGTGCATTCCATGTTTTCAATTCTTGGTTTTGTATTGTGTTTTCCATATTCTATATTCTGTGTTCTACATTCTCTGTTCTGTATTCAATATTCTGCATTCCGTATTCTATAGTCTATATTCTGTGTTATACATTCTATATTTTAAATTGTACATTCAGTATTCCGTATTCTATATTCTATACTCTGTGTTCTTCATTCTATATTCTAAATTCTATATTCAATATTTTGTATTCTATATTCTAAATTCTGCGTTCTGCATTCCATGTTCTAAATCCATGGTTCTATATTCTCTATTCTCTATTGTATATTCTGTGTTCTACATTCTATATTCTAAATTCTATATTCAGGTTTCTCTATTCTATATTCTAAATTGTGTGTTCTGCATTCAATGTTCTAAATTCTATATTCAGTATTCTGTATTCTATATTCTAAACTCTGTTTTCTGCATTCCATTTTCTAAATTCTGGATTCTGTATTCTGTTTTCCATATTCTATATTCTGTATTCAAATTTTATATTCTGTATTCTATATTCTGCATTCGGTATTCTATATTCTATATTCTGTGTTCTACGTTCTGTATTCTAAATTCTATATTCAGTATTCTGTATTCTATATTCTAAATTCTGTGTTCTATATTCCAAGTCCTAAATTCTGAGTTCTATATTCTCTATTCTCTATTATGTGTTCCACATTCTATTTTCTTAATTCAATATTCTGTATTCTTTACTCTATATTCTAAATTCTGTGTTCTACATTCTATATTCTAAATTCTTTATTCAGTATTCTGTATTCTTTATTCTAATTTCTATGTTCCGCATTCTATATACTAGATTCTTTATTAAGTATTCTCTATTCTATATTCTAAATTCTATGTTCCGTATTCTATGTTCTAAATTCTATATTCAGTATTCTGTATTTTATATTCCAAATTCTGTGTTCTGCTTCCATGTCTAATTTCTGGGTTCTCTATTCTGTGTTCCATATTCTAATTTCTGTGTTCTACATTCTATATTCTGTAATCAATATTCTGCATTCTGTATTCTACATTCCATATTCTGTGTTCTATATTCTATATTCTGAATTTGATATTCAGTATTCTGTATTTTATATTGTAAATTCTGTGTTCTACATTCCATGTTCTGAATTCTGGGTTCTATATTCTCTATTCTCTATTCTATATTTTGTGTTCATCATTCTATTTTCTATATTCTATATGCTATATACTGCGTTCCGTGTTCTATATTCTATATTCTGTGTTCTACATTCTATATTCTAAATTCAATATTCAGTATGTTTTAATCTATATTCTAAATTCTCTGTTCTACATTGAATGTTCTAAACTTTATATTCAGTATTCTGTATTCTATATTCTTAGTTCTGTGTTGTGCATTCCATGTTTTCAATTCTTGGTTTTGTATTGTGTTTTCCATATTCTATATTCTGTGTTCTACCTTCTCTGTTCTGTATTCTATATTCTGCATTCCGTATTCTATAGTCTATATTCTGTTTTCTACATTCTATATTCTAAATTGTACATTCAGTATTCCGTATTCTATATTCTATACTCTGTGTTCTTCATTCTATATTCTAAATTCTATATTTAATATATTGTATTCTATATTCTAAATTCTGCGTTCTGCATTCCATGTTCTAAATCCATGGTTCTATATTTTCTATTCTCTATTGTATATTCTGTGTTCTACATTCTATATTCTAAATTCTATATTCAGTTTTCTGTATTCTATACTCTAAATTCTGTGTTCTGCATTCAATGTTCTAAATTCTATATTCAGTATTCTGTATTCTATATTCTAAATTCTGTGTTCTTTATTCCAAGTTCTAAATTCTGGGTTCTATATTCTCTATTCTCTATTCTCTATTATGTGTTCCACATTCTATATTCTTAATTCAATATTCTGTATTCTTTACTCTATATTCTAAATTCTGTGTTCTACATTCTATATTCTAAATTCTATATTCAGAAATCGGTGTTCTATATTCTAAATTCTGTGTTCTGCATTCCATGTTCTCAATTATGGGTTCCATATACTCTATTTAATATTCTATATTCTGTGTTCTACATTCTATATTCTGTATACTGTATTCTGCATTCCGTATTGTATATTCTATATTCTTTTTCTACATTCTATATTCAAAATTGTATATTCAGTATACTTTATTCTATATTCTAAATTCTGTGTTCTGAATTTCGTGTTCTACGTTCTGTGTTCTATATTCTCTATTCTATATTCTATATTTTGTGTACTTCATTCTATATTCTACTTTCTGTATTCTCCATTCCGTAGCCTATATTCTATATTCTGTGATATACATTCTATATACTAAATTGTATATTCAGTATTCTGTATTCTATATTCTAAATTCAGTGTTCTGCATTTCATGTTCTAAATTTCGGTTCCTATATACTCTATTCTATATTCTTTATACTGTGTTCTACATTTTATATTCTGTATTATATATTCTGCATTCCGTATTCTATATTCTGTATTCTGGGTTCTACATTGTATATTCTAAATCCTATATTCATTATTCTGTATTCTATATTCTAAATTCTGTGTTCTACATTCTATATTCTAAGTTCTATATTCAGTAATCTATATTCTATATTCTAAATTTTGTGTTCTGCATTCCATTTTCTAAATTCTGGATTCTATGTTCTGTTTTCCATATTCTAAATTCTTTGTTCTACATTCAATATTCTGTATTCAATATTCTGCCTTCCGTATACTACATTCCATATTCTGTGCTCTACATTCCATATTCTAAATTTTATATTCAGTATTCCGTATTATATACTCTAAATTCTGTGTTCTGCATTCCATATTCTAAATTCTGGGTTCTGTATTCTGTTTTCCTTATTCTATATTTTGTGTTATACATTATATTTTCTGTACTCTATATTCTATATTCCGTATCCTATATTCTATATTCTGTGTTCTAAATTATATATTCTTAGTTCGATATTCAGAATTCTGTATTCTACATTCTAAATTCTGTGTTATGCATTCCATGTTCTAAATTCTGTCTTCTATATTCTCTATACAATATTCTGTGTTCTACATTCTATATTCAAAATTCTATATTCAGTATTCTGTATTCTTTATTCTAATTTCTATGCTCCGCATTCTATATACTAGATTCTATATTAAGTATTCTGTATTCTATATTCTAAATTCTATGTTCCGAATTCTATGTTCTAAATTCTATATTCAGTATTCTGTATTCTATATTCTAAATTCTGTGTTCGGAATTCCATGTTCCAAATTCTGGATTCTATATTCTATATTATCTATTCTATATTCTAAATTCTATATTCAGTATTCTGTATTTTATATTCCAAATTCTGTGTTCTGCATTCCATGTCTAATTTCTGGGTTCTCTATTCTGTGTTCCATATTCTAAATTCTGTGTTCTACATTCTATATTCTGTAATCAATATTCTGCATTCTCTATTCTACATTCCATATTCTGTGTTCTATATTCTATATTCTAAATTTGATATTCAGTATTCTGTATTTTATATTGTAAATTCTGTGTTCTACATGCCATGTTCTAAATTCTGGGTTCTATGTTGTCTATTCTATATTCTATATTTTGTGTTCATAATTCTATATTGTATATTCTATATTCTGCATTCCGTAGTCTATATTCTATATTCAGTGTTCTACATTCTAAAATCTAAATTCTATATTCAGTATTCTCTATTCTATATTCTAAATTCTGTGTTCTGAATTCCATGTTCTAAATTTTATTTTCTATATTCTGTATTCTACATTTTATATTCTGTGTTCTACATTCTATATTCTAAATTCTATATTCAGTATTCTGTATTCTATATTCTAAATTCTGTGTTCTATTTTCCAAGTTCTAAATTCTGGGTTCTATATTCATTATTCTCTATTATGTGTTCCACATTCTATATTCTTAATTCAATATTCTGTATTCTTTACTCTATATTCTATATTCTGTGTTCTACATACTATATTCTAATTTCTATATTCAGAAATCGGTGTTCTATATTCTAAATTCTGTGTTCTGCATTCCATGTTCTCATTTATGGGTTCCATATACTCTATTCAATATTCTATATTCTGTGTTCTACATTCTATATACTGTATACTGTATTCTGCATTCCGTATTGTATATTCTATATATTTGTTCTACATTCTATATTCAAAATTGTATATTCAGTATACGTTATTCTATATTCTAAATTCTGTGTTCTGAATTTCGTGTTCTAAGTTCTGTGTTCTATAGTCTCTATTCTCTATTCTATATTTTGTGTACTTCATTCTATATTCTACTTTCTGTATTCTCCATTCCGTAGCCTATATTATATATTGTGTGTTATACATTCTATATACTAAATTGTATATTAAGTATTCTGTATTCTATATTCTAAATTCAGTGTTCTGCATTCCATGTTCTAAATTTCGGTTCCTATATACTCTATTCTATATTCTATATAATGTGTTCTACATTTTATATTCTGTATTATATATTCTGCATTCCGTATTCTATATTCTGTATTCTGGGTTCTACATTGTATATTCTAAATCCTATATTCATTATTCTGTATTCTATATTCTAAATTCTGTGTTCTACATTCTATATTCTAAATTCTATATTCAGTAATCTGTATTCTATATTCTAAATTTTGTGTTCTGCATTCCATTTTCTAAATTCTGTATTCTATGTTCTGTTTTCCATATTCTAAATTCTTTGTTCTACATTCAATATTCTGTATTCAATATTCTGCCTTCCGCATACTACATTACATATTCTGTGCTCTACATTCCATATTCTAAATTTTATATTCATTATTCCGTATTATATACTCTAAATTTTGTGTTCTGCATTCCATATTCTAAATTCTGGGTTCTGTATTCTGTTTTCCTTATTCTATATTTTGTGTTATACATTCTATATTCTGTATTCTATATTCTATATTCCGTATCCTATATTCTATATTCTGTGTTCTACATTCTATATTCTTAGTTCGATATTCAGAATTCTGTATTCTATATTCTAAATTCTGTGTTATGCATTCCATGTTCTAAATTCTGTCTTCTATATTCTCTATTCAATATTCTGTGTTCTTCATTCTATATTCAAAATTCTATATTCAGTATTCTTTATTCTATATTCTAAATCCTGTGTTCTGAATTCCATGTTCTAAATCTGTTTTCTGTATTCTGTTTTCCATATTCTATATTCTGTGTTCTACATTCGAAAATCTGTATTGTATTTTCTGCATGCCGTATTCTATATTCTGTGTTCTACATTCTATATTCTAAATTCTATATTCAGTATTCTGTATTCTATATTCTAAATTCTGTGTTCTACATTCTATGTTGTAAATTTTGGTTTCTATATACTCTAATCAGTATTCTATATTCTGTGTTCTACATGCTATATTCTGTGTTCTATATTCTGCACCCCGTATTCTCTATTCTCTATTCTGTGTTCTTCATTGTATATTCTAAATTTTATATTAAGTATTCTGTATTTTGTATTCTAAATTCTGTGTTCTACATTCCATGTTCTAAATTCTGGGTTCTATATTCTCTATTCTATATTGTATATTTTGTGTTCATCATTCTATATTCTATATTCTATATACTATATACTTCATTCCGTATTCTATATTCTATATTCTGTGTTCTACATTCTATATTCAGTATGTTTTAATCTATACTCTAAATTCTCTGTTCTACATTGAATGTTCTAAACTCTATATTCAGTATTCTGTATTCTATATTCTTAGTTCTGTGTTATGCATTACATGTTTTCAATTCTTGCTTTTGTATTGTGTTTTCCATATTCTATATTCTGTGTTCTACATTCTCTGTTCTGTATTCTATATTCTGCATTCCGTATTCTATATTCTATATTCTGTGTTCTACATTCTATATTCTAAATTCTATATTCAGTATGTTTTAATCTATATTCTAAATTCTCTGTTCTACATTGAATGTTCTAAACTCTAAATTCAGTATTCCGTATTCTATATTCTTAGTTCTGTGTTGTGCATTCCATGTTTTCAATTCTTGGTTTTGTATTGTGTTTTCCATATTCTATATTCTGTGTTCTACATTCTCTGTTCTGTATTCAATATTCTGCATTCCGTATTCTATAGTCTATATTCTGTGTTATACATTCTATATTTTAAATTGTACATTCAGTATTCCGTATTCTATATTCTATACTCTGTGTTCTTCATTCTATATTCTAAATTCTATATTCAATATTTTGTATTCTATATTCTAAATTCTGCGTTCTGCATTCCATGTTCTAAATCCATGGTTCTATATTCTCTATTCTCTATTGTATATTCTGTGTTCTACATTCTATATTCTAAATTCTATATTCAGGTTTCTCTATTCTATATTCTAAATTGTGTGTTCTGCATTCAATGTTCTAAATTCTATATTCAGTATTCTGTATTCTATATTCTAAACTCTGTTTTCTGCATTCCATTTTCTAAATTCTGGATTCTGTATTCTGTTTTCCATATTCTATATTCTGTATTCAAATTTTATATTCTGTATTCTATATTCTGCATTCGGTATTCTATATTCTATATTCTGTGTTCTACGTTCTGTATTCTAAATTCTATATTCAGTATTCTGTATTCTATATTCTAAATTCTGTGTTCTATATTCCAAGTCCTAAATTCTGAGTTCTATATTCTCTATTCTCTATTATGTGTTCCACATTCTATTTTCTTAATTCAATATTCTGTATTCTTTACTCTATATTCTAAATTCTGTGTTCTACATTCTATATTCTAAATTCTTTATTCAGTATTCTGTATTCTTTATTCTAATTTCTATGTTCCGCATTCTATATACTAGATTCTTTATTAAGTATTCTCTATTCTATATTCTAAATTCTATGTTCCGTATTCTATGTTCTAAATTCTATATTCAGTATTCTGTATTTTATATTCCAAATTCTGTGTTCTGCTTCCATGTCTAATTTCTGGGTTCTCTATTCTGTGTTCCATATTCTAATTTCTGTGTTCTACATTCTATATTCTGTAATCAATATTCTGCATTCTGTATTCTACATTCCATATTCTGTGTTCTATATTCTATATTCTGAATTTGATATTCAGTATTCTGTATTTTATATTGTAAATTCTGTGTTCTACATTCCATGTTCTGAATTCTGGGTTCTATATTCTCTATTCTCTATTCTATATTTTGTGTTCATCATTCTATTTTCTATATTCTATATGCTATATACTGCGTTCCGTGTTCTATATTCTATATTCTGTGTTCTACATTCTATATTCTAAATTCAATATTCAGTATGTTTTAATCTATATTCTAAATTCTCTGTTCTACATTGAATGTTCTAAACTCTATATTCAGTATTCTGTATTCTATATTCTTAGTTCTGTGTTGTGCATTCCATGTTTTCAATTCTTGGTTTTGTATTGTGTTTTCCATATTCTATATTCTGTGTTCTACCTTCTCTGTTCTGTATTCTATATTCTGCATTCCGTATTCTATAGTCTATATTCTGTTTTCTACATTCTATATTCTAAATTGTACATTCAGTATTCCGTATTCTATATTCTATACTCTGTGTTCTTCATTCTATATTCTAAATTCTATATTTAATATATTGTATTCTATATTCTAAATTCTGCGTTCTGCATTCCATGTTCTAAATCCATGGTTCTATATTTTCTATTCTCTATTGTATATTCTGTGTTCTACATTCTATATTCTAAATTCTATATTCAGTTTTCTGTATTCTATACTCTAAATTCTGTGTTCTGCATTCAATGTTCTAAATTCTATATTCAGTATTCTGTATTCTATATTCTAAATTCTGTGTTCTTTATTCCAAGTTCTAAATTCTGGGTTCTATATTCTCTATTCTCTATTCTCTATTATGTGTTCCACATTCTATATTCTTAATTCAATATTCTGTATTCTTTACTCTATATTCTAAATTCTGTGTTCTACATTCTATATTCTAAATTCTATATTCAGAAATCGGTGTTCTATATTCTAAATTCTGTGTTCTGCATTCCATGTTCTCAATTATGGGTTCCATATACTCTATTTAATATTCTATATTCTGTGTTCTACATTCTATATTCTGTATACTGTATTCTGCATTCCGTATTGTATATTCTATATTCTTTTTCTACATTCTATATTCAAAATTGTATATTCAGTATACTTTATTCAATATTCTAAATTCTGTGTTCTGAATTTCGTGTTCTAAGTTCTGTGTTCTATAGTCTCTATTCTATATTCTATATTTTGTGTACTTCATTCTATATTCTACTTTCTGTATTCTACATTACGTAGCCTATAGTCTATATTCTGTGTTATACATTCTATATACTAAATTGTTTATTCAGTATTCTGTTTTCTATATTCTAAATTCAGTGTTCTGCATTCCATGTTCTAAATTTCGGTTCCTATATACTCTATTCTATATTCTATATACTGTGTTCTACATTTTATATTCTGTATTATATATTCTGCATTCCGTATTCTATATTCTCTATTCTGGGTTCTTCATTGTATATTCTAAATCCTATATTCATTATTCTGTATTCTATATTCTAAATTCTGTGTTCTACATTCTATATTCTAAATTCTATATTCAGTAATCTGTATTCTATATTCTAAATTTTGTGTTCTGCATTCCATTTTCTAAATTCTGGATTCTATGTTCTGTTTTCCATATTCTAAATTCTTTGTTCTATATTCGATATTCTGTATTCAATATTCTGCCTTCCGTATACTACATTCCATATTCTGTGTTCTACATTCCATATTCTAAATTTTATATTCAGTATTCGGTATTATATAATCTAAATTTTGTGTTCTGCATTCCATATTTTAAATTCTGGGTTCTGTATTCTGTTTTCCTTATTCTATATTTTGTGTTATACATTCTATTTTCTGTATTCTATATTCTATATTCCGTATCCTATATTCTATATTCTGTGTTCTACATTCTATATTTTTAGTTCGATATTCAGAATTCTGTATTCTATATTCTAAATTCTGTGTTATGCATTCCATGTTCTAAATTCTGTCTTCTATATTCTCTATTCAATATTCTGTGTTCTACATTCTATATTCTAAATTCTATATTCAGTATTCTTTATTCTATATTCTAAATTATGTGTTCTACATTCTATATTCAAAATTCTATATTCAGTATTTTTTATTCTATATTCTAAATTCTGTGTTCTGAATTCCATGTTCTAAATGTGTTTTCTGTATTCCGTTTTCCATATTCTATATTCTGTGTTCTACGTTCGATAATCTGTATTGAATTTTCTGCATGCCGTATTCTAAATTCTGTGTTCTACATTCCATGTTCTAAATTCTGGGTTCTATATTCTCTATTCTATATTGTATATTTTGTGTTCATCATTCTATATTCTATATTCTATATACTATATACTGCATTCCGTATTCTATATTCTATATTCTGTGTTCTACATTCTATATTCAGTATGTTTTAATCTATATTCTAAATTCTCTGTTCTACATTGAATGTTCTAAACTCTATATTCAGTATTCTGTATTCTATATTCTTAGTTCTGTGTTATGCATTCCATGTTTTCAATTCTTGGTTTTGTATTGTGTTTTCCATATTCTATATTCTGTGTTCTACATTCTCTGTTCTGTATTCGATATTCTGCATTCAGTATTCTATAGCCTGTATTCTGTGTTCTACATTCTATATTTTAAATTGTACTTTCAGTATTCCGTATTCTATATTCTATACTCTGTGTTCTTCATTCCATATTCTAAATTCTATATTCAATATTTTGTATTCTATATTCTAAATTCTGCGTTCTGCATTCCATGTTCTAAATCCATGGTTCTATATTCTCTATTCTCTATTGTATATTCTGTGTTCTACATTCTATATTCTAAATTCTATATTCAGTTTTCTGTATTCTATACTCTAAATTCTGTGTTCTGCATTCAATGTTCTAAATTCTATATTCAGTATTCTGTATTCTATATTCTAAATTCTGTTTTATGCATTCCATTCTCTAAATTCTGGGTTCTGTATTCTGTTTTCCATATTCTATATTCTGTATTCAAATTTTATATTCTGTATTCTATATTCTGCATTCCGTATTCTATATTCTATATTCTGTGCTCTGCGTTCTCTATTCTAAATTCTATATTCAGTATTCTGTATTCTATATTCTAAATTCTGTGTTCTATATTCCAAGTTCTAAATTCTGGGTTCTATATTCTCTATTCTCTATTCTAAATTCTGTGTTCCACATTCTGTTTTCTTAATTCAATATTCTGTATTCTTTACTCTATATTCTAAATTCTGTGTTCTACATTCTATATTCTAAATTCTTTATTCAGTATTCTGTATTCTTTATTCTAATTTCTATGTTCCGCATTCTATATACTAGATTCTATATTAAGTATTCTGTATTCTATATTCTAAATTCTATGTTCCGAATTCAATGTTCTAAATTCTATATTCAGTGTTCTGTATTCTATATTCTAAATTCTGTGTTCGGAATTCCATGTTCCAAATTCTGTATTCTATATACTATATTATCTATTCTATATTCTAAATTCTATATTCAGTATTCTGTATTTTATATTCCAAATTCTGTGTTCTGCATTCCATGTCTAATTTCTGGGTTCTCTATTCTGTGTTCCATATTCTAAATTCTGTGTTCTACATTCTATATTCTGTAATCAATATTCTGCATTCTCTATTCTACATTCCATATTCTGTGTTCTATATTCTATATTCTAAATTTGATATTCAGTATTTTGTATTTTATATTGTAAATTCTGTGTTCTACATGCCATGTTCTAAATTCTGGGTTCTATGTTGTCTATTCTATATTCTATATTTTGTGTTCATAATTCTATATTGTATATTCTATATTCTGCATTCCGTAGTCTATAATCTATATTCAGTGTTCTACATTCTAAATTCTAAAGTCTATATTCAGTATTCTCTATTCTATATTCAAATTCTGTGTTCTGAATTCCATGTTCTAAATTTTATTTTCTATATTCTGTATTCTACATTCTATATTCTGTGTTCTACATCCTATATTCTAAATTCTATATTCAGTATTCTGTATTCTATATTCTAAATTCTGTGTTCTATATTCCAAGTTCTAAATTCTGGATTCTATATTCTCTATTCTCTATTATGTGTTCTACATTCTATATTCTAAATTTTATATTA
This sequence comes from Vicugna pacos, assembly GCF_048564905.1. NCBI lineage: Eukaryota > Metazoa > Chordata > Mammalia > Artiodactyla > Camelidae > Vicugna > Vicugna pacos. The sequence continues at coordinate 85,889,730 of NW_027328741.1, read as the reverse complement.
AGTATTCTGTATTTTGTATTCTAAATTCTGTGTTCTACATTCCATGTTCTAAATTCTGGGTTCTATATTCTCTATTCTATATTCTATATTTTGTGTTCATCATTCTATATTCTATATTCTATATACTATATACTGCATTCCGTATTCTATATTCTATATTCTGTGTTCTACATTCTATATTCAGTATGTTTTAATCTATATTCTAAATTCTCTGTTCTACATTGAATGTTCTAAACTCTATATTCAGTATTCTGTATTCTATATTCTTAGTTCTGTGTTGTGCATTCCATGTTTTCAATTCTTGGTTTTGTATTGTGTTTTCCATATTCTATATTCTGTGTTCTACATTCTCTGTTCTGTATTCTATATTCTGCATTCCGTATTCTATAGTCTATATTCTGTGTTCTACATTCTATATTCTAAATTGTACATTCAGTATTCCGTATTCTATATTCTATACTCTGTGTTCTTCATTCTATATTCTAAATTCTATATTCAATATTTTGTATTCTATATTCTAAATTCTGTGTTCTTCATTCCATGTTCTAAATCCATGGTTCTATATTCTCTATTCTCTATTGTATATTCTGTGTTCTACATTCTATATTCTAAATTCTATATTCAGTTTTCTGTATTCTATACTCTAAATTATGTGTTCTGCATTCAATGTTGTAAATTCTGTGTTCTGTATTCTGTTTCCATATTCTATATTCTGTATTCAAATTTTATATTCTGTATACTATATTCTGCATTCCGTATTCTATATTCTATATTCTGTGTTCTGTGTTCTGCGTTCTGTATTCTGTATTCTATATTCTGCATTCTGTGTTCTATATTCTAAATTCTGTGTTCTATATTCCAAGTTCTAAATTCTGGGTTCTATATTCTCTATTCTCTATTCTAAATTCTGTGTTTCACATTCTGTATTCTTAATTCAATATTCTGTATTCTTTACTCTATATTCTAAATTCTGTGTTCTACATTCTATATTCTAAATTCTTTATTCAGTATTCTGTATTCTTTATTCTTATTTCTATGTTCCGCATTCTATATACTAGATTCTATATTAAGTATTCTGTATTCTATATTCTAAATTCTATGTTCCGAATTCTATGTTCTAAATTCTATATTCAGTATTCTGTATTCTGTATTCTATATTCTAAATTCTGTGTTCGGAATTCCATGTTCCAAATTCTGGATTCTATATTCTATATTATCTATTCTATATTCTAAATTCTATATTCAGTATTCTGTATTTTATATTCCAAATTCTGTGTTCTGCATTCCATGTCTAATTTCTGGGTTCTCTATTCTGTGTTCCATATTCTAAATTCTGTGTTCTACATTCTATATTCTGTAATCAATATTCTGCATTCTGTATTCTACATTCCATATTCTGTGTTCTATATTCTATATTCTAAATTTGATATTCAGTATTCTCTATTTTATATTGTAAATCTGTGTTCTACATGCCATGTTCTAAATTCTGGGTTCTATGTTGTCTATTCTATATTCTATATTTTGTGTTCATAATTCTATATTGTATATTCTATATTCTGCATTCCGTAGTCTATATTCTATATTCAGTGTTCTACATTCTTAATTCTGAAGTCTATATTCAGTATTCTCTATTCTATATTCTAAATTCTGTGTTCTGAATTCCATGTTCTAAATTTTGTTTTCTATATTCTGTATTCTACATTCTATATTCTGTGTTCTACATTCTATATTCTAAATTCTATATTCAGTATTCTGTATTCTATATTCTCAATTCTGTGTTCTACATTCTATATTCTAAATTCTATATTCAGAAATCGGTGTTCTATATTCTAAATTCTGTGTTCTGCATTCCATGTTCTCAATTATGGGTTCCATATACTCTATTCAATATTCTATATTCTGTGTTCTACATTCTATATTCTATAAACTGTATTCTGCATTCCGTATTGTATATTCTAAATTCTTTGTTCTACATTCTATATTCTAAATTGTATATTCAGTATATTTTATTCTATATTCTAAATTCTGTGTTCTGAATTTCGTGTTCTAAGTTCTGTGTTCTATATTCTCTATTATATATTCTATATTTTGTGTACTTCATTCTATATTCTACCTTCTATATTCTCCATTCCGAAGCCTATGTTCTATATTCTGTGTTATACATTCTATATACTAAATTGTATATTCAGTATTCTGTATTCTATATTCTAAATTCAGTGTTCTGCATTCCATGTTCTAAATTTCGGGTCCTGTATACTCTATTCTATGTTCTATATACTGTGTTCTACATTTTATATTCTGTATTATATATTATGCATTCCGTATTCTATATTCTGTATTCTGGGTTCTACATTGTATATTCTAAATCCTATATTCATTATTCTGTATTCTATATTCTAAATTCTGTGTTCTACATTCTATATTCTAAATTCTATATTCAGTAATCTGTATTCTATATTCTAAATTTTGTGTTCTGCATTCCATTTTGTAAATTCTGGATTCTATGTTCTGTTTTCCATATTCTAAATTCTTTGTTCTACATTCAATATTCTGTATTCAATATTCTGCCTTCCGTATACTACATTCCATATTCTGTGCTCTACATTCCATATTCTAAATTTTATATTCAGTATTCCGTATTATATACTCTAAATTCTGTGTTCTGCATTCCATATTCTAAATTCTGGGTTCTGTATTCTGTTTTCCTTATTCTATATTTTGTGTTATACATTCTATTTTCTCTATTCTATATTCTATATTCCGTATCCTATATTCTATATTCTGTGTTCTACATTCTATATTCTTACTTCGATATTCAGAATCCTGTATTCTATATTCTAAATTCTGTGTTATGCATTCCATGTTCTAAATTCTGTCTTCTACATTCTCTATTCAATATTCTGTGTTCTACATTCTATATTCAAAATTCTATATTCAGTATTCTTTATTCTATATTCTAAATTCTGTGTTCTGAATTCCATGTTCTAAATCTGTTTTCTGTATTCTGTTTTCCATATTCTATATTCTGTGTTCTACGTTCGATAATCTGTATTGAATTTTCTGCATGCCGTATTCTATATTCTGTGTTCTACATTCTATATTCTAAATTCTATATTCAGTATTCTGTATTCTATATTCTAAATTCTGGGTTCTACATTCTATGTTGTAAATTTTGGTTTCTATATACTCTAATCAGTATTCTATATTCTGTGTTCTACATGCTATATTCTGTGTTCTATATTCTGCACCCCGGATTCTCTATTCTCTATTCTGTGTTCTTCATTGTATATTCTAAATTTTATATTAAGTATTTTGTATTTTGTATTCTATATTCTGTGTTCTACATTCCATGTTCTAAATTCTGGGTTCTATATTCTCTATTCTATATTCTATATTTTGTGTTCATCATTCTATACTCTATATTCTATATACTATATACTGCATTCCGTATTCTATATTCTATATTCTGTGTTCTACATTCTATATTCAGTATGTTTTAATCTATATTCTAAATTCTCTGTTCTACATTGAATGTTCTAAACTCTATATTCAGTATCCTGTATTCTATATTCTTAGTTCTGTGTTGTGCATTCCATGTTTTCAATTCTTGGTTTTGTATTGTGTTTTCCATATTCTATATTCTGTGTTCTACATTCTCTGTTCTGTATTCTATATTCTGCATTCCGTATTCTTTAGTCTATATTCTGTGTTCTACATTCTATATTCTAAATTGTACATTCAGAATTCCGTATTCTATATTCTATACTCTGTGTTCTTCATTCTATATTCTAAATTCTATATTCAATATTTTGTATTCTATATTCTAAATTCTGCGTTCTGCATTCCATGTTCTAAATCCATGGTTCTATATTCTCTATTCTCTATTGTATATTCTGTATTCTACATTCTACATTCTAAATTCTATATTCAGTTTTCTGTATTCTATATTCTAAATTCTGTTTTATGCATTCACTGTTCTAAATTCTGGGTTCTGTATTCTGTTTTCCATATTCTATATTCTGTATTCAAATTTTATATTCTGTATTCTATATTCTGCATTCCGTATTCTATATTCTATATTCTGTGTTCTGCGTTCTGTATTCTGTATTCTATATTCTGCATTCTGTATTCTATATTCTAAATTCTGTGTTCTATATTCCAAGTTCTAAATTCTGGGTTCTATATTCTCTATTCTCTATTCTAAATTCTGTGTTCCACATTCTGTATTCTTAATTCAATATTCTGTATTCTTTACTCTGTATTCTAAATTCTGTGTTCTACATTCTATATTCTAATTTCTTTATTCTGCATTCTGTATTCTATATTCTAAATTCTGTGTTCTATATTCCAAGTTCTAAATTCTGGGTTCTATATTCTCTATTCTCTATTCTAAATTCTGTGTTCCACATTCTGTATTCTTAATTCAATATTCTGTATTCTTTACTCTATATTCTAAATTCTGTGTTCTACATTCTATATTCTAAATTCTTTATTCAGTATTCTGTATTCTTTATTCTTATTTCTATGTTCCGCATTCTATATACTAGATTCTATATTAAGTATTCTGTATACTATATTCTAAATTCTATGTTCCGAATTCTATGTTCTAAATTCTATATTCAGTATTCTGTATTCTGTATTCTATATTCTAAATTCTGTGTTCGGAATTCCATGTTCCAAATTCTGGATTCTATTTTCTATATTATCTATTCTATATTCTAAATTCTATATTCAGTATTCTGTATTTTATATTCCAAATTCTGTGTTCTGCATTCCATGTCTAATTTCTGGGTTCTCTATTCTGTGTTCCATATTCTAAATTCTGTGTTCTACATTCTATATTCTGTAATCAATATTCTGCATTCTGTATTCTACATTCCATATTCTGTGTTCTATATTCTATATTCTAAATTTGATATTCAGTATTCTGTATTTTATATTGTAAATTCTGTGTTCTACATGCCATGTTCTAAATTCTGGGTTCTATGTTGTCTATTCTATATTCTATATTTTGTGTTCATAATTCTATATGGTATATTCTATATTCTGCATTCTGTAGTCTATATTCTATATTCAGTGTTCTACATTCTAAATTCTAAAGTCTATATTCAGTATTCTCTATTCTATATTCTAAATTCTGTGTTCTGAATTCCATGTTCTAAATTTTATTTTCTATATTCTGTATTCTACATTCTATATTCTGTGTTCTTCATTCTATATTCTAAATTCTATATTCAGTATTCTGTATTCTATACTCTAAATTCTGTGTTCTACATTCTATATTCTAAATTATATATTAAGAAATCGGTGTTCTATATTCTAAATTCTGTGTTCTGCATTCCATGTTCTCAATTATGGGTTCCATATACTCTATTCAATATTCTATATTCTGTGTTCTACATTCTATATTCTGTATACTGTATTCTGCATTCCGTATTGTATATTCTAAATTCTTTGTTCTACATTCTATATTCTAAATTGTATATTCAGTATACTTTATTCTATATTCTAAATTCTGTGTCCTGAATTTCGTGTTCTAAGTTCTGTGTTCTATATTCTCTATTCTATATTCTATATTTTGTGTACTTCATTCTATATTCTACCTTCTATATTCTCCATTCCGAAGCCTATGTTCTATATTCTGTGTTATACATTCTATATACTAAATTGTATATTCAGTATTCTGTATTCTATATTCTAAATTCAGTGTTCTGCATTCCATGTTCTAAATTTCGGTTCCTATATACTCTATTCTATATTCTATATACTGTGTTCTATATTTTATATTCTGTATTATATATTCTGCATTCCGTATTCTATATTCTGTATTCTCGGTTCTACATTGTATATTCTAAATCCTATTTTCATTATTCTGTATTCTATATTCTAAATTCTGTGTTCTACATTCTATATTCTAAATTCTATATTCAGTAATCTGTATTCTATATTCTAAATTTTGTGTTCTGCATTCCATTTTCTAAATTCTGGGTTCTATATTCTGTTTTCCATATTCTAAATTCTTTGTTCTACATTCAATATTCTGTATTCAATATTCTGCCTTCCGTATACTACATTCCATATTCTGTGCTCTACATTCCATATTCTAAATTTTATATTCAGTATTCCGTATTATATACTCTAAATTCTGTGTTCTGCATTCCATATTCTAAATTCTGGGTTCTGTATTCTGTTTTCCTTATTCTAAATTTTGTGTTATACATTCTATTTTCTGTATTCTATATTCTATATTCCGTATCCTATATTCTATATTCTGTGTTCTACATTCTATATTCTAAATTCTATATTCAGTATTCTGTATTCTATATTCTAAATTCTGTATTCTACATTCTATGTTGTAAATTTTGGTTTCTATATACTCTAATCAGTATTCTATATTCTGTGTTCTACATGCTATATTCTGTGTTCTATATTCTGCACCCCGGATTCTCTATTCTCTATTCTGTGTTCTTCATTGTATATTCTAAATTTTATATTAAGTATTTTGTATTTTTATTCTATATTCTGTGTTCTACATTCCATGTTCTAAATTCTGGGTTCTATATTCTCTATTCTATATTCTATATTTTGTGTTCATCATTCTATATTCTATATTCTATATACTATATACTGCATTCCGTATTCTATATTCTATATTCTGTGTTCTACATTCTATATTCAGTATGTTTTAATCTATATTCTAAATTCTCTGTTCTACATTGAATGTTCTAAACACTATATTCAGTATTCTGTATTCTATATTCTTAGTTCTGTGTTCTGCATTACATGTTTTCAATTCTTGCTTTTGTATTGTGTTTTCCATACTCTATATTCTGTGTTCTACATTCTCTGTTCTGTATTCTATATTCTGCATTCCGTATTCTATAGTCTATATTCTGTGTTCTACATTCTATATTCTAAATTGTACATTCAGTATTCCGTATTCTATATTCTATACTCTGTGTTCTTCATTCTATATTCTAAATTCTATATTCAATATTTTGTATTCTATATTCTAAATTCTGCGTTCTGCATTCCATGTTCTAAATCCATGGTTCTATATTCTCTATTCTCTATTGTATATTCTGTGTTCTACATTCTATATTCTAAATTCTATATTCAGTTTTCTGTATTCTATATTCTAAATTCTGTGTTCTGCATTCAATGTTGTAAATTCTGGGTTCTGTATTCTGTTTTCCATATTCTATATTCTGTATTCAAATTTTATATTCTGTATTCTATATTCTGCATTCTGTATTCTATATTCTAAATTCTGTGTTCTATATTCCAAGTTCTAAATTCTGGGTTCTATATTCTCTATTCTCTATTCTAAATTCTGTGTTCCACATTCTGTATTCTTAATTCAATATTCTGTATTCTTTACTCTATATTCTAAATTCTGTGTTCTACATTCTATATTCTAAATTCTTTATTCTGCATTCTGTATTCTATATTCTAAATTCTGTGTTCTATATTCCAAGTTCTAAATTCTGGGTTCTATATTCTCTATTCTCTATTCTAAATTCTGTGTTCCACATTCTGTATTCTTAATTCAATATTCTGTATTCTTTACTCTATATTCTAAATTCTGTGTTCTACATTCTATATTCTAAATTCTTTATTCAGTATTCTGTATTCTTTATTCTTATTTCTATGTTCCGCATTCTATATACTAGATTCTATATTAAGTATTCTGTATTCTATATTCTAAATTCTATGTTCCGAATTCTATGTTCTAAATTCTATATTCAGTATTCTGTATTCTGTATTCTATATTCTAAATTCTGTGTTCGGAATTCCATGTTCCAAATTCTGGATTGTATATTCTATATTATCTATTCTATATTCTAAATTCTATATTCAGTATTCTGTATTTTATATTCCAAATTCTGTGTTCTGCATTCCATGTCTAATTTCTGGGTTCTCTATTCTGTGTTCCATATTCTAAATCCTGTGTTCTACATTCTATATTCTGTAATCAATATTCTGCATTCTGTATTCTACATTCCATATTCTGTGTTCTATATTCTATATTCTAAATTTGATATTCAGTATTCTGTATTTTATATTGTAAATTCTGTGTTCTACATGCCATGTTCTAAATTCTGTGTTCTATATTGTCTATTCTATATTCTATATTTTGTGTTCATAATTCAATATTGTATATTCCTTATTCTGCATTCCGTAGTCTATATTCTATATTCAGTGTTCTACATTCTAAATTCTAAAGTCTATATTCAGTATTCTCTATTCTATATTCTAAATTCTGTGTTCTGAAATCCATGTTCTAAATTTTGTTTTCTATATTCTGTACTCTACATTCTATATTCTGTGTTATACATTCTATATTCTAAATTCTATATTCAGTATTGTGTATTCTATATTCTAAATTCTGTGTTCTACATTCTATATTCTTAATTCTATATTCAGAAATCGGTGTTCTATATTCTAAATTCTGTGTTCTGCATTCAATGTTCTCAATTATGGGTTCCATATACTCTATTCAATATTCTATATTCTGTGTTCTACATTCTATATTCTGTATACTGTATTCTGCATTCCGTGTTGTATATTCTAAATTCTTTGTTCTACATTCTATATTCTAAATTGTATATTCAGTATGCTTTATTCTATATTCTAAATTCTGTGTTCTGAATTTCGTGTTCTAAGTTCTGTGTTCTATATTCTCTATTCTATATTCTATATTTTGTGTACTTCATTCTATATTCTACCTTCTATATTCTCCATTCCGAAGCCTATTTTCTATATTCTGTGTTATACATTCTATATACTAAATTGTATATTCATTATTCTGTATTCTATATTCTAAATTCAGTGTTCTGCATTCCATGTTCTAAATTTCGGGTCCTATATACTCTATTCTATGTTCTATATACTGTGTTCTACATTTTATATTCTGTATTATATATTCTGCATTCCGTATTGTATATTCTGTATTCTGGGTTCTACATTGTATATTGTAAATCCTATATTCATTATTCTGTATTCTATATTCTAAATTCTGTGCTCTACATTCTATATTCTAAATTCTATATTCAGTAATCTGTATTCTATATTCTAAATTTTGTGTTCTGCAATTCATTTTCTAAATTCTGGATTCTATGTTCTGTTTTCCATATTCTAAATTCTTTGTTCTACATTCAATATTCTGTATTCAATATTCTGCCTTCCGTATACTACATTCCATATTCTGTGCTCTACATTCCATATTCTAAATTTTATATTCAGTATTCCGTATTATATACTCTAAATTCTGTGTTCTGCATTCCATATTCTAAATTCTGGTTTCTGTATTCTGTTTTCCTTATTCTATATTTTGTGTTATACATTCTAATTTCTGTATTCTATATTCTATATTCCGTATCCTATATTCTATATTCTGTGTTCTACATTGTATATTCTTATTTCGATATTCAGAATTCTGTATTCTATATTCTAAATTCTGTGTTATGCATTCCATGTTCTAAATTCTGTCTTCTATATTCTCTATTCAATATTCTTTGTTCTACATTCTATATTCAAAATTCTATATTCAATATTCTTTATTCTATATTCTAAATTCTGTGTTCTGAATTCCATGTTCTAAATCTGTTTTCTGTATTCTGTTTTCCATATTCTATATTCTGTGTTCTGCGTTCGATAATCTGTATTGAATTTTCTGCATGCCGTATTCTATATTCTGTGTTCTACATTCTATATTCTAAATTCTATATTCAGTATTCTGTATTCTATATTCTAAATTCTGGGTTCTACATTCTATGTTGTAAATTTTGGTTTCTATATACTCTAATCAGTATTCTATATTCTGTGTTCTACATGCTATATTCTGTGTTCTATATTCTGCACCCCGTATTCTCTATTATCTATTCTGGGTTCTTCATTGTATATTCTAAATTTTATATTAAGTATTCTGTATTTTGTATTCTAAATTCTGTGTTCTACATTCCATGTTCTAAATTCTGGGTTCTATATTCTCTATTCTATATTTTGTGTTCATCATTCTATATTCTATATTCTATATACTATATCCTGCATTCCGTATTCTATATTCTATATTCTGTGTTCTAAATTCTATATTCAGTATGTTTAAATCTATATTCTAAATTCTCTGTTCTACATTGAATGTTCTAAACTCTATATTCAGTATTCTGTATTCTATATTCTTAGTTCTGTGTTCTGCATTCCATGTTTTCAATTCTTGGTTTTGTATTGTGTTTTCCATATTCTATATTCTGTGTTCTACATTCTCTGTTCTGTATTCTATATTCTGCATTCCGTATTCTATAGTCTATATTCTGTGTTCTACATTCTATATTCTAAATGGTACATTCAGTGTTCCGTATTCTATATTCTATACTCTGTGTTCTTCATTCTATATTCTAAATTCTATATTCAATATTTTGTATTCTATATTCCAAATTCTGCGTTCTGCATTCCATGATCTAAATCCATGGTTCTATATTCTCTATTCTCTATTGTATATTCTGTGTTCTACATTCTATATTCTAAATTCTATATTCAGTTTTCTGTATTCCATATTCTAAATTCTGTGTTCTGCATTCAATGTTCTAAATTCTGGGTTCTGTATTCTGTTTTCCATATTCTATACTCTGTATTCAAATTTTATATTCTGTATTCTATATTCTGCATTCCGTATTCTATATTCTTTATTCTGTGTTCTGCGTTCTGTATTCTGTATTCTATATTCTGCATTCTGTATCATATATTCTAAATTCTGTGTTCTATATTCCAAGTTCTAAATTCTGGGTTCTATATTCTCTATTCTCTATTCTAAATTCTGTGTTCCACATTCTGTATTCTTAATTCAATATTCTGTATTCTTTACTCTATATTCTAAATTCTGTGTTCTACATTCTTTATTCTAAATTCTTTATTCAGTATTCTGTATTCTTTATTCTAATTTCTATGTTCCGCATTCTATATACTAGATTCTATATTATGTATTCTCTATTCTATATTCTAAATTCTATGTTCCGAATTCTATGTTCTAAATTCTATATTCAGTATTCTGTATTCTATATTCTAAATTCTGTGTTCGGAATTCCATGTTCCAAATTCTGGATTCTATATTCTATATTATCTATTCTATATTCTAAATTCTATATTCAGTATTCTGTATTTTATATTTCAAATTCTGTGTTCTGCATTCCATGTCTAATTTCTGGTTTCTCTATTCTGTGTTCCATATTCTAAATTCTGTGTTCTACATTCTATATTCTGTAATCAATATTCTGCATTCTGTATTCTACATTCCATATTCTGTGTTCTATATTCTATATTCTAAATTTGATATTCAGTATTCTGTATTTTATATTGTAAATTCTGTGTTCTACATGCCATGTTCTAAATTCTGGGTTCTATGTTGTCTATTCTATATTCTATATTTTGTGTTCATAATTCTATATTTTATATTCTATATTCTGCATTCCGTAGTCTATATTCTATATTCAGTGTTCTTCATTCTAAATTCTAAAGTCTATATTCAGTATTCTCTATTCTATATTCTAAATTCTGTGTTCTGAATTCCATGTTCTAAATTTTATTTTCTATATTCTGTATTCTACATTCTATATTTTGTGTTCTACATTCTATATTCTAAATTCTATATTCAGTATTCTGTATTCTATATTCTAAATTCTGTGTTCTACATTCTATATTCTAAATTATATATTAAGAAATCGGTGTTTTATATTCTAAATTCTGTGTTCTGCATTCCATGTTCTCAATTATGGTTTCCATATACTCTATTCAATATTCTATATTCTGTGTTCTACATTCTATATTCTGTATACTGTATTCTGCATTCCGTATTGTATATTCTAAATTCTTTGTTCTACATTCTATATTCTAAATTGTATATTCAGTATACTTTATTCTATATTCTAAATTCTGAGTTCTGAATTTCGTGTTCTAAGTTCTGTGTTCTATATTCTCTATTCTATATTCTATATTTTGTGTACTTCATTCTATATTCTACCTTCTATATTCTCCATTCCGTAGCCTATATTCTATATTCTGTATTATACATTCTATATACTAAATTGTATATTCAGTAATCTGTATTCTATATCCTAAATTCAGTGTTCTGCTTTCCATGTTCTAAATTTCGGGTCCTATATACACTATTCTATATTCTATATACTGTGTTCTACATTTTATATTCTGTATTATATATTCTGCATTCCGTATTCTATATTCTGTATTCTGGGTTCTACATTGTATATTGTAAATCCTATATTCATTATTCTGTATTCTATATTCTAAATTCTGTGTTCTACATTCTATATTCTAAATTCTATATTCAGTAATCTGTATTCTATATTCTAAATTTTGTGTTCTGCATTCCATTTTCTAAATTCTGGATTCTATGTTCTATTTTCCATATTCTAAATTCTTTGTTCTACATTCGATATTCTGTATTCAATATTCTGCCTTCCGTATACTGCATTCCATATTCTGTGTTCTACATTCCAAATTCTAAATTTTATATTCAGTATTCGGTATTATATACTCTAAATTCTGTGTTCTGCATTCCATATTCTAAATTCTGGGTTCTGTATTCTGTTTTCCTTATTGTATATTTTGTGTTATACATTCTATTTTCTGTATTCTATATTCTATATTCTGTATCCTATATTCTATATTCTGTGTTCTACATTCTATATTCTTAGTTCGATATTCAGAATTCTGTATTCTATATTCTAAATTCTGTGTTATGCATTCCATGTTGTAAATTCTGTATTCTATATTCTCTATTCAATATTCTGTGTTCTACATTCTATATTCTAAATTCTATATTTAGTATTCTTTATTCTATATTCTAAATTATGTGTTCTACATTCTATATTCAAAATTCTATATTCAGTATTCTTTATTCTATATTCTAAATTCTGTGTTCTGAATTCCATGTTCTAAATCTGTTTTCTGTATTCTGTTTTCCATATTCTATATTCTGTGTTCTACGTTCGATAATCTTTATTGAATTTTCTGCATGCCGTATTCTATATTCTGTGTTCTACATTCTATATTCTAAATTCTATATTCAGTATTCTGTATTCTATATTCTAAATTCGGTGTTCTACATTCTATGTTGTAAATATTGGTTTCTATATCCTCTAGTCATTATTCTATATTCTGTGTTCTACATGCTATATTCTGTGTTCTATATTCTGCACCCCGTATTCTCTATTCTCTATTCTGTGTTCTTCATTGTATATTCTAAATTTTATATTAAGTATTCTGTATTCTGTATTCTAAATTCTGTGTTCTACATTCCATGTTCTAAATTCTGGGTTCTATATTCTCTATTCTATATTCTATATTTTGTGTTCATCATTCTATATTCTATATTCTATATACTATATTCTGCATTCCGTATTCTATATTCTATATTCTGTGTTCTACATTCTATATTCAGTATGTTTTAATCTATATTCTAAATTCTCTGTTCTTCATTGAATGTTCTAAACTCTATATTCAGTATTCTATATTCTATATTTTTAGTTCTGTGTTGTGCATTCCATGCTTTCAATTCTTGGATTTGTATTGTGTTTTCCATATTCTATATTCTGTGTTCTACATTCTCTGTTCTGTATTCTATATTCTGCATTCCGTATTCTATAGTCTATATTCTGTTTTCTACATTCTATATTCTAAATTGTACATTCAGTATTCCGTATTCTATATTCTATACTCTGTGTTCTTCATTCTATATTCTAAATTCTATATTCAATATTTTGTGTTCTATATTGTAAATTCTGCGTTCTGCATTCCATGTTCTAAATCCATGGTTCTATATTCTCTATTCTCTATTGTATATTCTGTGTTCTACATTCTATATTCTAAATTCTATATTAAGTTTTCTGTATTCTATATTCTAAATTCTGTGTTCTGCATTCAATGTTTTAAATTCTATATTCAGTATTCTGTATTCTATATTCTAAATTCTGTTTTCTGCATTCCATTTTCTAAATTCTGGGTTCTGTATTCTGTTTTCCATATTCTAAATTCTTTATTCAAATTTTATATTCTGTATTCTATATTCTGCATTCCGTATTCTATATTCTATATTCTGTGTTCTGCGTTCTCTATTCTAAATTCTATATTCAGTATTCTGTATTCTATATTCTAAATTCTGTGTTCTATATTCCAAGTTCTAAATTCTGGGTTCTATATTCTCTATTCTCTTTTCTAAATTCTGTGTTCCACATTTTGTATTCTTAATTCAATATTCTGTATTCTTTACTCTATATTCTATATTCTGTGTTCTACATTCTATATTCTAAATTCTTTATTCTGTATTCTGTATTCTTTATTCTAATTTCTATGTTCCGCATTCTATATACTAGATTCTATATTTAGTATTCTGTATTCTATATTCTAAATTCTATGTTCCGAATTCTATGTTCTAAATTCTATATTCAGTATTCTGTATTCTATATTCTAAATTCTGTGTTCGGAATTCCATGTTCCAAATTCTGGATTCTATATTCTATATTATCTATTCTATATTCTAAATTCTATATTCAGTATTCTGTATTTTATATTCCAAATTCTGTGTTCTGCATTCCATGTCTAATTTCTGGGTTCTCTATTCTGTGTTCCATATTCTAAATTCTGTGTTCTACATTCTATATTCTGTAATCAATATTCTGCATTCTGTATTCTACATTCCATATTCTGTGTTCTATATTCTAAATTTGATATTCAGTATTCTGTATTTTATATTGTAAATTCTGTGTTCTACATGCCATGTTCTAAATTCTGGGTTCTATATTGTCTATTCTATATTCTATATTTTGTGTTCATAATTCTATATTGTATATTCTATATTCTGCATTCCGTAGTCTATATTCTATATTCAGTGTTCTACATTCTAAATTCTAAAGTCTATATTCAGTATTCTCTATTCTATATTCTAAATTCTGTGTTCTGAATTCCATGTTCTAAATTTTATTTTCTATATTCTGTATTCTACATTCTATATTCTGTGTTCTACATTCAATATTCTAAATTCTATATTCAGTATTCTGTATTCTATATTCTAAATTCTGTGTTCTACATTCTATATTCTAAATTCTATATTCAGAAATCGGTGTTCTATATTCTAAATTCTGAGTTCTGCATTCCATGTTCTCAATTATGGGTTCCATATACTCTATTCAATATTCTATATTCTGTGTTCTACATTCTATATTCTGTATACTGTATTCTGCATTCCGTATTGTATATTCTAAATTCTTTGTTCTACATTCTATATTCTAAATTGTATATTCAGTATACTTTATTCTATATTCTAAATTCTGTGTTCTGAATTTCGTGTTCTAAGTTCTGTGTTGTATATTCTCTATTCTATATTCTATATTTTGTGTACTTCATTCTATATTCTACCTTCTATATTCTCCATTCCGTAGCCTATATTCTCTATTCTGTGTTATACATTCTATATACTAAATTGTATATTCAGTATTCTGTATTCTATATTCTAAATTCAGTGTTCTGCATTCCATGTTCTAAATTTCGGGTCCTATATACTCTATTCTATATTCTATATACTGTGTTCTACATTGTATATTCTGTATTATATTTTCTGCATTCCGTATTGTATATTCTGTATTCTGGGTTCTATATTGTATATTCTAAATCCTATATTCATTATTCTGTATTCTATATTCTAAATTCTGTGTTCTACATTCTATATTCTAAATTCTATATTCAGTAATCTGTATTCTATATTCTAAATTTTGTGTTCTGCATTCCATTTTCTAAATTCTGTATTCTATGTTCTGTTTCCATATTCTAAATTCTTTGTTCTACATTCGATATTCTGTATTCAATATTCTGCCTTCCGTATACTACATTCCATATTCTGTGTTCTACATTCCATATTCTAAATTTTATATTCAGTATTCGGTATTATATAATCTAAATTCTGTGTTCTGCATTCCATATTTTAAATTCTGGGTTCTGTATTCTGTTTTCCTTATTCTATATTTTGTGTTATACATTCTATTTTCTGAATTCTATATTCTATGTTCCGTATCCTATATTCTATATTCTGTGTTCTACATTCTATATTCTTAGTTCGATATTCAGAATTCTGTATTCTATATTCTAAATTCTGTGTTATGCATTCCATGTTCTAAATTCTGTCTTCTATATTCTCTATTCAATATTCTGTGTTCTACATTCTATATTCTAAATTCTATATTCAGTATTCTGTATTTTATATTCCAAATTCTGTGTTCTGCATTCCATGTCTAATTTCTGGGTTCTCTATTCTGTGTTCCATATTCTAAATTCTGTGTTCTACATTCTATATTCTGTAATCAATATTCTGCATTCTGTATTCTACATTCCATATTCTGTGTTTTATATTCTATATTCTAAATTTGATATTCAGTATTCTGTATTTTATATTGTAAATTCTGTGTTCTACATTCCATGTTCTAAATTCTGGGTTCTATATTGTCTATTCTATATTCTATATTTTGTGTTCATAATTCTATATTGTATATTCTATATTCTGCATTCCGTAGTCTATATTCTATATTCAGTGTTCTACATTCAAAATTCTAAATTCTATATTCAGTATTCTCTATTCTATATTCTAAATTCTGTGTTCTGAATTCCATGTTCTAAATTTTGTTTTCTATATTCTGTACTCTACATTCTATATTCTGTGTTCTACATTCTATATTCTAAATTCTATATTCAGTATTCTGTATTCTATATTCTAAATTCTGTGTTCTACATTCTATATTCTAAATTCTATATTCAGAAATCGGTGTTCTATATTCTAAATTCTGTGTTCTGCATTCCATGTTCTCAATTATGGGTTCCGTATACTCTATTCAATATTCTATATTCTGTGTTCTAAATTCTATATTCTGTATACTGTATTCTGCATTCCGTATTGTATATTCTAAATTCTTTTTTCTACATTCTATATTCTAAATTTTATATTCAGTATATTTCATTCTATATTCTAAATTCTGTGTTCTGAATTTCGTGTTCTAAGTTCTGTGTTCTATATTCTCTATTCTATATTCTATATTTTGTGTACTTCATTCTATATTCTACATTCTATATTCTCCATTCCGTAGCCTATATTCTATATTCTGTATTATACATTCTATATACTAAATTGTATATTCAGTAATCTGTATTCTATATCCTAAATTCAGTGTTCTGCTTTCCATGTTCTAAATTTCGGGTCCTATATACACTATTCTATATTCTATATACTGTGTTCTACATTTTATATTCTGTATTATATATTCTGCATTCCGTATTCTATATTCTGTATTCTGGGTTCTACATTGTATATTGTAAATCCTATATTCATTATTCTGTATTCTATATTCTAAATTCTGTGTTCTACATTCTATATTCTAAATTCTATATTCAGTAATCTGTATTCTATATTCTAAATTTTGTGTTCTGCATTCCATTTTCTAAATTCTGGATTCTATGTTCTATTTTCCATATTCTAAATTCTTTGTTCTACATTCGATATTCTGTATTCAATATTCTGCCTTCCGTATACTGCATTCCATATTCTGTGTTCTACATTCCAAATTCTAAATTTTATATTCAGTATTCGGTATTATATACTCTAAATTCTGTGTTCTGCATTCCATATTCTAAATTCTGGGTTCTGTATTCTGTTTTCCTTATTGTATATTTTGTGTTATACATTCTATTTTCTGTATTCTATATTCTATATTCCGTATCCTATATTCTATATTCTGTGTTCTACATTCTATATTCTTTGTTCGATATTCAGAATTCTGTATTCTATATTCTAAATTCTGTGTTATGCATTCCATGTTGTAAATTCTGTATTCTATATTCTCTATTCAATATTCTGTGTTCTACATTCTATATTCTAAATTCTATATTTAGTATTCTTTATTCTATATTCTAAATTATGTGTTCTACATTCTATATTCAAAATTCTATATTCAGTATTCTTTATTCTATATTCTAAATCCTGTGTTCTGAATTCCATGTTCTAAATCTGTTTTCTGTATTCTGTTTTCCATATTCTATATTCTGTGTTCTACGTTCGATAATCTTTATTGAATTTTCTGCATGCCGTATTCTATATTCTGTGTTCTACATTCTATATTCTAAATTCTATATTCAGTATTCTGTATTCTATATTCTAAATTCGGTGTTCTACATTCTATGTTGTAAATATTGGTTTCTATATACTCTAGTCATTATTCTATATTCTGTGTTCTACATGCTATATTCTGTGTTCTATATTCTGCACCCCGTATTCTCTATTCTCTATTCTGTGTTCTTCATTGTATATTCTAAATTTTATATTAAGTATTCTGTATTCTGTATTCTAAATTCTGTGTTCTACATTCCATGTTCTACATTCTGGGTTCTATATTCTCTATTCTATATTCTATATTTTGTGTTCATCATTCTATATTCTATATTCTATATACTATATTCTGCATTTCGTATTCTATATTCTATATTCTGTGTTCTACATTCTATATTCAGTATGTTTTAATCTATATTCTAAATTCTCTGTTCTTCATTGAATGTTCTAAACTCTATATTCAGTATTCAATATTCTATATTTTTAGTTCTGTGTTGTGCATTCCATGTTTTCAATTCTTGGATTTGTATTGTGTTTTCCATATTCTATATTCTGTGTTCTACATTCTCTGTTCTGTATTCTATATTCTGCATTCCGTATTCTATAGTCTATATTCTGTTTTCTACATTCTATATTCTAAATTGTACATTCAGTATTCCGTATTCTATATTCTATACTCTGTGTTCTTCATTCTATATTCTAAATTCTATATTCAATATTTTGTGTTCTATATTGTAAATTCTGCGTTCTGCATTCCATGTTCTAAATCCATGGTTCTATATTCTCTATTCTCTATTGTATATTCTGTGTTCTACATTCTATATTCTAAATTCTATATTAAGTTTTCTGTATTCTATATTCTAAATTCTGTGTTCTGCATTCAATGTTTTAAATTCTATATTCAGTATTCTGTATTCTATATTCTAAATTCTGTTTTCTGCATTCCATTTTCTAAATTCTGGGTTCTGTATTCTGTTTTCCATATTCTAAATTCTTTGTTCTACATTCGATATTCTGTATTCAATATTCTGCCTTCCGTATACTACATTCCATATTCTGTGTTCTACATTCCATATTCTAAATTTTATATTCAGTATTCGGTATTATATAATCTAAATTCTGTGTTCTGCATTCCATATTTAAATTCTGGGTTCTGTATTCTGTTTTCCTTATTCTATATTTTGTGTTATACATTCTATTTTCTGAATTCTATATTCTATGTTCCGTATCCTATATTCTATATTCTGTGTTCTACATTCTATATTCTTAGTTCGATATTCAGAATTCTGTATTCTATATTCTAAATTCTGTGTTATGCATTCCATGTTCTAAATTCTGTCTTCTATATTCTCTATTCAATATTCTGTGTTCTACATTCTATATTCTAAATTCTATATTCAGTATTCTTTATTATATAATCTAAATTCTGTGTTCTGCATTCCATATTCTAAATCTGATTTCTGTATTCTGTTTTCCATATTCTATATTCTGTGTTCTACTATCGATAAACTTTATTGAATTTTCTGCATGCCGTATTCTATATTCTGTGTTCTACATTCTATATTCTAAATTCTATATTCAGTATTCTGTATTCTATATTCTAAATTCTGTGTTCTACATTCTATGTTGTAAATTTTGGTTTCTATATACTCTAATCAATATTCTATATTCTGTGTTCTACATGCTATATTCTGTGTTCTATATTCTGCACCCCGTATTCTCTATTCTCTATTCTGTGTTCTTCATTGTATATTCTAAATTTTATATTAAGTATTCTGTATTCTGTATTCTAAATTCTGTGTTCTACATTCCATGTTCTACATTCTGGGTTCTATATTCTCTATTCTATATTCTATATTTTGTGTTCATCATTCTATATTCTATATTCTATATACTATATACTGCATTCCGTATTCTATATTCTATATTCTGTGTTCTACATTCTATATTCTAAATTCTATATTCAGTATGTTTTAATCTATATTCTAAATTCTCTGTTCTACATTGAATGTTCTAAACTCTATATTCAGTATTCTGTATTCTATATTCTTAGTTCTCGGTTGTGCATTCCATGTTTTCAATTCTTGGTTTTGTATTGTGTTTTCCATATTCTATATTCTGTGTTCTACATTCTCTGTTCTGTATTCTATATTCTGCATTCCGTATTCTATAGTCTATATTTTGTGTTCTACATTCTATATTCTAATTGTACATTCAGTATTCCGTATTCTATATTCTATACTCTGTGTTCTTCATTCTATATTCTAAATTCTATATTCAATATTTTGTATTCTATATTCTAAATTCTGCGTTCTGCATTCCATGTTCTAAATCCATGGTTCTATATTCTCTATTCTCTATTGTATATTCTGTGTTCTACATTCTATATTCTAAATTCTATATTAAGTTTTCTGTATTCTATACTCTAAATTCTTTGTTCTGCATTCAATGTTCTAAATTCTATATTCAGTATACTGTATTCTATTTTCTAAATTCTGTTTTATGCATTCCATTTTCTAAATTCTGGGTTCTGTATTCTGTTTTCCATATTTTATATTCTGTATTCAAATTTTATATTCTGTATTCTATATTCTGCATTCCGTATTCTATATTCTATATTCTGTGTTCTGCGTTCTCTATTCTAAATTCTATATTCAGTATTCTCTATTCTATATTCTAAATTCTGTGTTCTATATTCCAAGTTCTAAATTCTGGGTTCTCTATTCTCTATTCTCTATTCTCTATTATGTGTTCCACATTCTATATTCTTAATTCAATATTCTGTATTCTTTACTCTATATTCTAAATTCTGTGTTCTACATACTATATTCTAAATTCTATATTCAGAAATCGGTGTTCTATATTCTAAATTCTGTGTTCTGCATTCCATGTTCTCAATTATGGGTTCCATATACTCTATTCAATATTCTATATTCTGTGTTCTACATTCTATATTCTGTATACTGTATTCTGCATTCCGTATTCTATATTCTATATTCTGTGTTCTGCGTTCTGTATTCTGTATTCTATATTCTGCATTCTGTATTCTTTATTCTAAATTCTGTGTTCTATATTCCAAGTTCTAAATTCTGGGTTCTATATTCTCTATTCTCTATTCTAAATTCTGTGTTCCACATTCTGTATTCTTAATTCAATATTCTGCATTCTGTATTCTACATTCCATATTCTGTGTTCTATATTCTATATTCTAAATTTGATATTCTGTATTCTGTATTTTATATTGCAAATTCTGTGTTCTGCATTCCATGTTCTAAATTCTGGGTTCTATATTCTGTGTTCCATATTCTAAATTCTGTGTTCTAAATTCTATATTCTGTAATCAATATTCTGCATTCTGTATTCTACATTCCATATTCTGTGTTCTATATTCTATATTCTAAATTTGATATTCTGTATTCTGTATTTTATATTGCAAATTCTGTGTTCTACATGCCATGTTCTAAATTCTGGGTTCTATGTTGTCTATTCTATATTCTATATTTTGTGTTCATAATTCTATATTGTATATTCTATATTCTGCATTCCGTAGTCTATATACTATATTCAGTGTTCTACATTCTAAATTCTAAAGTCTATATTCAGTATTCTCTATTCTATATTCTAAATTCTGTGTTCTGAATTCCATGTTCTAAATTTTATTTTTATATTCTGTATTCTACATTCTATATTCTGTGTTCTACATTCTATATTCTAAATTCTATATTCAGTATTCTGTATTCTATATTCTAAATTCTGTGTTCTACATTCTATATTCTAAATTATATATTAAGAAATCGGTGTTCTATATTCTAAATTCTGTGCTCTGCATTCCATGTTCTCAATTATGGGTTCCATATACTCTATTCAATATTCTATATTCTGTGTTCTACATTCTATATTCTGTATACTGTATTCTGCATTCCGTATTGTATATTCTAAATACTTTGTTCTACATTCTATATTCTAAATTGTATATTAAGTATACTTTATTCTATATTCTAAATTCTGTGTTCTGAATTTCGTGTTCTAAGTTCTGTGTTCTATATTCTCTATTCTATATTATATATTTTGTGCACTTCATTCTATATTCTACCTCGTATATTCTCCATTCCGGAGCCTATGTTCTATATTCTGTGTTATACATTCTATATACTAAATTGTATATTCAGTATTCTGTATTCTATATTCTAAATTCAGTGTTCTGCGTTCCATGTTCTAAATTTCGTGTCCTATATACTCTTTTCTATATTCTATATACTGTGTTCTACATTTTATATTCTGTATTACATATTCTGCATTCCGTATTCTATATTCTGTATTCTGGGTTCTACATTGTATATTCTAAATCTTATATTCATTATTCTGTATTCTATATTCTAAATTCTGTGTTCTACATTCTATATTCAAAATTCTATATTCAGTAATCTGTATTCTATATTCTAAATTTTGTGTTCTGCATTCCATTTCCTAAATTCTGGATTCTATGTTCTGTTTTCCATATTCTAAATTCTTTGTTCTACATTCAAAATTCTGTATTCAATATTCTGCCTTCCGTATACTACATTCCATATTCTGTGCTCTACATTCCATATTCTAAATTTTATATTCAGTATTCCGTATTATATACTCTAAATTTTGTGTTCTGCATTCCATATTCTAAATTCTGGGTTCTGTATTCTGTTATCCTTATTCTATATTTTGTGTTATACATTCTATTTTCTGTATTCTAGATTCTATATTCCGTATCCTATATTCTATATTCTGTGTTCTACATTCTATATTCTAAATTCTATATTCAGAATTCTGTATTCTATATTCTAAATTCTGTGTTCTACATTCTATGTTGTAAATTTTGGTTTCTATATACTGTAATCAGTATTCTATATTCTGTGTTCTACATGCTATATTCTGTGTTCTATATTCTGCACCCCGTATTCTCTATTCTCTATTCTGTGTTCTTCATTGTATATTCTAAATTTTATATTAAGTATTCTGTATTTTGTATTCTAAATTCTGTGTTCTACATTCCATGTTCTAAAATCTGTTTTCTATATTCTCTATTCTATATTCTATATTTTGTGTTCATCATTCTATATTCTATATTCTATATACTATATACTGCATTCCGTATTCTATATTCTATATTCTGTGTTCTACATTCTATATTCAGTATGTTTTAATCTATATTCTAAATTCTCTGTTCTACATTGAATGTTCTAAACTCTATATTCAGTATTCTGTATACTATATTCTTAGTTCTGTGTTCTGCATTCCATGTTTTCAATTCTTGGTTTTGTATTGTGTTTTCCATATTCTATATTCTGTGTTCTACATTCTCTGTTCTGTATTCTATATTCTGCATTCCGTATTCTATAGTCTATATTCTGTGTTCTACATTCTATATTCTAAATTGTACATTCAGTATTCCGTATTCTATATTCTATACTCTGTGTTCTTCATTCTATATTCTAAATTCTATATTCAATACTTTGTATTCTATATTGTAAATTCTGCGTTCTGCATTCCATGTTCTAAATCCATGGTTCTATATTCTCTATTCTCTATTGTATATTCTGTGTTCTACATTCTATATTCTAAATTCTATATTCAGTTTTCTGTATTCTATATTCTAAATTCTGTGTTCTGCATTCAATGTTCTAAATTCTATATTCAGTATTCTGTATTCTATATTCTAAATTTTGTTTTCTGCATTCCATTTTCTAAATTCTGGGTTCTGTATTCTGTTTTCCATATTCTATATTCTATATTCAAATTTTATATTCTGTATTCTATATTCTGCATTCCGTATTCTATATTCTATATTCTGTGTTCTGCGTTCTCTATTCTAAATTCTATATTCAGTATTCTGTATTCTATATTCTAAATTCTGTGTTCTATATTCCAAGTTCTAAATTCTGGGTTCTATATTCTCTATTCTGTATTCTAAATTCTGTGTTCCACATTCTGTATTCTTAATTCAATATTCTGTATTCTATACTGTATATTCTAAATTCTATATTCAGAAATCGGTGTTCTATATTCTAAATTCTGCGTTCTGCATTCCATGTTCTCAATTATGTGTTCCATATACTCTATTCAATATTCTATATTCTGTGTTCTACATTCTATATTCTAAATGGTACATTCAGTGTTCCGTATTCTATATTCTATACTCTGTGTTCTTCATTCTATATTCTAAATTCTATATTCAATATTTTGTATTCTATACTCTAAAGTCTTCGTTCTGCATTCCATGTTCTAAATCCATGGTTCTATATACTCTATTCTCTATTGTATATTCTGTGTTCTACATTCTATATTCTAAATTCAATATTCAGTTTTCTGTATTCTATATTCTAAATTCTGTGTTCTGCATTCAATGTTCTAAATTCTGGGTTCTGTATTCTTTTTTCCATATTCTATATTCTGTATTAAAATTTTATATTCTGTATTCTATATTCTGCATTCCGTATTCTATATTCTATATTCTGTGTTCTGCGTTCTGTATTCTGTATTCTATACTCTGCATTCTGTATTCTATATTCTAAATTCTGTGTTCTATATTCCAAGATCTAAATTCTGGGTTCTATATTCTCTATTCTCTATTCTAAATTCTGTGTTCCACATTCTGTATTCTTAATTCAATATTCTGTATTCTTTACTCTATATTCTAAATTCTGTGTTCTACATTCTATATTCTAAATTCTTTATTCAGTATTCTGTATTCTTTATTCTAATTTCTATGTTCCGCATTCTATATACTAGATTCTATATTAAGTATTCTGTATTCTATATTCTAAATTCTTTGTTCCGAATTCTATGTTCTAAATTCAATATTCAGTATTCTGTATTCTATATTCTAAATTCTGTGTTCGGAATTCCATGTTCCAAATTCTGGATTCTATATTCTATATTATCTATTCTATATTCTAAATTCTATATTCAGTATTCTGTATTTTATATTCCAAATTCTGTGTTCTGCATTCCATGTCTAATTTCTGGGTTCTCTATTCTGTGTTCCATATTCTAAATTCTGTGTTCTACATTCTATATTCTGTAATCAATATTCTGCATTCTGTATTCTACATTCCATATTCTGTGTTCTATATTCTATATTCTAAATTTGATATTCAGTATTCTGTATTTTATATTGTAAATTCTGTGTTCTACATGCCATGTTCTTAATTCTGGGTTCTATGTTGTCTATTCTATATTCTATATTTTGTGTTTATAATTCTATATTTTATATTCTATATTCTGCATTCCGTAGTCTATATTCTATATTCAGTGTTCTACATTCTAAATTCTAAAGTCTATATTCAGTATTCTCTATTCTATATTCTAAATTCTGTGTTCTGAATTCCATGTTCTAAATTTTATTTTCTATATTCTGTATTCTACATTCTATATTCTGTGTTCTACATTCTATATTCTAAATTCTATATTCAGTATTCTGTATTCTATATTCTAAATTCTGTGTTCTACATTCTATATTCTAAATTCTATATTCAGTATTCTCTATTCTAAATTCTAAATTCTGTGTTCTATATTCCAAGTTCTACATTCTGTGTTCTATATTCTCTTTTCTCTATTATGTGTTCCACATTCTATATACTTAATTCAATATTCTGTATTCTTTACTCTATATTCTAAATTCTTTGTTCTACATACTATATTCTAAATTCTATATTCAGAAATCGGTGTTCTATATTCTAAATTCTGTGTTCTGCATTCCATGTTCTCAATTATGGGTTCCATATACTTTATTCAATATTCTATATTCTGTGTTCTACATTCTATATTCTGTATACTGTATTCTGCATTCCGTATTGTATATTCTATATATTTGTTCTACATTCTATATTCAAAATTGTATATTCAGTATACTTTATTCTATATTCTAAATTCTGTGTTCTGAATTTCGTGTTCTAAGTTCTGTGTTCTATATTCTCTATTCTATATTCTATATTTTGTGTACTTCATTCTATATTCTACTTTCTGTATTCTCCATTCCGTAGCCTATATTCTATATTGTGTGTTATACATTCTATATACTAAATTGTATAATCAGTATTCTGTATTCTATATTCTAAATTCAGTGTTCTGCATTCCATGTTCTAAATTTCGTTTCCTATATACTCTATTCTATATTCTATATACTGTGTTCTACATTTTATATTCTGTATTATATATTCTGCATTCCGTATTCTATATTCTGTATTCTGGGTTCTACATTGTATATTCTAAATCCTATATTCATTATTCTGTATTCTATATTCTAAATTCTGTGTTCTACATTCTATATTCTAAATTCTATATTCAGTAATCTGTATTCTATATTCTAAATTTTGTGTTCTGCATTCCATTTTCTAAATTCTGGATTCTATGTTCTGTTTTCCATATTCTAAATTCTTTGTTCTACATTCAATATTCTGTATTCAATATTCTGCCTTCCGTATACTACATTCCATATTCTGTGCTCTACATTCCATATTCTAAATTTTATATTCAGTATTCGGTATTATATAATCTAAATTCTGTGTTCTGCATTCCATATTCTAAATTCTAGGTTCTGTATTCTGTTTTCCTTATTCTATATTTTGTGTTATACATTCTATTTTCTGTATTCTATATTCTATATTCCGTATCCTATATTCTATATTCTGTGTTCTACATTCTATATTCTTAGTTCGATATTCAGAATTCTGTATTCTATATTCTAAATTCTGCGTTATGCATTCCATGTTCTAAATTCTGTCTTCTATATTCTCTATTCAATATTCTGTGTTCTACATTCTATATTCAAAATTCTATATTCAGTATTCTTTATTCAATATTCTTAATTCTGTGTTCTGAATTCCATGTTCTAAATCTGTTTTCTGTATTCTGTTTTCCATATTCTATATTCTGTGTTCTATGTTTGATAATCTGTATTGAATTTTCTGCATGCCGTATTCTATTTTCTGTGTTCTACATTCTATATTCTAAATTCTATATTCAGTATTCTGTATTCTATATTCTAAATTCTGGGTTCTACATTCTATGTTGTAAATTTTGGTTTCTATATACTCTAATCAGTATTCTATATTCTGTGTTCTACATGCTATTTTCTGTGTTCTATATTCTGCACCCCATATTCTCTATTCTCTATTCTGTGTTCTTCATTGTATATTCTAAATTTTATATTAAGTATTCTGTATTTTGTATTCTAAATTCTGTGTTCTACATTCCATGTTCTAAATTCTGGGTTCTATATTCTCTATTCTATATTCTATATTTTGTGTTCATCATTCTATATTCTATATTCTATATACTATATACTGCATTCCGTATTCTTTATTCTATATTCTGTGTTCTACATTCTATATTCAGTATGTTTTAATCTATTTTCTAAATTCTCTGTTCTACATTGAATATTCTAAACTCTATATTCAGTATTCTGTATTCTATATATTTGTTCTGTGTTGTGCATTCCATGTTTTCAATTCTTGGTTTTGTATTGTGTTTTCCATATTCTATATTCTGTGTTCTACATTCTCTGTTCTGTATTCTATATTCTGCATTCCGTATTCTATAGTCTATATTCTGTGTTCTACATTCTGTATTCTAAATTGTACATTCAGTATTCCGTATTCTATATTCTATACTCTGTGTTCTTCATTCTATATTCTAAATTCTATATTCAATATTTTGTATTCTATATTCTAAATTCTGCGTTCTGCATTCCATGTTCTAAATCCATGGTTCTATATTCTCTATTCTCTATTGTATATTCTGTGTTCTACATTCTATATTCTAAATTCTATATTCAGTTTTCTGTATTCTATATTCTAAATTCTGTGTTCTGCATTCAATGTTCTAAATTCTATATTCAGTATTCTGTATTCTATATTCTAAGTTCTGTTTTCTGCATTCCATTTTCTAAATTCTGGGTGCTGTATTCTGTTTTCCATATTCTATATTCTGTATTCAAATTTTATATTCTGTATTCTATATTCTGCTTTCCGTATTCTATATTCTATATTCTGTGTTCTGCGTTCTGTATTCTAAATTCTATATTCAGTATTCTGTATTCTATATTCTAAATTCTGTGTTCTATATTCCAAGTTCTAAATTCTGGGTTCTATATTCTCTATTCTCTATTCTCTATTATGTGTTCCACATTCTATATTCTTAATTCAATATTCTGTATTCTTTACTCTATATTCTAAATTCTGTGTTCTACATTCTATATTCTAAATTCTTTATTCAGTATTCTGTATTCTTTATTCTAATTTCTATGTTCCGCATTCTATATACTAGATTCTTTATTAAGTATTCTCTATTCTATATTCTAAATTCTATGTTCCGAATTCTATGTTCTAAATTCTATATTCAGTATTCTGTATTCTATATTCTAAATTCTGGTTTCTGAATTCCATGTTCTAAATTCTGGATTCTATATTCTCTATTATCTATTCTATATTCTAAATTCTATATTCAGTATTCTGTATTTTATATTCCAAATTCTGTGTTCTGCATTCCATGTCTAATTTCTGGGTTCTCTATTCTGTGTTCCATATTCTAAATTCTGTGTTCTACATTCTATATTCTGTAATCAATATTCTGCATTCTGTATTCTACATTCCATATTCTGTGTTCTATATTCTATATTCTAAATTTGATATTCAGTATTCTGTATTTTATATTGTAAATTCTGTGTTCTACATTCCATGTTCTAAATTCTGGGTTCTATATTCTCTATTCTATATTCTATATTTTGTGTTCATCATTTTATATTCTATATTCTATATACTAAATACTGCATTCCGTATTCTATATTCTATATTCTGTGTTCTACATTCTATATTCTAAATTCTATATTCAGTATGTTTTAATCTATATTCTAAATTCTCTGTTCTACATTGAATGTTCTAAACTCTATATTCAGTATTCTGTATTCTATATTCTTAATTCTGTGTTGTGCATTCCATGTTTTCAATTCTTGGTTTTGTATTGTGTTTTCCATATTCTATATTCTGTGTTCTACATTCTCTGTTCTGTATCCTATATTCTGCATTCCGTATTCTATAGTCTATATTCTGTGTTCTACATTCTATATTTTAAATTGTACATTCAGTATTCCGTATTCTATATTCTATACTCTGTGTTCTTCATTCTATATTCTAAATTCTATATTCAATATTTTGTATTCTATATTCTAAATTCTGCGTTCTGCATTCCATGTTCTAAATCCATGGTTCTATATTCTCTATTCTCTATTGTATATTCTGTGTTCTACATTCTATATTCTAAATTCTATATTCAGTTTTCTGTATTCTATACTCTAAATTCTGTGTTCTGCATTCAATGTTCTAAATTCTATATTCAGTATTCTATATTCTATATTCTAAATTCTGTTTTATGCACTCCATTTTCTAAATTCTGGGTTCTGTATTCTGTTTTCCATATTCTATATTCTGTATTCAAATTTTATATTCTGAATTCTATATTCTGCATTCCGTATTCTATATTCTATATTCTGTGTTCTGCGTTCTCTATTCTAAATTCTATATTCAGTATTCTGTGTTCTATATTCTAAATTCTGTGTTCTATATTCCAAGTTCTAAATTCTGGGTTCTATATTCTCTATTCTCTATTCTCTATTATGTGTTCCACATCTATATTCTTAATTCAATATTCTGTATTCTTTACTCTATATTATAATTCTGTGTTCTACATTCTATGTTCTAAATTCTATATTCAGAAATCGGTGTTCTATATTCTAAATTCTGTGTTCTGCATTCCATGTTCTCAATTATGGGTTCCATATACTTCATTCAATATTCTATATTCTGTGTTCTACATTCTATATTCTGTATACTGTATTCTGCATTCCGTATTGTATATTCTATATTCTTTGTTCTACATTCTATATTCAAAATTGTATATTCAGTATACTTTATTCTATATTCTAAATTCTGTGTTCTGAATTTCGTGTTCTAAGTTCTGTGTTCTATATTCTCTATTCTATATTCTATATTTTGTGTACTTCATTCTATATTCTACTTTCTGTATTCTCCATTCCGTAGCCTATATTCTATATTCTGTGTTAAACATTCTATATACTAAATTGTATATTCAGTATTCTGTATTCTATATTCTAAATTCAGTGTTCTGCATTCCATGTTCTAAATTTCGGTTCCTATATACTCTATTCTATATTCTATATACTGTGTTCTACATTTTATATTCTTTATTATATATTCTGCATTCCGTATTCTATATTTTGTATTCTGGGTTTTACATTGTATATTCTAAATCCTATTTTCATTATTCTGTATTCTATATTCTAAATTCTGTGTTCTACATTCTATATTCTAAATTCTATATTCAGTAATCTGTATTCTATATTCTAAATTTTGTGTTCTGCATTCCATTTTCTAAATTTTGGATTCTATGTCCTGTTTTCCATGTTCTAAATTCTTTGTTCTAAATTCAATATTCTGTATTCAATATTCTGCCTTCCGTATACTACATTCCATATTCTGTGTTCTACATTCAATATTCTAAATTTTATATTCAGTATTCCGTATTATATACTCTAAATTCTGTGTTCTGCATTACATATTCTAAATTCTGGATTCTGTATTCTGTTTTCCTTATTCTATATTTTGTGTTCTACATTCTATTTTCTGTATTCTATATTCTATATTCCGTATCCTATATTCTATATTCTGTGTTCTACATTCTATATTCTTAGTTCGATATTCAGAATTCTGTATTCTATATTCTAAATTCTGTGTTATGCATTCCATGTTCTAAATTCTGTCTTCTATATTCTCTATTCAATATTCTGTGTTCTACATTCTATATTCAAAATTCTATATTCAGTATTCTTTATTCTATATTCTAAATTCTGTGTTCTGAATTCCATGTTCTAAGTCTGTTTTCTGTATTCTGTTTTCCATATTCTATATTCTGTGTTCTACTTTCGATAATCTGTATTGAATTTTCTGCATGCCGTATTCTATATTCTGTGTTCTACATTCTATATTCTAAATTCTATATTCAGTATTCTGTATTCTATATTCTAAATTCTGGGTTCTACATTCTATGTTGTAAATTTTGGTTTCTATATTCTCTAATCAGTATTCTATATTCTGTGTTCTAAATGCTATTTTCTGTGTTCTATATTTTGCACCCCGTATTCTCTATTCTCTATTCTGTGTTCTTCATTGTATATTCTAAATTTTATATTAAGTATTCTGTATTTTGTATTCTAAATTCTGTGTTCTACATTCCATGTTCTAAATTCTGGGTTCTATATTCTCTATTCTATATTCTATATTTTGTGTTCATCATTCTATATTCTATATTCTATATATTATATACTGCATTTCGTATTCTATATTCTATATTCTGTGTTCTACATTCTATATTCAGTATGTTTTAATCTATATTCTAAATTCTCTGTTCTACATTGAATGTTCTAAACTCTATATTCAGTATTCTGTATTCTATATTCTTAGTTCTGTGTTGTGCATTCCATGTTTTCAATTCTTGCTTTTGTAATGTGTTTTCCATATTCTATATTCTGTGTTCTACATTCTCTGTTCTGTATTCTATATTCTGCATTCCGTATTCTATAGTCTATATTCTGTGTTCTACATTCTATATTCTTAATTGTACATTCAATATTCCGTATTCTATTTTCTATACTCTGTGTTCTTCATTCTATATTCTAAATTCTATATTCAATACTTTGTATTCTATATTCTAAATTCTGCGTTCTGCATTCCATGTTCTAAATCCATGGTTCTATATTCTCTATTCTCTATTGTATATTGTGTGTTCTACATTCTATATTCTAAATTCTATATTCAGTTTTCTGTATTCTATATTCTAAATTCTGTGTTCTGCGTTCAATATTCTAAATTCTATATTCAGTATTCTGTATTATATATTCTAAATTCTGTTTTCTGCATTCCATTTTCTAAATTCTGGGTGCTGTATTCTGTTTTCCATATTCTATATTCTGTATTCAAATTTTATATTCTGTATTCTATATTCTGCATTCCGTATTCTATATTCTATATTCTGTGTTCTGCGTTCTGTATTCTAAATTCTATATTCAGTATTCTGTATTCTATATTCTAAATTCTGTGTTCTATATTCCAAGTTCTAAATTCTGGGTTCTATATTCTCTATTCTCTATTCTCTATTATGTGTTCCACATTCTATATTCTTAATTCAATATTCTGTATTCTTTACTCTATATTCTAAATTCTGTGTTCTACATTCTATATTCTAAATTCTTTATTCAGTATTCTGTATTCTTTATTCTAATTTCTATGTTCCGCATTCTATATACTAGATTCTTTATTACGTATTCTCTATTCTATATTCTAAATTCTATGTTCCGAATTCTATGTTCTAAATTCTATATTCAGTATTCTGTATTCTATATTCTAAATTCTGGTTTCGGAATTCCATGTTCTAAATTCTGGATTCTATATTCTCTATTATCTATTCTATATTCTATATTCTATATTCAGTATTCTGTATTTTATATTCCAAATTCTGTGTTCTGCATTCCATGTCTAATTTCTGGGTTCTCTATTCTGTGTTCCATATTCTAAATTCTGTGTTCTACATTCTATATTCTGTGATCAATATTCTGCATTCTGTATTCTACATTCCATATTCTGTGTTCTATATTCTATATTCTAAATTTGATATTCAGTATTCTGTATTTTATATTGTAAATTCTGTGTTCTACATTCCATGTTCTAAATTCTGGGTTCTATATTCTCTATTCTATATTCTATATTTTGTGTTCATCATTTTATATTCTATATTCTATATACTAAATACTGCATTCCGTATTCTATATTCTATATTCTGTGTTCTACATCCTATATTCTAAATTCTATATTCAGTATGTTTTAATCTATATTCTAAATTCTCTGTTCTACATTGAATGTTCTAAACTCTATATTCAGTATTCTGTATTCTATATTCTTAATTCTGTGTTGTGCATTCCATGTTTTCAATTCTTGGTTTTGTATTGTGTTTTCCATATTCTATATTCTGTATTCTACATTCTCTGTTCTGTATCCTATATTCTGCATTCCGTATTCTATAGTCTATATTCTGTGTTCTACATTCTATATTTTAAATTGTACATTCAGTATTCCGTATTCTATATTCTATACTCTGTGTTCTTCATTCTATATTCTAAATTCTATATTCAATATTTTGTATTCTATATTCTAAATTCTGCGTTCTGCATTCCATGTTTTAAATCCATGGTTCTATATTCTCTATTCTCTATTGTATATTCTGTGTTCTACATTCTATATTCTAAATTCTATATTCAGTTTTCTGTATTCTATACTCTAAATTCTGTGTTCTGCATTCAATGTTCTAAATTCTATATTCAGTATTCTATATTCTATATTCTAAATTCTGTTTTATGCACTCCATTTTCTAAATTCTGGGTTCTGTATTCTGTTTTCCATATTCTATATTCTGTATTCAAATTTTATATTCTGAATTCTATATTCTGCATTCCGTATTCTATATTCTATATTCTGTGTTCTGCGTTCTCTATTCTAAATTCTATATTCAGTATTCTGTGTTCTATATTCTAAATTCTGTGTTCTATATTCCAAGTTCTAAATTCTGGGTTCTCTATTCTCTATTCTCTATTCTCTATTATGTGTTCCACATCTATATTCTTAATTCAATATTCTGTATTCTTTACTCTATATTCTAAATTCTGTGTTCTACATTCTATATTCTAAATTCTATATTCAGAAATCGGTGTTCTATATTCTAAATTCTGTGTTCTGCATTCCATGTTCTCAATTATGGGTTCCATATACTTCATTCAATATTCTATATTCTGTGTTCTACATTCTATATTCTGTATACTGTATTCTGCATTCCGTATTGTATATTCTATATTCTTTGTTCTACATTCTATATTCAAAATTGTATATTCAGTATACTTTATTCTATATTCTAAATTCTGTGTTCTGAATTTCGTGTTCTAAGTTCTGTGTTCTATATTCTCTATTCTATATTCTATATTTTGTGTACTTCATTCTATATTCTACTTTCTGTATTCTCCATTCCGTAACCTATATTCTATATTCTGTGTTATACATTCTATATACTAAATTGTATGTTCAGTATTCTGTATTCTATATTCTAAATTCAGTGTTCTGCATTCCATGTTCTAAATTTCGGTTCCTATATACTCTATTCTATATTCTATATACTGTGTTCTACATTTTATATTCTTTATTATATATTCTGCATTCCGTATTCTATACTTTGTATTCTGGGTTCTACATTGTATATTCTAAATCCTATATTCATTATTCTGTATTCTATATTCTAAATTCTGTGTTCTACATTCTATATTCTAAATTCTATATTCAGTAATCTGTATTCTATATTCTAAATTTTGTGTTCTGCATTCCATTTTCTAAATTTTGGATTCTATGTCCTGTTTTCCATGTTCTAAATTCTTTGTTCTAAATTCAATATTCTGTATTCAATATTCTGCCTTCCGTATACTACATTCCATATTCTGTGTTCTACATTCAATATTCTAAATTTTATATTCAGTATTCCGTATTATATACTCTAAATTCTGTGTTCTGCATTCCATATTCTAAATTCTGGGTTCTGTATTCTGTTTTCCTTATTCTATATTTTGTGTTCTACATTCTATTTTCTGTATTCTATATTCTATATTCCGTATCCTATATTCTATATTCTGTGTTCTACATTCTATATTCTTAGTTCGATATTCAGAATTATGTATTCTATATTCTAAATTCTGTGTTATGCATTCCATGTTCTAAATTCTGTCTTCTATATTCTCTATTCAATATTCTGTGTTCTACATTCTATATTCAAAATTCTATATTCAGTATTCTTTATTCTATATTCTAAATTCTGTGTTCTGAATTCCATGTTCTAAGTCTGTTTTCTGTATTCTGTTTTCCATATTCTATATTCTGTGTTCTACTTTCGATAATCTGTATTGAATTTTCTGCATGCCGTATTCTATATTCTGTGTTCTACATTCTATATTCTAAATTCTATATTCAGTATTCTGTATTCTATATTCTAAATTCTGGGTTCTACATTCTATGTTGTAAATTTTGGTTTCTATATTCTCTAATCAGTATTCTATATTCTGTGTTCTAAATGCTATTTTCTGTGTTCTATATTTTGCACCCCGTATTCTCTATTCTCTATTCTGTGTTCTTCATTGTATATTCTAAATTTTATATTAAGTATTCTGTATTTTGTATTCTAAATT
Source organism: Vicugna pacos (assembly GCF_048564905.1). Taxonomy (NCBI): domain Eukaryota; kingdom Metazoa; phylum Chordata; class Mammalia; order Artiodactyla; family Camelidae; genus Vicugna; species Vicugna pacos. The sequence continues at coordinate 85,854,247 of NW_027328741.1, read as the reverse complement.
CTGTGTTCTACATTCCATGTTCTAAATTCTGGGTTCTATATTCTCTATTCTATATTCTATATTTTGTGTTCATCATTCTATATTCTATATTCTATATACTATATACTGCATTCCGTATTCTATATTCTATATTCTGTGTTCTACATTCTATATTCAGTATGTTTTAATCTATATTCTAAATTCTCTGTTCTACATTGAAAGTTCTAAACTCTATATTCAGTATTATGTATTCTATATTCTTAGTTCTGTGTTGTGCATTCCATGTTTTCAATTCTTGCTTTTGTATTGTGTTTTCCATATTCTATATTCTGTGTTCTACATTCTCTGTTCTGTATTCTATATTCTGCATTCCGTATTCTATAGTCTATATTCTGTGTTCTACATTCTATATTCTAAATTGTACATTCAGTATTCCGTATTCTATATTCTATACTCTGTGTTCTTCATTCTATATTCTAAATTCTATATTCAATATTTTGTATTCTATATTCTAAATTCTGCGTTCTGCATTCCATGTTCTAAATCCATGGTTCTATATTCTATATTCTCTATTGTATATTCTGTGTTCTACATTCTATATTCTAAATTCTATATTCAGTTTTCTGTATTCTATATACTAAATTCTGTGTTCTGCATTCAATGTTGTAAATTCTGGGTTCTGTATTCTGTTTTCCATATTCTTTATTCTGTATTCAAATTTTATATTCTGTATTCAATATTCTGCATTCCGTATTCTATATTCTATATTCTGTGTTCTGCGTTCTGTATTCTGTATTCTATATTCTGCATTGTGTATTCTATATTCTAAATTCTGTGTTCTATATTCCAAGTTCTAAATTCTGGGTTCTATATTCTCTATTCTCTATTCTAAATTCTGTGTTCCACATTCTGTATTCTTAATTCAATATTCTGTATTCTTTACTCTATATTCTAAATTCTGTGTTCTACATTCTATATTCTAAATTCTTTATTCAGTATTCTGTATTCTTTATTCTAATTTCTATGTTCCGCATTCTATATACTAGATCCTATATTAAGTATTCTGTATTCTATATTCTAAATTCTATGTTCCGAATTCTATGTTCTAAATTCTATATTCAGTATTCTGTATTCTATATTCTAAATTCTGTGTTCGGAATTCCATGTTCCAAATTCTGGATTCTATATTCTATATTATCTATTCTATATTCTAAATTCTATATTCAGTATTCTGTATTTTATATTCCAAATTCTGTGTTCTGCATTCCATGTCTAATTTCTGTGTTTTCTATTCTGTGTTCGATATTCTAAATTCTGTGTTCTACATTGTATATTCTGTAATCAATATTCTGCATTCTGTATTCTACATTCCATATTCTGTGTTCTATATTCTATATTCTAAATTTTATATTCAGTATTCTGTATTTTATATTGTAAATTCTGTGTTCTACATGCCATGTTCTAAATTCTGGGTTCTATGTTGTCTATTCTATATTCTATATTTTGTGTTCATAATTCTATATTGTATATTCTATATTCTGCATTCCGTAGTCTATATTCTATATTCAGTGTTCTACATTCTAAATTCTAAATTCTATATTCAGTATTCTCTATTCTATATTCTAAATTCCTTGTTCTGAATTCCATGTTCTAAATTTTATTTTCTATATTCTGTATTCTACATTCTATATTCTGTGTTCTACATTCTATATTCTAAATTCTATATTCAGTATTCTGTATTCTATATTCTAAATTCTGTGTTCTACATTCTATGTTGTAATTTTTGGGTTCTATATACTCTAATCAATATTCTATATTCTGTGTTCTACATGCTATATTCTGTGTTCTATATTCTGCACCCCGTATTCTCTATTCTCTATTCTGTGTTCTTCACTCTATATTCTAAATATTATATTAAGTATTCTGTATTCTGTATTCTAAATTCTGTGTTCTACATTCCATGTTCTAAATTCTGGGTTCTATATTCTCTATTCTATATTCTATATTTTGTATTCATCATTCTATATTCTATATTCTATATACTATATACTGCATTCCGTATTCTATATTCTATATTCCGTGTTCTACATTCTATATTCAGTATGTTTTAAACTATATTCTAAATTCTCTGTTCTACATTGAATGTTCTAAACTCTATATTCAGTATTCTGTATTCTATATTCTTAGTTCTGTGTTGTGCAATCCATGTTTTCAATTCTTGCTTTTGTATTGTGTTTTCCATATTCTATATTCTGTGTTCTACATTCTCTGTTCTGTATTCTATATTCTGCATTCCGTATTCTATAGTCTATATTCTGTGTTCTACATTCTATATTCTAAATTGTACATTCAGTATTCCGTATTCTATATTCTATACTCTGTGTTCTTCATTCTATATTCTAAATTCTATATTCAATATTTTGTATTCTATATTCTAAATTCTGCGTTCTGCATTCCATGTTCTAAATCCATGGTTCTATATTCTCTATTCTCTATTGTATATTCTGTGTTCTACATTCTATATTCTAAATTCTATATTCAGTTTTCAGTATTCTATATTCAAAATCTGTGTTCTGCATTCAATGTTGTAAATTCTGGGTTCTGTATTCTGTTTTCCATATTCTATATACTGTATTCAAATTTTATATTCTGTATTCTATATTCTGCATTCCGTATTCTATATTCTATATTCTGTGTTCTGCGTTCTGTGTTCTGTTTTCTATATTCTGCATTCTGTATGCTATATTCTAAATTCTGTGTTCTATATTCCAAGTTCTAAATTCTGGGTTCTATATTCTCTATTCTAAATTCTGTGTTCCACATTCTGTATTCTTAATTCAATATTCTGTATTCTTTAGTCTATATTCTAAATTCTGTGTTCTACATTCTATATTCTAAATTCTTTATTCAGTATTCTGTATTCTTTATTCTAATTTCTATGTTCCGCATTCTATATACTAGATCCTATATTAAGTATTCTGTATTCTATATTCAAAATTCTATGTTCCGAATTCTATGTTCTAAAATCTATATTCAGTATTCTGTATTCTATATTCTAAATTCTGTGTTCGGAATTCCATGTTCCAAATTCTGGATTCTATATTCTATATTATCTATTCTATATTCTAAATTCTATATTCAGTATTCTGTATTTTATATTCCAAATTCTGTGTTCTGCATTCCATGTCTAATTTCTGTGTTTTCTATTCTGTGTTCGATATTCTAAATTCTGTGTTCTACATTGTATATTCTGTAATCAATATTCTGCATTCTGTATTCTACATTCCATATTCTGTGTTCTATATTCTATATTCTAAATTTTATATTCAGTATTCTGTATTTTATATTGTAAATTCTGTGTTCTACATGCCATGTTCTAAATTCTGGGTTCTATGTTGTCTATTCTATATTCTATATTTTGTGTTCATAATTCTATATTGTATATTCTATATTCTGCATTCCGTAGTCTATATTCTATATTCAGTGTTCTACATTCTAAATTCTAAATTCTATATTCAGTATTCTCTATTCTATATTCTAAATTCTGTGTTCTGAATTCCATGTTCTAAATTTTATTTTCTATATTCTGTATTCTACATTCTATATTCTGTGTTCTACATTCTATATTCTAAATTCTATATTCAGTATTCTGTATTCTATATTCTAAATTCTGTGTTCTACATTCTATGTTGTAATTTTTGGGTTCTATATACTCTAATCAATATTCTATATTCTGTGTTCTACATGCTATATTCTGTGTTCTATATTCTGCACCCCGTATTCTCTATTCTCTATTCTGTGTTCTTCACTCTTTATTCTAAATATTATATTAAGTATTCTGTATTCTGTATTCTAAATTCTGTGTTCTACATTCCATGTTCTAAATTCTGGGTTCTATATTCTCTATTCTATATTCTATATTTTGTATTCATCATTCTATATTCTATATTCTATATACTATATACTGCATTCCGTATTCTATATTCTATATTCTGTGTTCTACATTCTATATTCAGTATGTTTTAAACTATATTCTAAATTCTCTGTTCTACATTGAATGTTCTAAACTCTATATTCAGTATTCTGTATTCTATATTCTTAGTTCTGTGTTGTGCATTCCATGTTTTCAATTCTTGCTTTTGTATTGTGTTTTCCATATTCTATATTCTGTGTTCTACATTCTCTGTTCTGTATTCTATATTCTGCATTCCGTATTCTATAGTCTATATTCTGTGTTCTACATTCTATATTCTAAATTGTACATTCAGTATTCCGTATTCTATATTCTATACTCTGTGTTCTTCATTCTATATTCTAAATTCTATATTCAATATTTTGTATTCTATATTCTAAATTCTGCGTTCTGCATTCCATGTTCTAAATCCATGGTTCTATATTCTCTATTCTCTATTGTATATTCTGTGTTCTACATTCTATATTCTAAATTCTATATTCAGTTTTCAGTATTCTATATTCAAAATCTGTGTTCTGCATTCAATGTTGTAAATTCTGGGTTCTGTATTCTGTTTTCCATATTCTATATACTGTATTCAAATTTTATATTCTGTATTCTATATTCTGCATTCCGTATTCTATATTCTATATTCTGTGTTCTGCGTTCTGTGTTCTGTTTTCTATATTCTGCATTCTGTATTCTATATTCTAAATTCTGTGTTCTATATTCCAAGTTCTAAATTCTGGGTTCTATATTCTCTATTCTAAATTCTGTGTTCCACATTCTGTATTCTTAATTCAATATTCTGTATTCTTTACTCTATATTCTAAATTCTGTGTTCTACATTCTATATTCTAAATTCTTTATTCAGTATTCTGTATTCTTTATTCTAATTTCTATGTTCCGCATTCTATATACTAGATCCTATATTAAGTATTCTGTATTCTATATTCTAAATTCTATGTTCCGAATTCTATGTTCTAAATTCTATATTCAGTATTCTGTATTCTATATTCTAAATTCTGTGTTCGGAATTCCATGTTCCAAATTCTGGATTCTATATTCTACATTATCTATTCTATATTCTAAATTCTATATTCAGTATTCTGTATTTTATATTCCAAATTCTGTGTTCTGCATTCCATGTCTAATTTCTGTGTTTTCTATTCTGTGTTCGATATTCTAAATTCTGTGTTCTACATTGTATATTCTGTAATCAATATTCTGCATTCTGTATTCTACATTCCATATTCTGTGTTCTATATTCTATATTCTAAATTTGATATTCAGTATTCTGTATTTTATATTGTAAATTCTGTGTTCTACATGCCATGTTCTAAATTCTGGGTTCTATGTTGTCTATTCTATATTCTATATTTTGTGTTCATAATTCTATATTGTATATTCTATATTCTGCATTCCGTAGTCTATATTCTATATTCAGTGTTCTACATTCTAAATTCTAAATTCTATATTCAGTATTCTCTATTCTATATTCTAAATTCTGTGTTCTGTATTCCATGTTCTAAATTTTATTTTCTATATTCTGTATTCTACATTCTATATTCTGTGTTCTACATTCTATATTCTAAATTCTATATTCAGTATTCTGTATTCTATATTCTAAATTCTGTGTTCTACATTCTATGTTGTAAATTTTGGGTTCTATATACTCTAATCAATATTCTATATTCTGTGTTCTACATGCTATATTCTGTGTTCTATATTCTGCACCCCGTATTCTCTATTCTCTATTCTGTGTTCTTCACTCTATATTCTAAATATTATATTAAGTATTCTGTATTCTGTATTCTAAATTCTGTGTTCTACATTCCATGTTCTAAATTCTGGGTTCTATATTCTCTATTCTATATTCTATATTTTGTATTCATCATTCTATATTCTATATTCTATATACTATATACTGCATTCCGTATTCTATATTCTATATTCTGTGTTCTACATTCTATATTCAGTATGTTTTAAACTATATTCTAAATTCTCTGTTCTACATTGAATGTTCTAAACTCTATATTCAGTATTCTGTATTCTATATTCTTAGTTCTGTGTTGTGCATTCCATGTTTTCAATTCTTGCTTTTGTATTGTGTTTTCCATATTCTATATTCTGTGTTCTACATTCTCTGTTCTGTATTCTATATTCTGCATTCCGTATTCTATAGTCTATATTCTGTGTTCTACATTCTATATTCTAAATTGTACATTCAGTATTCCGTATTCTATATTCTATACTCTGTGTTCTTCATTCTATATTCTAAATTCTATATTCAATATTTTGTATTCTATATTCTAAATTCTGCGTTCTGCATTCCATGTTCTAAATCCATGGTTCTATATTCTCTATTCTCTATTGTATATTCTGTGTTCTACATTCTATATTCTAAATTCTATATTCAGTTTTCAGTATTCTATATTCAAAATCTGTGTTCTGCATTCAATGTTGTAAATTCTGGGTTCTGTATTCTGTTTTCCATATTCTATATACTGTATTCAAATTTTATATTCTGTATTCTATATTCTGCATTCCGTATTCTATATTCTATATTCTGTGTTCTGCGTTCTGTGTTCTGTTTTCTATATTCTGCATTCTGTATTCTATATTCTAAATTCTGTGTTCTATATTCCAAGTTCTAAATTCTGGGTTCTATATTCTCTATTCTAAATTCTGTGTTCCACATTCTGTATTCTTAATTCAATATTCTGTATTCTTTACTCTATATTCTAAATTCTGTGTTCTACATTCTATATTCTAAATTCTTTATTCAGTATTCTGTATTCTTTATTCTAATTTCTATGTTCCGCATTCTATATACTAGATCCTATATTAAGTATTCTGTATTCTATATTCTAAATTCTATGTTCCGAATTCTATGTTCTAAATTCTATATTCAGTATTCTGTATTCTATATTCTAAATTCTGTGTTCGGAATTCCATGTTCCAAATTCTGGATTCTATATTCTACATTATCTATTCTATATTCTAAATTCTATATTCAGTATTCTGTATTTTATATTCCAAATTCTGTGTTCTGCATTCCATGTCTAATTTCTGTGTTTTCTATTCTGTGTTCGATATTCTAAATTCTGTGTTCTACATTGTATATTCTGTAATCAATATTCTGCATTCTGTATTCTACATTCCATATTCTGTGTTCTATATTCTATATTCTAAATTTGATATTCAGTATTCTGTATTTTATATTGTAAATTCTGTGTTCTACATGCCATGTTCTAAATTCTGGGTTCTATGTTGTCTATTCTATATTCTATATTTTGTGTTCATAATTCTATATTGTATATTCTATATTCTGCATTCCGTAGTCTATATTCTATATTCAGTGTTCTACATTCTAAATTCTAAATTCTATATTCAGTATTCTCTATTCTATATTCTAAATTCTGTGTTCTGAATTCCATGTTCTAAATTTTATTTTCTATATTCTGTATTCTACATTCTATATTCTGTGTTCTACATTCTATATTCTAAATTCTATATTCAGTATTCTGTATTCTATATTCTAAATTCTGTGTTCTACATTCTATGTTGTAATTTTTGGGTTCTATATACTCTAATCAATATTCTATATTCTGTGTTCTACATGCTATATTCTGTGTTCTATATTCTGCACCCCGTATTCTCTATTCTCTATTCTGTGTTCTTCACTCTATATTCTAAATATTATATTAAGTATTCTGTATTCTGTATTCTAAATTCTGTGTTCTACATTCCATGTTCTAAATTCTGGGTTCTATATTCTCTATTCTATATTCTATATTTTGTATTCATCATTCTCTATTCTATATTCTATATACTATATACTGCATTCCGTATTCTATATTCTATATTCTGTGTTCTACATTCTATATTCAGTATGTTTTAAACTATATTCTAAATTCTCTGTTCTACATTGAATGTTCTAAACTCTATATTCAGTATTCTGTATTCTATATTCTTAGTTCTGTGTTGTGCAATCCATGTTTTCAATTCTTGCTTTTGTATTGTGTTTTCCATATTCTATATTCTGTGTTCTACATTCTCTGTTCTGTATTCTATATTCTGCATTCCGTATTCTATAGTCTATATTCTGTGTTCTACATTCTATATTCTAAATTGTACATTCAGTATTCCGTATTCTATATTCTATACTCTGTGTTCTTCATTCTATATTCTAAATTCTATATTCTATATTTTTTATTCTATATTCTAAATTCTGCGTTCTGCATTCCATGTTCTAAATCCATGGTTCTATATTCTCTATTCTCTATTGTATATTCTGTGTTCTACATTCTATATTCTAAATTCTATATTCAGTTTTCAGTATTCTATATTCAAAATCTGTGTTCTGCATTCAATGTTGTAAATTCTGGGTTCTGTATTCTGTTTTCCATATTCTATATTCTGTATTCAAATTTTATATTCTGTATTCTATATTCTGCATTCCGTATTCTATATTCTATATTCTGTGTTCTGCGTTCTGTGTTCTGTTTTCTATATTCTGCATTCTGTATTCTATATTCTAAATTCTGTGTTCTATATTCCAAGTTCTAAATTCTGGGTTCTATATTCTCTATTCTAAATTCTGTGTTCCACATTCTGTATTCTTAATTCAATTTTCTGTATTCTTTACTCTATATTCTAAATTCTGTGTTCTACATTCTATATTCTAAATTCTTTATTCAGTATTCTGTATTCTTTATTCTAATTTCTATGTTCCGCATTCTATATACTAGATTCTATATTAAGTATTCTGTATTCTATATTTTAAATTCTATGTTCCGAATTCTATGTTCTAAATTCTATATTCAGTATTCTCTATTCTATATTCTAAATTCTGTGTTCGGAATTCCATGTTCCAAATTCTGGATTCTATATTCTATATTATCTATTCTATATTCTAACTTCTATATTCAGTATTCTGTATTTTATATTCCAAATTCTGTGTTCTGCATTCCATGTCTAATTTCTGTGTTTTCTATTCTGTGTTCCATATTCTAAATTCTGGGTTCTACATTGTATATTCTGTAATCAATATTCTGCATTCTGTATTCTACATTCCATATTCTGTGTTCTATATTCTATATTCAAAATTTGATATTCAGTATTCTGTATTTTATATTGTAAATTCTGTGTTCTACATGCCATGTTCTAAAATCGGGGTTCTATTTTGTCTATTCTAAATTCTATATTTTGCGTTCATAATTCTATATTTTATATTCTATATTCTGCATTCCGTAGTCTATATTCTATATTCAGTGTTCTACATTCTAAATTCTAAAGTCTATATTCAGTATTCTCTATTCTATATTCTAAATTCTGTGTTCTGAATTCCATGTTCTAAATTTTATTTTCTATATTCTGTATTCTACATTCTATATTCTGTGTTCTACATTCTATATTCTAAATTCTATATTCAGTATTCTGTATTCTATATTCTAAATTCTGTGTTCTACATTCTATATTCTAAATTATATATTAAGAAATCGGTGTTCCATATTCTAAATTCTGTGTTCTGCATTCCATGCTCTCAATTATGGGTTCCATATACTCTATTCAATATTCTATATTCTGTGTTCTACATTCTATATTCTGTATACTGTATTCTGCATTCCGTATTGTATATTCTAAATTCTTTGTTCTACATTCTATATTCTAAATTGTATATTCAGTATACTTTATTCTATATTCTAAATTCTGTGTTCTGAATTTCGTGTTCTAAGTTCTGTGTTCTATATTCTCTATTCTCTATTCTATATTTTGTGTACTTCATTCTATATTCTACCTTCTATATTCTCCATTCCGAAGCCTATGTTCTATATTCTGTGTTATACATTCTATATACTAAATTGTATATTCAGTATTCTGTATTCTATATTCTAAATTCAGTGTTCTGCATTCCATGTTCTAAATTTCGGGTCCTATATACTCTATTCTATATTCTATATACTGTGTTCTACATTTTATATTCTGTATTATATATTCTGCATTCCGTATTCTATATTCTGTATTCTGGGTTCTACATTGTATATTCTAAATCCTATATTCATTATTCTGTATTCTATATTCTAAATTCTGTGTTCTACATTCTATATTCTAAATTCTATATTCAGTAATCTGTATTCTATATTCTAAATTTTGTGTTCTGCATTCCATTTTCTAAATTCTGGATTCTATGTTCTGTTTTCCATATTCTAAATTCTGTGTTCTACATTCAATATTCTGTATTCAATATTCTGCCTTCCGTATACTACATTCCATATTCTGTGCTCTACATTCCATATTCTAAATTTTATATTCAGTATTCCGTATTATATACTCTAAATTCTGTGTTCTGCATTCCACATTCTAAATTCTGGGTTCTGTATTCTGTTTTCCTTATTCTATATTTTGTGTTCTACATTCTATTTTCTGTATTCTATATTCTATATTCCGTATACTATATTCTATATTCTGTGTTCTACATTCTATATTCTTACTTCGATATTCAGAATTCTGTATTCTATATTCTAAATTCTGTGTTATGCATTCCATGTTCTAAATTCTGTCTTCTATATTCTCTATTCAATATTCTGTGTTCTACATTCTATATTCAAAATTCTATATTCAGTATTCTTTATTCTATATTTTAAATTCTGTGTTCTGAATTCCATGTTCTAAATCTGTTTTCTGTATTCTGTTTTCCATATTCTATATTCTGTGTTCTACGTTCGATAATCTGTATTGAATTTTCTGCATGCCGTATCCTATATTCTGTGTTCTACATTCTATATTCTAAATTCTATATTCAGTATTCAGTATTCTATATTCTAAATTCTGTGTTCTACATTCTATGTTGTAAATTTTTGTTTCTATATACTCTAATCAGTATTCTATATTCTGTGTTCTACATGCTATATTCTGTGTTCTAAATTCTACACCCCGTATTTTCTATTCTCTATTCTGTGTTCTTCATTGTATATTCTAAATTATATATTAAGTATTCCGTATATTGTATTCTAAATTCTGTGTTCTACATTCCATGTTCTAAATTCTGGGTTCTATATTCTCTATTCTATATTCTATATTTTGTGTTCATCATTCTATATTCTATATTCTATATACTATATAGTGCATTCCGTATTCTATATTCTATATTCTGTGTTCTACATTCTATATTCAGTGTGTTTTAATCTATATTCTAAATTCTCTGTTCTACATTGTATGTTCTAAACTCTATATTCAGTATTCTGTATTCTATATTCTTAGTTCTGTGTTGTGCATTTCATGTTTTCAATTCTTGGTTTTGTATTGTGTTTTCCATATTCTATATTCTGTGTTCTACATTCTCTGTTCTGTATTGTATATTCTGCATTCCGTATTCTATAGTCTATATTCTGTGTTCTACATTCTATATTCTAAATTGTACATTCAGTATTCCGTATTCTATATTCTATACTCTTTGTTCTTCATTCTATATTCTAAATTCTATATTCAATATTTTGTATTCTATACTCTAAAGTCTTCGTTCTGCATTCCATGTTCTAAATCCATGGTTCTATATACTCTATTCTCTATTGTATATTCTGTGTTCTACATTCTATATTCTAAATTCAATATTCAGTTTTCTGTATTCTATATTCTAAATTCTGTGTTCTGCATTCAATGTTCTAAATTCTGGGTTCTGTATTCTGTTTTCCATATTCTATATTCTGTATTAAAATTTTATATTCTGTATTCTATATTCTGCATTCCGTATTCTATATTCTATATTCTGTGTTCTGCGTTCTGTATTCTGTATTCTATACTCTGCATTCTGTATTCTATATTCTAAATTCTGTGTTCTATATTCCAAGATCTAAATTCTGGGTTCTATATTCTCTATTCTCTATTCTAAATTCTGTGTTCCACATTCTGTATTCTTAATTCAATATTCTGTATTCTTTACTCTATATTCTAAATTCTGTGTTCTACATTCTATATTCTAAATTCTTTATTCAGTATTCTGTATTCTTTATTCTAATTTCTATGTTCCGCATTCTATATACTAGATTCTATATTAAGTATTCTGTATTCTATATTCTTAATTCAATGTTCCGAATTCTATGTTCTAAATTCTATATTCAGTATTCTGTATTCTATATTCTAAATTCTGTGTTCGGAATTCCATGTTCCAAATTCTGGATTCTATATTCTATATTATCTATTCTATATTCTAAATTCTATATTCAGTATTCTGTATTTTATATTCCAAATTCTGTGTTCTGCATTCCATGTCTAATTTCTGGGTTCTCTATTCTGTGTTCCATATTCTAAATTCTGTGTTCTACATTCTATATTCTGTAATCAATATTCTGCATTCTGTATTCTACATTCCATATTCTGTGTTCTATATTCTATATTCTAAATTTGATATTCAGTATTCTGTATTTTATATTGTAAATTCTGTGTTCTACATGCCATATTCTATATTCTGGGTTCTATATTGTCTATTCTATATTCTATATTTTGTGTTCATAATTCTATATTGTATATTCTATATTCTGCATTCCGTAGTCTATATTCTATATTCAGTGTTCTACATTCTAAATTCTAAAGTCTATATTCAGTATTCTCTATTCTATATTCTAAATTCTGTGTTCTGAATTCCATGTTCTAAATTTTCTTTTCTATATTCTGTACTCTACATTCTATATTCTGTGTTCTACATTCTATATTCTATATTCTATATTCAGTATTCTGTATTCTATATTCTAAATTCTGTGTTCTACATTCTATATTCTAAATTATATATTAAGAAATCGGTGTTCTATATTCTAAATTCTGTGTTCTGCATTCCATGTTCTCAATTATGGGTTCCATATACTCTATTCAATATTCTATATTCTGTGTTCTACATTCTATATTCTGTATACTGTATTCTGCATTCCGTATTGTATATTCTAAATTCTTTGTTCTACATTCTATATTCTAAATTGTATATTCAGTATACTTTATTCTATATTCTAAATTCTGTGTTCTGAATTTCGTGTTCTAAGTTCTGTGTTCTATATTCTCTATTCTATATTCTATATTTTGTGTACTTCATTCTATATTCTACCTTCTATATTCTCCATTCCGAAGCCTATGTTCTATATTCTGTGTTATACATTCTATATACTAAATTGTATATTCAGTATTCTGTATTCTATATTCTAAATTCAGTGTTCTGCATTCCATGTTCTAAATTTCGGGTCCTATATACTCTATTCTATATTCTATATACTGTGTTCTACATTTTATATTCTGTATTATATATTCTGCATTCCGTATTCTATATTCTGTATTCTGGGTTCTACATTGTATATTCTAAATCCTATATTCATTATTCTGTATTCTATATTCTAAATTCTGTGTTCTACATTCTATATTCTAAATTTTATATTCAGTAATCTGTATTCTATATTCTAAATTTTGTGTTCTGCATTCCATTTTCTAAATTCTGGATTCTACGTTCTGTTTTCCATATTCTAAATTCTGTGTTCTACATTCAATATTCTGTATTCAATATTCTGCCTTCCGTATACTACATTCCATATTCTGTGCTCTACATTGCATATTCTAAATTTTATATTCAGTATTCCGTATTATATACTCTAAATTCTGTGTTCTGCATTCCACATTCTAAATTCTGGGTTCTGTATTCTGTTTTCCTTATTCTATATTTTGTGTTCTACATTCTATTTTCTGTATCCTATATTCTATATTCCGTATCCTATATTCTATATTCTGTGTTCTACATTCTATATTCTTACTTCGATATTCAGAATTCTGTATTCTATATTCTAAATTCTGTGTTATGCATTCCATGTTCTAAATTCTGTCTTCTATATTCTCTATTCAATATTCTGTGTTCTACATTCTATATTCAAAATTCTATATTCAGTATTCTTTATTCTATATTTTAAATTCTGTGTTCTGAATTCCATGTTCTAAATCTGTTTTCTGTATTCTGTTTTCCATATTCTATATTCTGTGTTCTACGTTCGATAATCTGTATTGAATTTTCTGCATGCCGTATCCTATATTCTGTGTTCTACATTCTATATTCTAAATTCTATATTCAGTATTCAGTATTCTATATTCTAAATTCTGTGTTCTACATTCTATGTTGTAAATTTTTGTTTCTATATACTCTAATCAGTATTCTATATTCTGTGTTCTACATGCTATATTCTGTGTTCTAAATTCTACACCCCGTATTTTCTATTCTCTATTCTGTGTTCTTCATTGTATATTCTAAATTATATATTAAGTATTCCGTATATTGTATTCTAAATTCTGTGTTCTACATTCCATGTTCTAAATTCTGGGTTCTATATTCTCTATTCTATATTCTATATTTTGTGTTCATCATTCTATATTCTATATTCTATATACTATATACTGCATTCCGTATTCTATATTCTATATTCTGTGTTCTACATTCTATATTCAGTATGTTTTAATCTATATTCTAAATTCTCTGTTCTACATTGTATGTTCTAAACTCTATATTCAGTATTCTGTATTCTATATTCTTAGTTCTGTGTTGTGCATTTCATGTTTTCAATTCTTGGTTTTGTATTGTGTTTTCCATATTCTATATTCTGTGTTCTACATTCTCTGTTCTGTATTGTATATTCTGCATTCCGTATTCTATAGTCTATATTCTGTGTTCTACATTCTATATTCTAAATTGTACATTCAGTATTCCGTATTCTATATTCTATACTCTTTGTTCTTCATTCTATATTCTAAATTCTATATTCAATATTTTGTATTCTATACTCTAAAGTCTTCGTTCTGCATTCCATGTTCTAAATCCATGGTTCTATATACTCTATTCTCTATTGTATATTCTGTGTTCTACATTCTATATTCTAAATTCAATATTCAGTTTTCTGTATTCTATATTCTAAATTCTGTGTTCTGCATTCAATGTTCTAAATTCTGGGTTCTGTATTCTTTTTTCCATATTCTATATTCTGTATTAAAATTTTATATTCTGTATTCTATATTCTGCATTCCGTATTCTATATTCTATATTCTGTGTTCTGCGTTCTGTATTCTGTATTCTATACTCTGCATTCTGTATTCTATATTCTAAATTCTGTGTTCTATATTCCAAGATCTAAATTCTGGGTTCTATATTCTCTATTCTCTATTCTAAATTCTGTGTTCCACATTCTGTATTCTTAATTCAATATTCTGTATTCTTTACTCTATATTCTAAATTCTGTGTTCTACATTCTATATTCTAAATTCTTTATTCAGTATTCTGTATTCTTTATTCTAATTTCTATGTTCCGCATTCTATATACTAGATTCTATATTAAGTATTCTGTATTCTATATTCTAAATTCAATGTTCCGAATTCTATGTTCTAAATTCTATATTCAGTATTCTGTATTCTATATTCTAAATTCTGTGTTCGGAATTCCATGTTCCAAATTCTGGATTCTATATTCTATATTATCTATTCTATATTCTAAATTCTATATTCAGTATTCTGTATTTTATATTCCAAATTCTGTGTTCTGCATTCCATGTCTAATTTCTGGGTTCTCTATTCTGTGTTCCATATTCTAAATTCTGTGTTCTACATTCTATATTCTGTAATCAATATTCTGCATTCTGTATTCTACATTCCATATTCTGTGTTCTATATTCTATATTCTAAATTTGATATTCAGTATTCTGTATTTTATATTGTAAATTCTGTGTTCTACATGCCATATTCTATATTCTGGGTTCTATATTGTCTATTCTATATTCTATATTTTGTGTTCATAATTCTATATTGTATATTCTATATTCTGCATTCTGTAGTCTATATTCTATATTCAGTGTTCTACATTCTAAATTCTAAAGTCTATATTCAGTATTCTCTATACTATATTCTAAATTCTGTGTTCTGAATTCCATGTTCTAAATTTTCTTTTCTATATTCTGTACTCTACATTCTATATTCTGTGTTCTACATTTTATATTCTATATTCTATATTCAGTATTCTGTATTCTATATTCTAAATTCTGTGTTCTACATTCTATATTCTAAATTATATATTAAGAAATCGGTGTTCTATATTCTAAATTCTGTGTTCTGCATTCCATGTTCTCAATTATGGGTTCCATATACTCTATTCAATATTCTATATTCTGTGTTCTACATTCTATATTCTGTATACTGTATTCTGCATTCCGTATTGTATATTCTAAATTCTTTGTTCTACATTCTATATTCTAAATTGTATATTCAGTATACTTTATTCTATATTCTAAATTCTGTGTTCTGAATTTCGTGTTCTAAGTTCTGTGTTCTATATTCTCTATTCTATATTCTATATTTTGTGTACTTCATTCTATATTCTACCTTCTATATTCTCCATTCCGAAGCCTATGTTCTATATTCTGTGTTATACATTCTATATACTAAATTGTATATTCAGTATTCTGTATTCTATATTCTAAATTCAGTGTTCTGCATTCCATGTTCTAAATTTCGGGTCCTATATACTCTATTCTATATTCTATATACTGTGTACTACATTTTATATTCTGTATTATATATTCTGCATTCCGTATTCTATATTCTGTATTCTGGGTTCTACATTGTATATTCTAAATCCTATATTCATTATTCTGTATTCTATATTCTAAATTCTGTGTTCTACATTCTATATTCTAAATTTTATATTCAGTAATCTGTATTCTATATTCTAAATTTTGTGTTCTGCATTCCATTTTCTAAATTCTGGATTCTACGTTCTGTTTTCCATATTCTAAATTCTGTGTTCTACATTCAATATTCTGTATTCAATATTCTGCCTTCCGTATACTACATTCCATATTCTGTGCTCTACATTGCATATTCTAAATTTTATATTCAGTATTCCGTATTATATACTCTAAATTCTGTGTTCTGCATTCCACATTCTAAATTCTGGGTTCTGTATTCTGTTTTCCTTATTCTATATTTTGTGTTCTACATTCTATTTTCTGTATTCTATATTCTATATTCCGTATCCTATATTCTATATTCTGTGTTCTACATTCTATATTCTTACTTCGATATTCAGAATTCTGTATTCTATATTCTAAATTCTGTGTTATGCATTCCATGTTCTAAATTCTGTCTTCTATATTCTCTATTCAATATTCTGTGTTCTACATTCTATATTCAAAATTCTATATTCAGTATTCTTTATTCTATATTTTAAATTCTGTGTTCTGAATTCCATGTTCTAAATCTGTTTTCTGTATTCTGTTTTCCATATTCTATATTCTGTGTTCTACGTTCGATAATCTGTATTGAATTTTCTGCATGCCGTATCCTATATTCTGTGTTCTACATTCTATATTCTAAATTCTATATTCAGTATTCAGTATTCTATATTCTAAATTCTGTGTTCTACATTGTATGTTGTAAATTTTTGTTTCTATATACTCTAATCAGTATTCTATATTCTGTGTTCTACATGCTATATTCTGTGTTCTAAATTCTACACCCCGTATTTTCTATTCTCTATTCTGTGTTCTTCATTGTATATTCTAAATTATATATTAAGTATTCCGTATATTGTATTCTAAATTCTGTGTTCTACATTCCATGTTCTAAATTCTGGGTTCTATATTCTCTATTCTATATTCTATATTTTGTGTTCATCCTTCTATATTCTATATTCTATATACTATATACTGCATTCCGTATTCTATATTCTATATTCTGTGTTCTACATTCTATATTCAGTATGTTTTAATCTATATTCTAAATTCTCTGTTCTACATTGTATGTTCTAAACTCTATATTCAGTATTCTGTATTCTATATTCTTAGTTCTGTGTTGTGCATTTCATGTTTTCAATTCTTGGTTTTGTATTGTGTTTTCCATATTCTATATTCTGTGTTCTACATTCTCTGTTCTGTATTGTATATTCTGCATTCCGTATTCTATAGTCTATATTCTGTGTTCTACATTCTATATTCTAAATTGTACATTCAGTATTCCGTATTCTATATTCTATACTCTTTGTTCTTCATTCTATATTCTAAATTCTATATTCAATATTTTGTATTCTATACTCTAAAGTCTTCGTTCTGCATTCCATGTTCTAAATCCATGGTTCTATATACTCTATTCTCTATTGTATATTCTGTGTTCTACATTCTATATTCTAAATTCAATATTCAGTTTTCTGTATTCTATATTCTAAATTCTGTGTTCTGCATTCAATGTTCTAAATTCTGGGTTCTGTATTCTTTTTTCCATATTCTATATTCTGTATTAAAATTTTATATTCTGTATTCTATATTCTGCATTCCGTATTCTATATTCTATATTCTGTGTTCTGCGTTCTGTATTCTGTATTCTATACTCTGCATTCTGTATTCTATATTCTAAATTCTGTGTTCTATATTCCAAGATCTAAATTCTGGGTTCTATATTCTCTATTCTCTATTCTAAATTCTGTGTTCCACATTCTGTATTCTTAATTCA
The DNA here is from genome assembly GCF_048564905.1 of Vicugna pacos. Lineage (NCBI taxonomy): Eukaryota > Metazoa > Chordata > Mammalia > Artiodactyla > Camelidae > Vicugna > Vicugna pacos. The sequence goes on along the minus strand of NW_027328741.1, from coordinate 85,835,801 downwards.
ATATTCTGTATTCTTTACTCTATATTCTAAATTCTGTGTTCTACATTCTATATTCTAAATTCTTTATTCAGTATTCTGTATTCTTTATTCTAATTTCTATGTTCCGCATTCTATATACTAGATTCTATATTAAGTATTCTGTATTCTATATTCTAAATTCAATGTTCCGAATTCTATGTTCTAAATTCTATATTCAGTATTCTGTATTCTATATTCTAAATTCTGTGTTCGGAATTCCATGTTCCAAATTCTGGATTCTATATTCTATATTATCTATTCTATATTCTAAATTCTATATTCAGTATTCTGTATTTTATATTCCAAATTCTGTGTTCTGCATTCCATGTCTAATTTCTGGGTTCTCTATTCTGTGTTCCATATTCTAAATTCTGTGTTCTACATTCTATATTCTGTAATCAATATTCTGCATTCTGTATTCTACATTCCATATTCTGTGTTCTATATTCTATATTCTAAATTTGATATTCAGTATTCTGTATTTTATATTGTAAATTCTGTGTTCTACATGCCATATTCTATATTCTGGGTTCTATATTGTCTATTCTATATTCTATATTTTGTGTTCATAATTCTATATTGTATATTCTATATTCTGCATTCCGTAGTCTATATTCTATATTCAGTGTTCTACATTCTAAATTCTAAAGTCTATATTCAGTATTCTCTATTCTATATTCTAAATTCTGTGTTCTGAATTCCATGTTCTAAATTTTCTTTTCTATATTCTGTACTCTACATTCTATATTCTGTGTTCTACATTCTATATTCTATATTCTATATTCAGTATTCTGTATTCTATATTCTAAATTCTGTGTTCTACATTCTATATTCTAAATTATATATTAAGAAATCGGTGTTCTATATTCTAAATTCTGTGTTCTGCATTCCATGTTCTCAATTATGGGTTCCATATACTCTATTCAATATTCTATATTCTGTGTTCTACATTCTATATTCTGTATACTGTATTCTGCATTCCGTATTGTATATTCTAAATTCTTTGTTCTACATTCTATATTCTAAATTGTATATTCAGTATACTTTATTCTATATTCTAAATTCTGTGTTCTGAATTTCGTGTTCTAAGTTCTGTGTTCTATATTCTCTATTCTATATTCTATATTTTGTGTAATTCATTCTATATTCTACCTTCTATATTCTCCATTCCGAAGCCTATGTTCTATATTCTGTGTTATACATTCTATATACTAAATTGTATATTCAGTATTCTGTATTCTATATTCTAAATTCAGTGTTCTGCATTCCATGTTCTAAATTTCGGGTCCTATATACTCTATTCTATATTCTATATACTGTGTTCTACATTTTATTTTCTGTATTATATATTCTGCATTCCGTATTCTATATTCTGTATTCTGGGTTCTACATTGTATATTCTAAATCCTATATTCATTATTCTGTATTCTATATTCTAAATTCTGTGTTCTACATTCTATATTCTAAATTCTATATTCAGTAATCTGTATTCTATATTCTAAATTTTGTGTTCTGCATTCCATTTCTAAATTCTGGATTCTATGTTCTGTTTTCCATATTCTAAATTCTTTGTTCTACATTCAATATTCTGTATTCAATATTCTGCCTTCCGTATACTACATTTCATATTCTGTGTTCTACATTCCATATTCTAAATTTTATATTCAGTATTCCGTATTATATACTCTAAATTCTGTGTTCTGCATTCCATATTCTAAATTCTGGGTTCTGTATTCTGTTTTCCTTATTCTTTATTTTGTTTTATACATTCTATTTTCTGTATTCTATATTCTATATTCCGTATCCTATATTCTATATTCTGTGTTCTATATTCTATAATCTTGGTTCGATATTCAGAATTCTGTATTCTATATTCTAAATTCTGTGTTATGCATTCCATGTTCAAAATTCTGTCTTCTATATTCTCTATTCAATATTCTGTGTTCTACATTCTATATTCAAAATTCTATATTCAGTATTCTTTATTCTATATCCTAAATTCTGTGTTCTTAATTCCATGTTCTAAATATGTTTTCTGTATTCTGTTTTCCATATTCTATATTCTGTGTTCTACGTTCGATAATCTGTATTGAATTTTCTGCATGCCGTATTCTATATTCTGTGTTCTACATACTATATTCTAAATGCTATATTCAGTATTCTGTATTCTATATTCTAAATTCTGTGTTCTACATTCTATGTTGTAAATTTTGGTTTCTATATACTCTAATCAGTATTCTATATTCTGTGTTCTACATGCTATATTCTGTGTTCTATATTCTGCATCCCGTATTCTCTATTCTCTATTCTGTGTTCTTCATTGTATATTCTAAATTTTATATTAAGTATTCTGTATTTTGTATTCTAAATTCTGTGTTCTATATTCCATGTTCTAAATTCTGGGTTCTATATTCTCTATTCTATATTCTATATTTTGTGTTCATCATTCTATATTCTATATTCTATATACTATATACTGCATTCCATATTCTATATTCTATATTCTGTGTTATACATTCTATATTCAGTATGTTTTTATCTATATTCTAAATTCTCTGTTCTACATTGAATGTTCTAAACTGTATATTCAGTATTCTGTATTCTATATTCTCAGTTCTGTGTTGTGCATTCCATGTTTTCAAATCTTGGTTTTGTATTGTGTTTTCCATATTCTATATTCTGTGTTCTACATTCTCTGTTCTGTATTCTATATTCAGCATTCCGTATTCTATAGTCTATATTCTGTGTTCTACATTCTATATTCTAAATTGTACATTCAGTATTCCGTATTCTATATTCTATACTCTGTGTTCTTCATTCTATATTCTAAATTCTATATTCAATATTTTTTATTCTATATTCTAAATTCTGCGTTCTGCATTCCATGTTCTAAATCCATGGTTCTATATTCTCTATTCTCTATTGTATATTCTGTGTTCTACATTCTATATTCTAAATTCTATATTCAGAAATCGGTGTTCTATATTCTAAATTCTGTGTTCTGCATTCCATGTTCTCAATTATGGGTTCCAGATACTCTATTCAATATTCTATATTCTGTCTTCTACATTCTATATTCTGTATACTGTATTCTGCATTCCGTATTGTATATTTTATATTCTTTGTTCTACATTCTATATTCAAATTTGTATATACAGTATACTTAATTCTATATTCTAAATTCTGTGTTCTGAATTTCGTGTTCTAAGTTCTGTGTTCTATATTCTCTATTCTATATTCTATATTTTGTGTACTTCATTCTATATTCTACTTTCTGTATTCTCCATTCCGTAGCCTATATTCTATATTCTGTGTTATATATTCTATATACTAAATTGTATATTCAGTATTCTGTATTCTATATTCTAAATTCAGTGTTCTGCATCCATGTTCTAAATTTCGGTTCCTATATACTCTATTCTATATTCTATATACTGTGTTCTACATTTTATATTCTGTATTATATATTCTACATTCCGTAATCTATATTCTGTATTCTGGGTTCTATATTGTATATTCTAAATCCTATATTCATTATTCTGTATTCTATGTTCTAAATTCTGTGTTCTACATTCTATATTCTAAATTCTATATTCAGTAATCTGTATTCTATATTCTAAATTTTGTGTTCTGCATTCCATTTTCTAAATTCTGGATTCTATGTTCTGTTTTCCATATTCTAAATTCTTTGTTCTACATTCAATATTCTGTATTCAATATTCTGCCTTCCGTATACTGCATTCCATATTCTGTGTTCTACATTCCAAATTCTAAATTTTATATTCAGTATTCGGTATTATATACTCTAAATTCTGTGTTCTGCATTCCATATTCAAAATTCTGGGTTCTGTATTCTGTTTACCTTATTCTATATTTTGTGTTATACATTCTATTTTCTGTATTCTATATTCTATATTCCGTATCCTATATTCTATATTCTGTGTTCTACATTCTATATACTTAGTTCGATATTCAGAATTCTGTATTCTATATTCTAAGTTCTGTGTTATGCATTCCATGTTGTAAATTCTGTCTTCTATATTCTCTATTCAATATTCTGTGTTCTACATTCTATATTCTAAATACTATATTTAGTATTCTTTATTCTATATTCTAAATTATGTGTTCTACATTCTATATTCAAAATTCTATATTCAGTATTCTTTATTCTATATTCTAAATCCTGTGTTCTGAATTCCATGTTCTAAATCTGTTTTCTGTATTCTGTTTTCCATATTCTATATTCTGTGTTCTACGTTCGATAATCTGTATTGAATTTTCTGCATGCCGTATTCTATATTCTGTTTTCTATATTCTATATTCTAAATTCTATATTCAGTATTCTGTATTCTATATTCTAAATTCGGTGTTCTACATTCTATGTTGTAAATTTTTGTTTCTATATACTCTAGTCAATATTCTATATTCTGTGTTCTACATGCTATATTCTGTGTTCTATATTCTGCACCCCGTATTCTCTATTCTCTATTCTGTGTTCTTCATTGTATATTCTAAATTTTATATTAAGTATTCTGTATTCTGTATTCTAAATTCTGTGTTCTACATTCCATGTTCTAAATTCTGGGTTCTCTATTCTATATTCTATATTTTGTGTTCATCATTCTATATTCTATATTCTATATACTATATACTGCATTCCGTATTCTATATTCTATATTCTGTGTTCTACATTCTATATTCTAAATTCTATATTCAGTATGTTTTAATCTATATTCTAAATTCTCTGTTCTACATTGAATGTTCTAAACTCTATATTCAGTATTCTGTATTCTATATTGTTTGTTCTGTGTTGTGCATTCCATGTTTTCAATTCTTGGTTTTGTATTGTGTTTTCCATATTCTATATTCTGTGTTCTACATTCTCTGTTCTGTATTCTATATTCTGCATTCCGTATTCTATAGTCTATATTCTGTGTTCTACATTCTATATTCTAAATTGTACATTCAGTATTCCGTATTCTATATTCTATACTCTGTGTTCTTCATTGTATATTTTAAATTCTATATTCAATATTTTGTATTCTATATTCTAAATTCTGCGTTCGGCATTCCATGTTCTAAATCCATGGTTCTATATTCTCTATTCTCTATTGTATATTCTGTGTTCTACATTCTATATTCTAAATTCTATATTCAGTTTTCTGTATTCTATATTCTAAATTCTGTGTTCTGCATTTAATGTTCTAAATTCTATATTCTGTATTCTGTATTCTATATTCTAAATTCTGTGTTCTGCATTCCATTTTCTAAATTCTGGGTTCTGTATTCTGTTTTCCATATTCTATATTCTGTATTCAAATTTTATATTCTGTATTCTATATTCTGCATTCCGTATTCTATATTCTATATTCTGTGTTCTGCGTTCTCTATTCTAAATTCTATATTCAGTATTCTGTATTCTATATTCTAAATTCTGTGTTCTATATTCCAAGTTCTAAATTCTGGGTTCTATATTCTCTATTCTGTATTCTATATTCTGTGTTCCACATTCTATATTCTTAATTCAATATTCTGTATTCTTTACTCTATATTCTAAATTCTGTGTTCTACATTCTATATTCTAAATTCTTTATTCAGTATTCTGTATTCTTTATTCTAATTTCTATGTTCCGCATTCTATATACTTGATTCTTTATTAAGTATTCTCTATTCTATATTCTAAATTATATGTTCCGAATTCTATGTTCTAAATTCTATATTCAGTATTCTGTATTCTGTATTCTATATTCTAAATTCTGTGTTCGGAATTCCATGTTCCAAATTCTGGATTCTATATTCTATATTATCTATTCTGTATTCTAAATTCTATATTCAGTATTCTGTATTTTATATTCCAAATTCTGTGTTCTGCATTCCGTGTCTAATTTCTGGGTTCTCTATTCTGTGTTCCATATTCTAAATTCTGTGTTCTACATTCTATATTCTGTAATCAATATTCTGCATTCTGTATTCTACATTCCATATTCTGTGTTCTATATTCTATATTCTAAATTTGATATTCAGTATTCTGTATTTTATATTGTAAATTCTGTGTTCTACATTCCATGTTCTAAATTCTGTGTTCTATATTCTCTATTCTATATTCTATATTTTGTGTTCATCATTCTATATTCTATATTCTATATACTATATACTGCATTCCGTATTCTATATTCTATATTCTGTGTTCTACATTGTATATTCTAAATTCTATATTCAGTATGTTTTAATCTATATTCTAAATTCTCTGTTCTACATTGAATGTTCTAAACTCTATATTCAGTATTCTGTATTCTATATTCTTAGTTCTGTGTTGTGCATTCCATGTTTTCAATTCTTTTTTTTGTATTGTGTTTTCCATATTCTAAATTCTGTGTTCTATATTCTATATTCTGTATTCAATATTCTGCATTCCGTATTCTACATTCCATATTTTGTGTTCTACATTCTATATTCTTAATTTTATATTCAGTATTCTGTATTCTATATTTTAAATTCTGTGCTCTGCATTCCATGTTCTAAATTCTGGGTTCTTAATTCTGTTTTCCTATTTCTATATTCTCTGTTCAAAATTCTAATTTCTGTATTGTATATTCTACATTCTGTATTCTATGTTCTATATTCTGTGTTCTACACTGTGCATTCTAAATTCTATATTCAGTATTCTGTATTCTATAATTTAATTCTGTTTTCTACATTCCATGTTCTAAATACTGGGTTCTATATTCTCTATTCTATATTCTCTATTCTGTGTTCTACATTCTATATTCATAATTATATATTGTGTATTCTGTATTCTATATTCTAAATTCTGTGTTCTGCATTCCATGTTTTAAATATTGGGTTCTATATACTCTATTGTATATTCTAAATTCTGTGTTGTATATTGTATATTCATATTCTATATTCAGTATTCGGTATTCTATATTTTAAATTCTGTGTTCTGCATTCCATGTTCTAAATTTTGGTTTCTATATTCTGTATTCTATATTCTATATTCTGTGTTCTACATTCTGTATTCTAAATTCTATATTCAGTATTCTGTATTCTATATTCTAAATTCTGTGTTCTACATTCTATATTCTAAATTCTATATTCAGATATCCGTGTTCTATATTCTAAATTCTGTGTTCTGCATTCCATGTTCTCAATTATGTGTTCCATATACTCTATTAAATATTCTATATTCTGTGTTATACATTCTATATTGTGTATTCTGTATTCTGCATTCTTTATTCTATATTCTGTATTCTGGGTTCTACGTTCTATATTCTAAATTCTATATTCAGTATTCTGTATTCTAAATGTTAAATTCTGTGTTCTGCATTCCATGTTCTATATTCTGGGTTCTATATTCTGTTTTCCATATTCTAAATTCTGTGTTCTATATTCTATATTCTGTATTCAATATTCTGCATTCCGTATTCTACATTCCATATATTGTGTTCTACATTCTATATTCTTAATTTTATATTCAGTATTCTGTATTCTATATTTTAAATTCTGTGCTCTGCATTCCATGATATAAATTCTGTGTTCTTTATTCTGTTTTCCTATTTCTATATTCTCTGTTCAAAATTCTATATTCTGTATTGTATATTCTACATTCTGTATTCTATGTTCTATATTCTGTGTTCTACATTGTGCATTCTAAATTTTATATTCAGTATTCTGTATTCTATATTCTACATTCTGTGTTCAGCATTCCATGTCCTCATTTCTTTGTTTTGTATTCTGTTTTCCATATTCTATATTCTGTGTTCTATATTCAATATTCTGTATTCTATATACTGCTTTCCGTATTCTTTTTTTTATATTCTGTGTTATACATTCTATATTCTAAATTGTATATTCAATATTCTGTATTCTATATTCTATATTTTTGTTCTGAATTCCTATTTATAAATTCTTTATTCAGTATTTACTTTCTATATTCTAAATTATGTGTTATGCATTCTATATTCTAAATTCTGTAGTCAGTATTCTGTATACTATATTCTAAATTTTGTGCTCTGCATTCCATGTTCTAAATTCTGGGTTCTGTATTCTGTTTTCCAAATTCTATAATTTGTGTTCTGCCTTCTATATTCTTTATTGTATATTTTGCATGCCGTAATCCATATTCTGTGTTCTACATTTTATATTCCAAATTCTATATTCAGTATTCGTTATTCTATATTTTAAATTCTGTGTTCTGCATTCCATGTTCTCAATTGTGGGTTCCATATACTCTATTCAATATTCTATATTCTGTGTTCTACATTCTATTTTCTGCATACTGTATTCTGCATTCCGTATTTTATATTCTATATTCTTTGTTCTACATTCTATATTCTAAATTGTATATTCAGTATACTTTATTCTATATTCTAAATTTTGTGTTCTGAATTTCGTGTTCTAATTTCTGTGTTCTATATTCTCTAATCTATATTCTATAATTTGTGTACTTCATTCTATATTCTACCTTCTATATTCTCCATTCCGTAGTCTATATTCTATATTCTGTGTTATACATTCTATATACTAAATTGTATATTCAATATTCTGTATTCTATATTCAGTGTTCTGCATTCCATGTTCTAAATTTCGGGTCCTATATACTCTATTCTATATTCTATATACTGTGTTCTACATTTTATATTCTGTATTATATATTCTGCATTCCGTATTCTATATTCTGTATTCTGGGTTCTACATTGCATATTCTAAATCCTATATTTAGTATTCTGTATTCTATATTCTAAATTCTGTGTTCTACATTCTATATTCTAAATTCTATATTCTGTAATCTGTATTCTATATTCTAAATTTTGTGTTTTGCATTCCATTTTCTAAATTCTGGATTCTATGTTCTGTTTTCCATATTCTAAATTTTGTGTTCTACATTCGATATTCTGTATTCAATATTCTGCCTTCCGTATACTACATTCCATATTCTGTGTTCTACATTCCATATTCTAAATTTTATATTCAGTGTTCGGTATTATATACTCTAAATTCTGTGTTCTGCATTCCATATTCTAAATTCTGGGTTCTGTATTCTGTTTTCCATATTCTATATTTTGTGTTCTACATTCTATTTTCTGTATTCTATATTCTATATTCCGTATCCTATATTCTATATTCTGTGTTCTACATTCTATATTCTTAATTCGATATTCAGAATTCTGTATTCTATATTCTAAATTCTGTGTTATGCATTCCATGTTCTAAATTATGTCTTTTATATTCTCTATTCAATATTCTGTGTTCTACATTCTATATTCTTAATTCGATATTCAGTATTCTTTATTCTATATTCTAAATTATGTGTTCTACATTCTATATTCAAAATTCTATATTCAGTATTCATTATTCTATATTCTAAATTCTGTGTCCTGAATTCCATTTTCTAAATTCTGGGTTCTGTATTCTGTTTTCCATATTGTATATTCTGTATTCAAATTTTATATTCCGTAGTCTATATTCTGCATTCCATATTCTATATTCTATATTCTGTGTTCTGCGTTCTGTATTCTAAATTCTATATTCAGTATTCTGTATTCTATATTTTAAATTCTGTGTTCTATATTCCAAGTTCTATTTTCTGGGTTCTATATTCTCTATTCTCTATTCTATATTCTGTGTTGTACATTCTATATTCTTAATTCAATATTCTGTATTCTTTACTCTATATTCTAAATTCTGTGTTCTACATTCTATATTCTAAATTCTTTATTCAGTATTCTGTATTCTTTATTCTAATTTCTATATTCCGCATTCTATATACTAGATTCTATATTAAGTATTCTGTATTCTATATTCTAAATTCTGTGTTCGGCATTTCATGTTCTAAATTCTGGATTCTATATTCTATATTATCTATTCTATGTTCTAAATTCTATATTCAGTATTCTGTATTTTATATCCCAAATTCTGTGTTCTGCATTCCATGTCTAATTTCTGGGTTCTCTATTCTGTGTTCCATATTCTAAATTCTGTGTTCTACATTCTATATTATGTATTCAATATTCTGCATTCTGTATTCTACATTCCATATTCTGTGTTCTACATTCTATATTCTAAATTTGATATTCAGTATTCTGTATTTTATATTGTAAATTCTGTGTTCTACATTCCATGTTCTAAATTCTGGGTTCTCTATTGTCTATTCTATATTCTATATTTTGTGTTCATCCTTCTATATTGTATATTCTATATTCTGCATTCCGTAGTGTCTATTCTATATTCTGTGTTCTACATTCTAAATTCTAAATTCTATATTCAGTATTCTCTATTCTATATTCTAAATTCTGTGTTCTTCATTCCATGTTATAAATTCTGGGTTTTATATTCTCTATTCTATATTCTATATTCTGTGTTCTACATTCTATATTCTAAATTGTATATTCAGTATTCTTTATTCTAAGTTTTGTGTTCTACATTCCTTTTTCTAAATTTATATTCAGTATTCTTTATTCTATATTTTTCATTCTGTGTTCTGCATTCCATGTTTTCAATTCTGGGTTTTGTATTCTGTTTTCCATATTCTATATTCTGTGTTCTATTTTCTATGTTCTGTATTCTATATTCTGCATTTCGTATTCTATATTCTATATTGTGTGTTCTACATTCTATATTCTAAACTGTATATTCAGTATTCCGTATTCTATATTCTATACTCTGTGTTCTTCATTCTATATTCTAAATTCAATATTCAATATTTTGTATTCTATATTCTAAATTCTGCGTTCTGCATTCCATGTTCTAAATCCATGGTTCTCTATTCTCTATTCTCTATTATATATTCTGTGTTCTACATTCTATATTCTAAATACTATATTCAGTTTTCTGTATTCTATATTCTAAATTCTGGGTTCTGCATTCAATGTTCTAAATTCTATATTCAGTATTCTGTATTCTATATTCTTAATTCTGTGTTCTGCATTCCATTTTTTAAATTCTGGGTTCTGTATTCTGTTTTCCATATTCTATATTCTGTATTCTAAATTTTATATTCTGTATTCTATATTCTGCATTCCGTATTCTATATTCTATATTCTGTGTTCTGCGTTCTATATTCTAAATTCTATATTGAGTATTCTGTATTCTACATTTTAAATTCTGTGTTCTGCATTCCATGTTCTATATTCTGGGTTCTATATTCTGTTTTCCATATTCTAAATTCTGTGTTCTATATTCTATATTCTGTATTCAATATTCTGCATTACGTATTCTACATTCCATTTTCTGTGTTCTATATTCAATATTCTAAATTCTATATTCAGTATTCTGTATTCTATATTTTAAATTCTGTGCTCTGCATTCCATGTTCTAAATTCTGGGTTCTGCATTCTGTTTTCCTAAATCTATATTCTGTGTTCAACATTCTATATTCTTTATACTATATTCTACTTTCCGTACTCTATATTCTATATTCTGTGTTCTACATTCTGTATTCAAAATTCTGTATTCAGTATTCTGCATTCTACATTTTAAATTCTGTGTTCTACATTCCATGTTCTAAATTCTGAGTTCTATACTGTTTGTTCTATATTCTATATTCTGTGTTCTACATTCTATATTCTTAATTCTTTATTCTGTATTCTTTACTCTATATTCTAAATTCTGTGTTCTACATTGTATATTCTACATTCTATATTCTTTATTCTGTATTCTATATTCTAATTTCTATATTCCCCATTCTATATTCTAGATTCTATATTAAGTATTCTGTATTCTATTATCTAAGTTCTATATTCCGCATTCTATGTTCTAAATTCTATATAAAGTTTTCTGTATTCTACAATCTAAATTCTGAGTTCGGTTTTCCATGTTCTAAATTCTGGGTTCTATATTCTGTTTTCAATATTCTAAATTCTGTGTTATTCATTGTATATTCTAAATTCTATATTCAGTATTCTTTATTCTATATTCTAAATTCTGTGTTCTGCATTCCTGTTTATATATACTTTATTCAGTATTCTGCATGTTATATCCTATATTCTGTTTTCTGCATTCTATGTTCTAAATTCTATATTCAGTATTCTGTATATTTTATTCTAAATTCTTAGTTCTGCATTCCATGTTCTAAATTCTGGGTTCTATATTCTCTATTCCATTTTCTATATTCTGTGTTCTACATTGTATATTCTAAATTCTATATTCTGTATTCTTTATTCTATTTTCTAAATTCTGTGTTCTGCATTCTATATTCTAATTTATATATTCAGTATTCTGTATTCTATATTCTTAAATCTGGGTTCTGCATTCCATGTTTTCAATTCTGGGTTTTGTATACTGTTTTCCATATTCTATATTCTGTGTTCTACATTCTATGTTCTGTATTCTATATTCTGCATTCGATATTTTATGTTCTATATTGTGTGTTCTACATTCTATATTTTAAATTCTATATACTGTAATCTGTATTCTATATTCTAAATTCTGTGTTCTGCATTCCATGTTCTCAATTCTGGGTTTTGTATTCTTCTTTCCATATTCTATATTCTGTGTTCTACATTCTATATTCTGTATTCTAATTTCTGCATTCCGTATTCTATATTCGAAGTTCTGTGTTCTACATACTATATTCTAAATTCTATATCCAGTATTCCGTATTCTATATTCTATGCTCTGTGTTCTACATTCTATATTCTAAAATTATATTAAGTATTCTGTATTCTATATTCTAAATTCTGTGTTCTGCCTTCCGTTTTCTAAGTTCTGTGTTGTATATTCTCTATTCTATATTCTATATTTTGTGTTCTTCATTCTATATTCTGCCTTCTATATTCTCCATTCCGTAGTCTATATTCTATATTCTGTGTTATACATTCTATATCCAATTTCTATATTCAGTGTTCTGTATTCTATATTCTAAATTCTGTGTTCTGCATAACTGTTTATAAATTCTTTATTCAGTATTCTGCATTCTATATTCTAAATTCTGTGTTCTGTATTGTATATTCTAAATTGTATATTCAGTATTCTTTATTCTATATTCTAAATTCTGTGTTCTGCATTCCATGTTCTAAATTTTGAGTTCTGTATACTGTTTTCCTTATTGTGTATTCTGTGTTCTGCATTCAATATTCTGTATTGTATATTCAGATGCTGTATTCTATATTCTGTGTTGTACATTCTATATTCTAAATTCTATATTCAGTATTCTGTATTCTATATTCTAAATTTTGTGTTCTTCATTCCATGTTCCAAAATTTGTGTTCTATATACTCTATTCTATATTCTATATTCTGTGTTGTACATTGTATATTCTGTATTCTATATTTTACATTCCGTATTCTATATTATATATTCTGGGTTCTACATTGTATATTCTAAATTCTATATAAAGTATTCTGTATTATATAATTTAAATTCTGTGTTCTACATTGTATATTCATATTCTATATTCAGTATTCTGTATTCTATATTTAAAGTTATGTGTTCTGCATTCAGTGATGTAAATTTTGTGTTCAATATTCTGTATTCTATATTCCATATTCTGAGTTCAACATTCTATATTCTAAATACGATATTCAGTATTCTGTATTCAATATTCTAAATTCTGTGTTCTAAATTCCATGTTCTAAATTCTGGGTTCTATATTCTCTATTCTACATTCTATATTTTGTGTTCATCATTCTATATTCTATATTCTATATTCTTCATTCCGTGTTCTATATTCTATATTCTGTGATCTACATTCTATATTCATAAGTCTATATTCAGTATTCTGTATTCTATATTCTAAATTCTGTGTTGTGCATTCCATGTTAAATATTCTATGTTCTACATTCTCTAACCAATTTTCTATATTCAGTGTTCTACATTGTATATTCTAATCTCTATATTCAGTATTCTTTATTCTATTTTCTATATTCTGTGTTCTACAGTCTATATTCTAACTTCTATATTCAGTATTCCGTATTCTATATTCTTAATTCTGTGTTCTGCATTCCATGTTTTCAATACGGGGTTTTGTATTGTGTTTTCCATATTCTATATTCTGTGTTCTACATTCTATGTTCTGTATTGTATATTCTGCATTCCGTATTCTATATTGTATATTCTGTGTTCTACATACTATATTCTAAAGTGTATATTCAGTATTCCGTATTCTATATTCTATATACTGTGTTCTACATTCTATATTCTAAATTCTATATTCAGTATTCTGTATTCTATATTCTAAATTCTGTGCTCTGCATTCCATTTGCTAAATTTTGAGTTCTGTATTCTGTTTTCCTTATTGTGTATTCTGTGTTCTGCATTCAATATTCTGTATTGTATATTCAGATGCTGTATTCTATATTCTGTGTTGTACATTCTATATTCTAAATTCTATATTCAGTTTTCTGTATTCTAAATTCAAAATTCTGTGTTCTTCATTCCATGTTCCAAAATTTGTGTTCTATATACTCTATTCTATATTCCATATTCTGTGTTCTACATTGTATATTCTGTATTCTATATTTTGCATTCCGTATTCTATATTATATATTCTGGGTTCTACATTATATATTCTAAATTCTATATAATGTATTCTGTATTATATAATCTAAATTCTGTGTTCTACATTGTATATTCATATTCTATATTCAGTATTCTGTATTCTATATTTAAAATTCTGTGTTCTGCATTCAGTGATGTAAATTTTGTGTTCAATATTCTGTATTCTATATTCCATATTCTGAGTTCAACATTCTATATTCTAAATTCGATATTCAGTGTTCTGTATTCAATATTCTAAATTCTGTGTTCTAAATTCCATATTCCAAATTCTGGGTTCTATATTCTCTATTCTACATTCTATATTTTGTGTTCATCATTCTATATTCTATATTCTATATTCTGCATTCCGTGTTCTATATTCTATATTCTGTGATCTACATTCTATATTCTAAAGTCTATATTCAGTATTCTGTTTTCTGTATTCTAAATTCTGTGTTCTGCATTCCATGTTATATATTCTATGTTCTATATTCTCTAACCAATTTTCTATATTCTGTGTTCTACATTGTATATTCTAAATTCTATATTCAGTATTCTTTATTCTATATTCTAAATTCTGTGTTCTACAGTCTATATTCTATGTTCTATATTCAGTATTCCGTATTCTATATTCTTAATTCTGTGTTCTGCATTCCATGTTTTCATTTCTGGGTTTTGTATTCTGTTTTCCATATTCTATATTCTGTGTTCTACATTCTATGTTCTGTATTGTATATTCTGCGTTCCGTATTCTATATTCTATATTCTGTGTTCTACATTCTATATTCTAAACTGTATATTCAGTATTCCGTATTCTATATTCCATATACTGTGTTCTACATTCTATATTCTAAATTCTATATTCAGTTTTCTATATTCTATATTCTAAATTCTGTGTTCTGCATTCCATGTTCCAAATTCTATATTCAGTATTCTGTATTCTATATTATTAATTCTGTGTTCTGCATTCTATGTTCTAAATTCTATATTCAGTATTCTGTATTCTATATTCTAAATTCTGTGTTCTGCATTCCGTGTTCTAAATTCTGGGTTCTATATTCACTATTCTATATTCTATATTTGTGATCTTCATTCTATATTCTACATACTATATTGTGCATTCCCTATTGTATATTCTATATTCTGTGTACTACATTCTATATTCTAAAATCTTTATTCAGTATTCTGTATTCTATATTCTAAATTCTCTGTTCTGCATTCAATTACTCTATTCTAGTTTCTATATTCTCTATTCCATATACTATATTTTGTGTTCTACCGTCTGTATTCTACCTACTATATTCTCCATTCCGTAGTCTATTTTCTATATTCTGTGTTATTCATTCTATATTCTAAATACTATATACAGTATTCTTCATTCAATATTCTAAATACTGTGTTCTGCATTCAATGTTCTTAATTCTATATTCTGTATTCTGTATTCTATATTCTAAATTCTGTGTTCTTCATTCCAGTTCTAAATTCTGAGTTCTGTTTTCTGTTTTCCACATTCTATATTCTGTGTTTTGCATTCTGTATTCTGTATTGTATATTCTGCATGACGTATTCCGTATTCTGTGTTTACATTCTATATTCCAAATCCTATATTTAGTATTCTGTATTCTATATTCTAAATTCTGTGTTCTGCATTCCATGTTCTAAATTTTGGATTCTATATCCTCTAATCTATATTCTAAATTCTGTGTTCTGTATTGAATATTCATGTTCTATATTCAGTATTCGTTATTCTATATTTTAAATTCTGTGTTCTGCATTCCATATTCTAAATTTTGGTTTCTATATTCTGTATTCTATATTCTATATTCTGAGTTCTACATTCTATATTCTGCATTCCGTATTCTATATTCTATATTCTGTGATCTACATTCTATATTCTAAATTCTATATTCAGTATTCTGTATTCTATATTCTAAATTCTGTGTTCTGCATTCCATGTTCTAAATTCTGGGTTCTATATTCCCTAAACTATTTTCTATATACTTTGTTCTACATTGTATATTCTAAATTCTATATTCAGTATTCTTTATTCAATATTCTAAATTCTGTGTTCTACATTGTATATTCTAAATTCTATATTCAGTATTCTGTATTCCATATTCTTAATTCTGTGTTCTGCTTTCCATGTTTTCCATTCTGGGTTTTGTATTCTGTTTTCCATATTCTATATTCTGTGTTCTATATTCTATGTTCTGTATTCTCTATTCTGCATTCCGTATTCTATATTCTATATTCTGTGTTCTACATTCAATATTCTAAATTCTATATTCAGTATTCTGTATTCTATATTCTATATTCTGTGTTCTACATTCTATATTCTAAAACCTTTATTCAGTATTCTGTATTCTATATTCTAAATTCTATGTTCTGCATTCCATTTCTTAATTCTGTGTTCTGTATTCTCTATTCTATATTGTATATTTTGTGTTCTTCATTCTTTTTTTAACTTCAATATTCTCGATTTCGTAGTCTATATTCTATATTCTGTGTTATTTATTATGTATTCAAATTCTATATTCAGTATTCTTTATTCTATTTTCTAAATTCTGTGTTCTGCATTCCTGTTTATAAATTCTATATACAGTGTTCTGCATTCCAGTTCTAATTTCTGAGTTCTGTATTCTGTTTTCCACATTCTATATTCTGTGTTCTGCATTCTATATTCTGTATTGTATATTCTGCATGCTGTATTCCATATTCTGTGTTCTACATTCTATATTCCAAATTCTATATTCAGTATTCTGTATTTTATATTCTAAATTCTGTGTTCTGCATTCCATGTTCTAAATTTTGGTTTCTATATACTTTATTCTATATTCTAATATCTGTGTTGTTTATTGTATATCCATATTCTATATTCAGCTTTCTGTATTCTATATTTTACATTCTATGTTCTGCATTCCATGTTCTAAATTTTGGTTTCTATATTCTGTATTCTATATTCTATATTCTGTGTTTTATATTCTATATTCTAAATTCAATATTCAGTATTCTGTATTCTATATTCTTAAATCTGTGTTCTACTTTCTTTATTCTAAATTCTATATTCAGATATCGGTGTTCTATATTCTAAATTCTGTGTTCTGCATTCCGTGTTCTACGTTCTGGTTTCTGTATTCACTCTTCTATATTCTATATTTGTGTTCTTCATTCTATATTCTACATACTATATTCTGCATTCCCTATTCTATATTCTATATTCTGTGTTCTACATTCTATATTCTAAAACCTTTATTCAGTATTCTGTATTCTATATTCTAAATTCTATGTTCTGCATTCCATTTCTAAATTCTGGGTTCTATACTCTCTATTCTATATTCTATATTGTGTGTTCTTCATTCTTTTTTCTAACTTCTATATTCTCCATTTCGTAGTCTATATTCTATATTCTGTGTTATTTATTATATATTCAAAATTCTATACTCGGTATTCTTTATTCTATTTTCTAAATTCTGTGTTCTGCATTCCTGTTTATAAATTCTATATACAGTGTTCTGCATTCTATAATCTTAATTCTGTGTTCTGCATTCTATGTTCTGAATAATATATTCAGTATTCCTTATACTATATTCTAAGTTCTGTGTTCTGCATTCTATATTCTAAATTCTATATTCAGTATTCTGTATTCTATATTCTAAATTCTGTGTTTTGTATTCAGTGTTCTAAATTCTGTGTTCTATATTGTATATTGTATATTCTATATTCTGTGCTGTTCATTCTATATTCTAAAGTCTATATTCAGTTTTCTGTATTCTATATTCTAAATTATGTATATGCATTCCATATTCTAAATTCTATATTCAGTATTCTGTATTCTATATTCTAAATTCTGTGTTCTACTTTCTATATTCTAAATTCTATATTCAGTAATCTGTATTCTATATTCTAAATTTTGTGTTCTGCATTCCATTTTCTAAATTCTGGATTCTATATTCTGTTTCCATATTCTAAATTCTGTGTTCTACATTCGATATTCTGTATTCAATATTCTGCCTTCCGTATACTACATTCCATATTCTGTGTTCTACATTCCATATTCTAAATTTTATAATCAGTATTCGTTATTATATACTCTAAATACTGTGTTCTGCATTCCATATTCTAAATTCTGGGTTCTGTATTCTATTTTCCATATTCTATATTTTGTGTTCTACATTCTATTTTCTGAATTCTATATTCTATATTCCGTATCCGAAATTCTATATTCTGGGTTCTACATTCTATATTCTTAGTTCGATATTCAGAATTCTGTATTCTATATTCTAAATTCTGTGTTATGCTTTCCATGTTCTAAATTCTGTCTTCTCTATTCTCTATTCAATATTCTGTGTTCTACATTCTATATTCTAAATTCTATTTTCAGTATTCTTTATTCTATATTCTAAATTATGTGTTCTACATTCAATAATCAAAATTCTATATTCAGTATTCTTTATACTATATTCTAAATTCTGTGTTCTGAATTCCATGTTCTAAATTCTGGATTCTGTATTCTGTTTTCCATATTCTATATACTGTGTTCTACATTGGATAATCTGTATTGAATTTTCTGCATGCCGTATTCCATATTCTGTGTTCTACATTCTATATTCTAAATTCTATACTAAGTATTCTGTATTCTATATTCTAAATTCTGTGTTCTACATTCTATGTTGTAAATTTTGGTTTCTATATACTCTAATCAATTTTCTATATTCTGTGTTCTACATGCTATATTCTGTGTTCTATATTCTGCACCCCGTATTCTATATTCAATATTCTGTGTTCTTCATTCTATATTCTAAATTTTATATTAAGTATTCTGTATTCTGTATTCTAAATTCTGTGTTCTACATTCCATGTTCTAAATTCTGGGTTCTATATTCTCTGTTCTATATTCTATATTTTGTGTTCATCATTCTATATTCTATATTCTATATACTATATACAGCATTCCGTATTCTATATTCTAAATTTTGTGTTCTACATTCTATATTCTAAATTCTATATTCAGTATTTTTTAATCTATATTCTAAATTCTCTGTTCTACATTGTATGTTCTAAACTTTATATTCAGTATTCTGTATTCTACATTCTTAGATCTGTGTTGTACATTCCATGTTTTCAATTCTTAGTTTTGTATTGTGTTTTCCATATTCTATATTCTGTGTTCTACATTCTATATTCTAAATTGTACATTCAGTATTCCGTATTCTATATTCTATACTCTGTTTTCTATATTCTATATTCTATTATTTATATACAGTATTCTTTATCTATATTCTAAATTCTGTGTTCTGCATTCATTTTTCAAATTTTGGATTCTATATCCTCTAATCTATATTCTAAATTCTGTGTTCTATATTGTATATTCATATTCTATATTCAGTATTCATTATTCTATATTTTAAAATCTGTGTTCTGCAATCCATGTTCTAAATTTGATTTTTATATTGTGTATTCTTGATTGTATATTCTAAGTTCTACATTCTATATTTTGTATTCTATATTCTACATTCTGTATTCTATATTCTATATTCTGTGATCTACATTCTATATTCTAAATTCTATGTTCAGTATTCTGTATTCTATATTCTAAATTCTGTGTTCTGCATTCCATGTTCTAAATTCTGGGTTCTATATTCCCTAACCTATTTTCTATATTCTGTGTTCTACATTGTATATTCTAAATACTATATTCTGTATTCTGTATTCCATATTCTTAATTCTGTGTTCTGCTTTCCAAGTTTTCAATTCTGGGTTTTGTATTCTGTTTTCCATATTCTATATTCTGTGTTCTACATTCTATGTTCTGTATTCTCTATTCTGCATTCCGTATTCTATATTCTATATTCTGTGTTCTACATTCTATATTCTAAATTCTATATTCAGTGTTCTGTATTCTATATTCTAAATTCTGTGTTCTGCATTCCATGTTCCAAATTCTATATTCAGTATTCTGTATTCTATAGTCTAAATACTGTGTTCTGCATTCTATGTTCTAAATTCTATATTCAGTATTCTGTATTCTATATTCTAAATTCAGTGTTCTGCATTCCGTGTTCTAAATTCAGGTTTCTATATTCACTATTCTATATTGTATATTTATGTTCTTCATTCTATATTCTACATACTATATTCTGCATTCCCTATTTTATATTCTATAGTCTGTGTTCTACATTCTATATTCTAAAACCTTTATTCAGTATTCTGTATTCTATATTCTAAATTCTATGTTCTGTATTCCATTTCTAAATTCTGGGTTCTATATTCTCTATTCTATATTCTATATTGTGTGTTCTTCATTCTTTTTTCTAACTTCTATATTCTCCATTTCGTAGTCTATATTCTATATTCTGTGTTATTTATTATATATTCAAAATTCTATACTCGGTATTCTTTATTCTATTTTCTAAATTCTGTGTTCTGCATTCCTGTTTATATATTCTATATACAGTGTTCTGCATTCTATAATCTTAATTCAGTGTTCTGCATTCTATGTTCTGAATAATATATTCAGTATTCTGTATACTATATTCTAAATTCTGTGTTCTACATTCCATGTTCTAAATTCTGGGTTCTATATTCTCTATTCTATATTCTATATTTTGTGTTCAACATTCTATATTCTGTATTCTATATACTATATACTGCATTCCGTATTCTATATTCTAAATTCTGTGTTGTACATTCTATATTATAAATTCTATATTCAGTATTCTGTATTCTATATTCTAAATTCTGGGTTCTTCATTCCATGTTCTAAATTCTGTTTTCTATGCTATATTCTATAATCTGTGTTATACATTCTATATTCTAAATTCTATATTCAGTTTTCTGTGTCCTATATTCTAAATTCTGTGTTCTGCGTTCAATGTTGTAAATTCTATATTCAGTATTCTGTATTCTATATACTAAATTCTGTGTTCTGCATTCAATTTTCTAAATTCTAGGTTCTGTATTCTGTTTTCCATAGTCTATATTCTGTATTCAAATTTTATATTCTGTATTCTATATTCTGCATTCCGTATTCTATATTCTATATTCTGTGTTCTGCGTTCTGTATTCTAAATTCTATATTTAGTATTCTGTATTCTATATTCTAAATTCTGTGTTTTATATTCCAAGTTCTAATTTCTGGGTTCTATATTCTCTATACTATATTCTATATTCTGTGTTCTACATTCTATATTCTTAATTCAATTTTCTGTATTCTTTACTCTATATTCTAAATTCTGTGTTCTACATTCTATATTCTAAATTCTTTATTCAGTTTTCTGTATTCTTTATTCTAATTTGTATGTTCCGCATTCTATATACTAGATTCTATATTAAGTATTCTGTATTCTATATTCTAAATTCTTTGTTCCCCATTCTATGTTCTAAATTCTATATTCAGTATTCTGTATTCTATATTCCAAATTCTGTGTTCTGCATTCAATGTCTAATTTCTGGGTTCTCTATTCTGTGTTCCATATTCTTTATTCTGAGTTCTACATTCTATATTCTGTATTCAGTATTCTGCATTCTGTATTCTACATTCCATATTCTGTGTTCTACATTCTATATTCTAAATTTGATATTCAGTATTCTGTATTTTATATTGTAAATCCTGTGTTCTAATTTCCATGTTTTAAATTCTGGGTTCTATATTGTCTATTCTATATTCTATATTTTGTGTTCATTATACTATATTGTATATTCTATATTCTGCATTCCGTAGTCTATATTTTATATTCTGTGTTCTACATTCTAAATTCTAAATTCTATATTCTGCATTCTCTATTCTATATTCTAAATTCTGTGTTCTTCATTCCATGTTATGAATAATGGGTTTATATTCTCTATTCTATATTCTATATTCTGTGTTCTACATTCTATATTGTATATTCAGTATTCTTTATTTTATATTTTTAATTCTGTGTTCTGCATTCCATGTTTTCAATTCTGGGTTTTGTGTTCTGGTTTCATATTCTATATTCTGTGTTCTATATTCTATGTTCTGTATTCTATATTCTGCATTCCGTATTCTATATTCTATATAGTGTGTTCTACATTCTATATTCTAAATACTATATTCAGTGTTCTGTATTCTATAGTCTAAATTCTGTGTTCTGCATTCCTGTTTATAAATTCTTTATTCAGTATTCTGCATTCTATATTCTAAATTCTGTGTTCTGCATGGTATATTCTAAATTGTTTATTCAGTATTCTGTATTCTATATTCTAAATTCTGTGTTCTGCATTCCATGTTCTAAATTTTAGGTTCCATATGCACTATTCAATATCTATATTCTGTGTTCTATATTCTATATTCTGTATTCTATATTCTGCATTCCGTATTCTATATTCAATACGCTGTGTTGTACATTCTTTATTCTAAATTCTATATTAAGTATTCTGTATTCTATATTCTAAATTCTGTGTTTTGCATTCCGTGTTCTAATTTCTGGGCTCTATATTCACTATTCTATATTCTTTATTTGTGTTCTTCATTGTATATTCTATATATTATATTCTACATTCCCTATTCTATATTCCATATTCTGTGTTCTACATTCTATATTGTAAAAACTTTATTCAGTATTCTGTATTCTATATTCTAATTTCTATTTTCTGCATTCCATTTCTAAATTCTGGGTTCTATTTTCTCTATTCTATATTCAATATTTTGTGTTGTTAATTTTTTATTCTACCTTCTATATTCTCCATTCCGTAGTCTATATTCTATATTCTGTGTTATATATTATATATTCTAAATTCTATATTCAGTATTCTTTATTCTATTTTCTAAATTCTTTGTTCTGCATTCCAGTTTATAAATTCTATATACAGTATTCTGCATTGTATAATCTTAAATCTGTCTTCTGCATTCTATGTTCTAAATTCTATATTCAGTATTCTGTATACTATATTCTAAATTCTGTGTTCTGCATTCAATGTTCTAAATACTGAGTTCTGTATTCTGTTTTCTTTATTGTGTATTCTGTGTTCTGCATTCAATATTCTGTATTGTATTTTCAGATGATGTATTCTATATTCTGTGTTGTACATTCTATATTATAAATTCTATATTCAGTATTCTGTATTCTATATTCTAAATTCTGGTTTCTTCATTCCATATTCTATATTTTGTGTTCTTCATTCTATTTTCTGTATTCTATATTCTATATACCGTATCCTATATTCTATATTCTGTATTCTACATTCTATATTCTTAGTTCGATATTCAGAATTCTGTATTCTATATTCTAAATTCTGTGTTATGCATTCCATGTTCTAAATTCTGTCTTCTATATTATCTATTCAATATTCTGTGTTGTACATTCTATATTCAATATTCTATATTCAGTATTCTGTATTCTATATTCTAAATTCTGTGTTCTACATTCTATGTTGTAAATTTTGGTTTCTATATACTCTAATCAATATTCTATATTCTGTGTTCTACATGCTATATTCTGTGTTCTATATTCTGCACCCCGTATTCTATATTCTATATTCTGTGTTCTTCATTCTATATTCTAAATTTTATATTAAGTATTCTGTATTCTGTATTCTAAATTCTGTGTTCTACATTCCATATTCTAAATTCTGGGTTCTATATTCTCAATTCTATATTCTATATTTTGTGTTCATCATTCTATATTCTATATTCTATATACTATATACTGCATTCCGTATTCTATATTCTATATACTGTGTTCTACATTCAATATTCTAAATTCTATATTCAGTATTTTTTAATCTATATTCTAAATTCTCTGTTCTACATTGTATGTTGTAAACTCTATATTCAGTATTCTGTATTCTATATTCTTAGTTCTGTGTTGTGCATTCCATATTTTCAATTCTTGATTTTGTTTTGTGTTTTCCATATTCTTTATTCTGTGTTCTACATTCTCTGTTCTGTATTCTATATTCTGCATTCCGATTCTATATTCTATATTCTGTGTTAGTCATTCAATATTCTAAATACTATATACAGTATTCTGCATTCAATATTCTAAATACTGTGTTCTGCATTCAATGTTCTAAATTCTATATTCTGTATTCTGTATTCTATATTCTAAATTCTGTGTTCTTCATTCCAGTTCTAAATTCTGAGTTCTCTTTTCTGTTTTCCACATTCTATATTCTGTGTTTTGCATTCTATATTCTGTATTGTATATTCTGCATGCTGTATTCCGTGTTCTGTGTTCTACATTCTATATTCCAAATCCTAAATTCAGTATTCTGTATTCTATATTCTAAATTCTGTGTTCTGCATTCCATGTTCTAAATTTTGGTTTCTATATTCTTTATTCTATATACTATATTCTGAGTTCTACATTCTATATTCTGTATCCTATATTCTGCATTCCGTATTCTATATTCTATATTCTGTGATCTACATTCTATATTCTAAATTCTGTATTCAGTATTCTGTATTCTATATTCTAAGTTCTGTGTTCTGCATTCCATGTTCTAAATTCTGGGTTCTATATCCCTAACCTATTTTCTATATTCTGTGTTCTACATTGTATATACTAAATTCTATATTCAGTATTCTTTATTCTTTATTCTAAATTCTGTGTTCTACATTGTATATTCTAAATTCTATATTCAGTATTCTGTATTCCATATTCTTAATTCTGTGTTCTGCTTTCCATGTTTTCAATTCTGGGTTTTGTATTCTGTTTTCCATATTCTATAGTCTGTGTTCTACATTCTATGTTCTGTATTCTCTATTCTGCATTCCGTATTCTATATTCTATATTCTGTGTTCTACATTCTATATTCTAAATTGTATATTCAGTATTCCGTATTCTATATTCTATATTCTGTGTTCTACATTCTATATTCTAAATTCTATATTCAGTTTTCTGTATTCTATATTCTAAATTCTGTGTTCTGCATTCCATGTTCCAAATTCTATATTCAGTATTCTGTATTCTATATTCTAAATTCTGTGTTCTGCATTCTATGTTCTAAATTCTATATTCAGTATTCTGTATTCTATATTTTAATTCTGTGTTCTGCATTCCAGTTCTAATTTCTGAGTTCTGTATTCTGTTTTCCACATTCTATATTCTGTGTTCTGCATTCTATATTCTGTATTGTATATTCTGCATGCTGTATTCCATTTTCTGTGTTCTACATTCTATATTCCAAATTCTATATTCAGTATTCTGTATTTTATATTCTAAATTCTGTGTTCTGCATTCCATGTTCTAAATTTCGATTTCTATATACACTATTCTATATTCTAATATCTATGTTGTTTATTGTATATTCATATTCTATATTCAGCTCTCTGTATTCTATATTTTAAATTCTGTGTTCTGCATTCCATGTTCTAAATTTTGGTTTCTATATTCTGTATTCTATATTCTATATTCTGTGTTCTACATTCTATATTCTAAATTCTATATTCAGTATTCTGTATTCTATATTCTTAAATCTGTGTTCTATTTTCTATATTCTAAATTCTATATTCAGAAATCGGTGTTCTTTATTCTAAATTCTGTGTTCTGCATTCCGTGTTCTAAGTTCTGGTTTCTATATTCACTCTTCTATATTCTATATTTGTGTTCTTCATTCTATATTCTACATACTATATTCTGCATTCCCTATTCTATATTCTATATTCTGTGTTCTACATTCTATATTCTAAAAACTTTATTCAGTATTCTGTATTCTATATTCTAAATTCTATGTTCTGCATTCCATTTCTAAATTCTGGGTTCTATATTCTCTATTCTATATTCTATATTGTGTGTTCTTCATTCTTTTTTCTAACTTCTATATTCTCCATTTCATAGTCTATATTCTATATTCTGTGTTATTTATTATATATTCAAAATTCCATATTTGGTATTCTTTATTCTATTTTCTAATTTCTGTGTTCTGCATTCCTGTTTATAAATTCTATATACAGTGTTCTGCATTCTATAATCTTAATTCTGTGTTCTGCATTCTATGTTCTGAATAATATATTCAGTATTCTTTATACTATAATCTAAGTTCTGTGTTCTGCATTCTATATTCTAAATTCTATAGTCAGTACTCTGTATTCTATATTCTAAATTCTGTGTTTTGTATTCCATGTTGTAAATTCTGTGTTCTATATTGTATATTGTATATTCTATATTCTGTGCTGTACATTCTATATTCTAAAGACTATATTCAGTTTTCTGTATTCTATATTCTATATTCTGTGTTCTACATTCTATATTCTAAATTCTATATTCAGTATTCTGTATTCTATAATCTAAATTCTGGGTTCTGCATTCTATGTTCTAAATTCTATATTCAGAAATCGGTGTTCTATATTCTAAATTCTGTGTTCTGCATTCTGTGTTCTAAGTTCTGGTTTCTATATTCACTCTTCTATATTCTATATTTGTGTTCTTCATTCTATATTCTACATACTATATCCTGCATTCCCTATTCTATATTCTATATTCTGTGTTCTACATTCTATATTCTAAATTCTATATTCAGTATGTTTTAATCTATATTCTAAATTCTCTGTTCTACATTGAATGTTCTAAACTCTATATTCAGTATTCTGTATTCTATATTCTTAGTTCTGTGTTGTGCATTCCATGTTTTCAATTCTTGGTTTTGTATTGTGTTTTCCATATTCTATATTCTGTGTTCTACATTCTCTGTTCTGTATTCTATATTCTGCATTCCTTTTTCTATATTCCATATTCTGTGTTCTACATTCTATATTCTAAATTCTATATTCATTATTCTGTATTCTATATTCTAATTTCTATGTTCCCCATTCTATATTCTAGATTCTATATTAAGTATTCTGTATTCTATAATCTAAATTCCATATTCCGCATTCTATGTTCTAAATTCTATATTCACTGTTCTGTATTCTACAATCTAAATTCTGAGTTCGGATTTCCATGTTCTAAATCCTGGGTTCTATATTCTGTTTTCCATATTCTAAATTCTGTGTTATACATTCTATATTTAAATTCTATATTCAGTATTCTTTATTCTATATCCTAAATTCTGTGTTCTGCATTCTATATTCTATATTCTATATTCAGTATTCTGTATTCTATATTCTAAATTCTGTGTTCTGCATTCCATGTTCTAATTTCTGGGTTCTGTATTCTGTTTTCCATATTCTATATTCTGTATCCTATATTCTATATTATGTATTCTATATTCTACATTCCGTATTCTACATTCCATATTTTGTGTTCTACATTCTATATTCTTAATTTTATATTCAGTATTCTGTATTCTATATTTTAAATTATGTGCTCTGCATTCCATGTTCTAAATTCTGGGTTCTTTATTCTGTTTTCCTATTTCTATATTCTCTGTTCAAAATTCTATATTCTGTATTGTATATTCTACATTCTGTATTCTATGTTCTATATTCTGTGTTCTACATTGTGCATTCTAAATTCTATATTCAGTATTCTGTATTCTATATTCTAAATTCTGTGTTCTACATTCCATGTTCTTACTTCTGGGTTCTGTATTCTCTATTCTCTATTCTATATTCTGTGTTCTACATTCTATATTCTTAATTATATTTTGTGTATTCATTACTCTATATTCTAAATTCTGTGTTCTACATTCTATATTCTAAATTCTATATTCAGTATTCTGTATTCTATATTCTACATTCTGCGTTCAGCATTCCATGTCCTCAATTCTGTGTTTTGTATTCTGTTTTCCATATTCTATATTCTGTGTTCTACATTCAATATTCTGTATTCTATATTCTGCATTCCGTATTCTTTTTTCTATATTCTGTGTTATACATTCTATATTCTAAATTGTATATTCAGTATTCTGTATTCTATATTCTAAATTTGTGTTCTGTATTCCTATTTATAAATTCTTTATTCAGTATTATACTTTCTATATTCTAAATTCTGTGTTACGCATTCTATATTCTAAGTTCTATAGTCAGTATTCTGTATACTATATTCTAAATTTTGTGCTCTGCATTCCATGTTCTAAATTCTGGGTTCTGTATTCTGTTTTCCATATTGTATATTTTGTGTTCTGCCTTGTATATTCTTTATTGTATATTTTGCTTGCCGTATTCCATATTCTGTGTTCTACATTCTATATTCAGTATTCGGTATTCTATATTTTAAATTCTGTGTTCTGCATTCCATGTTCTAAATATTGTTTTCTATATTCTGTATTCTATATTCTAAATTCTGTGTTCTACATTGTATATTCTAAATTCTATTTTCAGTATTCCGTATTCCATATTCTTAATTCTGTGTTCTGCTTTCCATGTTCTAAATTCTGGGTTCTGCATTCTGTTTTCCTAATTCTATATTCTGTGTTCAACATTCTATATTCCTTATACTATATTCTACTTTCCGTACTTTATATTCTATATTCTGTGTTCTACATTCTGTATTCTATATTCTATATTCAGGATTCTGCATTCTATATTTTAAATTATGTGTTCTACATCCCATGTTCTAAATTCTGGGTTCTATATTGTCTATTCTATATTCTATATTCTGTGTTCTAAATTCTATATTCTTAATTCATTATTCTGTATCCTTTACTCTATATTCTATATACTTTGTTCTACTAACTATATTTTAATTCTATATTCAGTATTCTTTATTCTATATTCTAAATTCTATGTTCTGCATTCCTGTTTATAAATACTTTATTCAGTATTCTGCATTCTATATCCAAAATTCTGTGTTCTGAATTCTATGTTCTAAATTGTATATTCAGTATTCTCTATTCTATATTCTAACTTCTGTGTTCTGCATTCCATGTTCTAATTTCAGGGTTCTGTTTTCTGTTTTCCGAATTCTATATTCTATATTCTGTGTTCTACGTTCTATATTCGAAATTCTATATTCAGTATTCTGTATTCTATATGTTAAATTCTGTGTTCTGCATTCCATGTTCTATATTCTGGGTTCTAAATTCTGTTTTCCATATTCTAAATTCTGTGTTCTATATTCTATATTCTATATTCAATATTCTGCATTCCGTATTCTGCATCCCATATTTTGTGTTCTACATTCTATATTCTTAATTGTATATTCAGTATTCTGTATTCTATATTTTAAATTCTGTGCTCTGCATTCCATGTTCTAAATTCTGGGTTCTTTATTCTTTTTTCCTCTTTCTATATTCTCTGTTCAAATTTCTATATTCTGTATTGTATATTCTACATTCTGTATTCTATGTTCTATATTCTGTGTTCTACATTGTGCATTCTAAATTCTATATTCAGTATTCTGTATTCTATATTCTAAATTCTGTGTTCTACATTCTATGTTCTGAATATTGTTTTCTATATTCTGTGTTCTATATTCTATATTTTGTGTTCTACATTCTATATTCTAAATTCTATACTCAGTATTCTCCATTCTATATTCTAATTTCTGTGTTCTACATTCTATATTCTAAATTCTATATTCAGAATTCGGTGTTCTATATTCTAAATTTTGTGTTCTGCATTCCATGTTCTCAATTATGGGTTCCATATACTCTATTCAATATTCTATATTCTGTCTTCTACATTCTATATTCTGTATAATGTATTCTGCATTCCGTATTTTATATTCTATATTCTTTGTTCTACATTCTATATTCTAAATTCTATATTCAGTATAATTTATTCTATATTCTAAATTCTCTGTTCTACATTGTATATTCTAAACTCTATATTCAGTATTCTGTATTCTATACTCTTAGTTCTGTGTTGTGCATTCCATGTTTTCAATTCTTGGTTTTGTATTGTGTTTTCCATATTCTATATTCTGAGTTCTACATTCTCTGTTCTGTATTCTATATTATGCATTCCGTATTCTATATTCTATATTCTGTGATCTGCATTCTATATTCTAAATTCAATATTCAGTATTCTGTATTCTATATTCTGCATTCCGTATTATATATTGTATATTCTGTGTTCTACATTCTATATTTTTAGTTCGATATTCAGAATTCTGTATTCTATATTCTAAATTCTGTGTTATGCATTCCATGTTCTAAATTCTGTCTTCTATGTTCTCTATTCAATATTCTGTGTTCTACATTCTATATTCTAAATTCTATATTCAGTATTCTGTATTCTATATTCTAAATTCTGTGTTCTGCATTCCATATTCTAAATTCTGATTTCTATATTCCCTAAAATATTTTCTATATTCTGTGTTCTATATTGTATATTCTAAATTCTATATTCAGTATTCTGTATTCTATATTCTTAGTTCTGTGTTGTGCATTCCATGTTTCCAATCCTTGATTTTATATTGTGTTTTCCATATTCTATATTCTGTGTTCTACATTCTCTGTTCTGTATTCTTTATTCTGCATTCCGTATTCTATATTCTATATTCTGTGTTATTCATTCTATATTCTAAGTACTATATACAGTATTCTGCATTCAATATTCTAAATACTGTGTTCTGTATTCAATGTTCTAAATTCTATATTCTGTATTCTGTATTGT
Source organism: Vicugna pacos (assembly GCF_048564905.1). Taxonomy (NCBI): domain Eukaryota; kingdom Metazoa; phylum Chordata; class Mammalia; order Artiodactyla; family Camelidae; genus Vicugna; species Vicugna pacos. The sequence continues at coordinate 85,804,846 of NW_027328741.1, read as the reverse complement.
ATATCCTAATTTCTGTGTTCTTCATTCCAGTTCTAAATTCTGAGTTCTCTTTTTTGTTTTCCTCATTCTATATTCTGTGTTTTGCATTCTATATTCTGTATTGTATATTCTTCATGCTGTATTCCGTATTCTGTGTTCTACATTCTATATTCCATATCCTATATTCATTATTCTGTATTCTATATTCTAAATTCTGTGTTCTTCATTCCATGTTCTAAATTTTGGATTCTATATCCTCTAATCTATATTCTAAATTCTGTGTTCTATATTGTATATTCATATTCTATATTCAGTATTCGTTATTCTATATTTTAAATTCTGTGTTCTGCATTCCATGTTCTAAATTTTGGTTTCTATATTCTTTATTCTATATTCTATATTCTGAGTTCTACATTCTATATTCTGTATTGTATATTCTGCATTCCGTATTCTATATTCTATATTCTGTGATCTACATTCTATATTCTTAATTCTATATTCAGTATTCTGTGTTCTATATTCTAAATTCTGTGTTCTGCATTCCATGTTCTAAATTCTGGGTTATATATTCCCTAACCTATTTTCTATATTCTATGTTCTACATTGTATATTCTAAATTCTATATTCAGTATTCTTTATTCTATATTCTAAATTCTGTGTTCTACATTGTATATTCTATATTCTATATTCAGTATTCTGTATTCCATATTCTTAATTTTGTGTTCTGCTTTCCATGTTTTCAATTCTGGGTTTTGTATTCTGTTTTCCATATTCTATATTCTGTGTTCTACATTCTATGTTCTGTATTCTCTATTCTGCATTCCATATTCTATATTCTATATTCTGTGTTCTACATTCTATATTCTAAATTCAATATTCAGTATTCTGTATTCTATATTCTTAATTCCGTGTTCTACTTTCTATATTCTAAATTCTATATTCAGTAATCGGTGTTCTATATTCTAAATTCTGTGTTCTGCATTCCGTGTACTAAGTTCTGTTTTCTATATTCACTCTTCTATATTCTATATTTGGGTTCTTCATTCTATATTCTACATAATATATTCTGCATTCCCTATTCTATATTCTATATTCTGTGTTCTTCATTCTATATTCTAAAACCTTTATTCAGTATTCTGTATTCTATATTCTAAATTCTATGTTCTGCATTCCATTTCTAAATTTTGGGTTCTATATTCTCTATTCTATATTCTATATTGTGTGTTCTTCATTCTTTTTTCTATCTTCTATATTCTCCATTTCGTAGTCTATATTCTATATTCTGTGTTATTTATTATATATTTAAAATTCTATATTCGGTATTCTTTATTCTATTTTCTAAATTCTGTGTTCTGCATTCCTGTTTATAAATTCTATATACATTGTTCTGCATTCTATAATCTTAATTCTGTGTTCTGCATTCTATGTTCTGAATAATATATTCAGTATTCTTTATACTATATTCTAAGTTCTGTGTTCTGCATTCTATATTCTAAATTCTATAGTCAGTATTCTTTATTCTATATTCTAAATTCTGTGTTTTGTATTCCATGTTGTAAATTCTGTGTTATATATTGTATATTGCATTTTCTATATTCTGTGCTGTACATTTCATATTCTAAAGTCTATATTCAGTTTTCTGTATTCTATATACTAAATTCTGTATATGCATTCCATATTCTAAATTCTATATTCAGTATTCTGTATTCTATAATCTAAATTCTGGGTTCTGCATTCTATGTTCTAAATTTTATTTTCAGTATTCTGTATTCTATATTCTAAATTCAGTGTTCTGCATTCCATGTTCTAATTTCTGGGTTCTGTATTCTGTTTTCCATATTCTATATTCTGTATCCTATATTCTATATTCTGTATTCTATATTCTGCATTCTGTATTCTATATTCTATATTGTGTGTTCTACGTTCTATATTCTAAATTCTATATTCAGATATCGGTGTTCTATATACTAAATTCTGTGTTCTGCATTCCATGTTCTCAATTATGGGTTCCATATGATCTATTAAATATTCTATATTCTGTGTTATACATTCTATTTTGTGTATTCTGTATTCTGCATTCTGTATTGTATATTCTATATTCTTTGTTCTACATTCTATATTCTAAATACTATATTCAGTATACTGTATTCTATATTCTAAATACTGTGTTCTGAATTTCGTGTTCTAAGTTCTGTGTTATATATTCTCTATTCTCTATTCTATATTTTGTGTACTTCATTCTATATTCTACCTTCTATATTCAACATTCCGTAGTCTATATCCTATATTCTGTGTTATACACTCTATGTACTAAATTCTATATTCAGTATTCTGTATTCTATATTCTAAATTCAGTGTTCTACATTCCATGTTCTAAATTCTGGGTTCTATATTGTCTATTCTATATTCTATATTTTGTGTTCATAATTCTATATTGTATATTCTATATTCTGCATTCCGTAGTCTCTATTTTATATTCTGTTTTCTACATTCTAATTTCTAAATTGTATATTCAGTATTCCTTATTCTATATTCTATACTCTGTGTTCTTCATTCTATTTTCTAAATTCTATATTCAATATTTTGTATTCTATATTCTAAATTCTGCGTTCTGCATTCCATTTTCTAAATTCTGGGTTCTGCATTCTGTTTTCCATATTCTATATTCTGTATTCTAAATTTTATATTCTGTATTCTATATTCTGCATTCCGTATTCTATATTCTATATTCTGTGATCTACATTCTATATTCTAAATTCTATTTTCAGTATTCTGTATTCTATATTCTAAGTTCTGTGTTCTGCATTCCATGTTCTAAATTCTGGGTTCTATATTCCCAAACCTATTTTCTATATTCTGTGTTCTACATTGTATATTCTAAATTCTATATTCAGTATTCTTTATTCTATATTCTAAATTCTGTGTTCTACATTGTATATTCTATATTCTATATTTAGTATTCTGTATACCATATTCTTAATTCTGTGTTCTGCTTTCCATGTTCTAAATTCTGGGTTCTGCATTCTGTTTTCCTAATTCTATATTCTGTGTTCAACATTCTATATTCTTTATACTATATTCTACTTTCCGTACTTTATATTCTATATTCTGTGTTCTACATTCTGTATTCTATATTCTATATTCAGTATTTTGCATTCTATATTTTAAATTCTGTGTTCTACATCCCATGTTCTATATTCTGGGTTCTATATTGTATATTCTATATTCTGTGTTCTACTTTCTATATTCTTAATTCTTTATTCTGTATTATTTACTCTATATTCTAAATTCTGTGTTCTACTTTCTATATTCTAAATTCAATATTCAGTATTCTGTATTCTATATTCTTAATTCTGTGTTCTACTTTCTATATTCTAAATTCTATATTCAGTAATCGGTGTTCTATATTCTAAATTCTGTGTTCTGCATTCCGTGTTCTAAGTTCTGGTTTCTATATTTACTCTTCTATATTCTATATTTGTATTCTTCATTCTATATTCTACATACTATATTCTGCATTCCCTATTCTATATTCTATATTCTGTGTTCTACATTCTATATTCTAAAACCTTTATTCAGTGTTCTGTATTCTATATTCTAAATTCTATGTTCTGCATTCCATTTCTAAATTCTGGTTTCTATATTCTCTATTCTATATTCTATATTGTGTGTTCTTCATTCTTTTTCTAAATTCTATATTCTCCATTTCGTAGTCTATATTCTATATCCTGCGTTATTTATTATATATTCAAAATTCTATATTCGGTATTCTTTATTCTATTTTCTAAATTCTGTGTTCTGCATTCCTGTTTATAAATTCTATATACAGTGTTCTGCATTCTATAATCTTAATTCTGTGTTCTGCATTCTATGTTCTGAATAATATATTCAGTATTCTTTATACTATATTCTAAGTTCTGTGTTCTGCATTCTATATTCTAAATTCTATAGTCAGTATTCTGTATTCTATATTCTAAATTCTGTGTTTTGTATTCCATGTTGTAAATTCTGTGTTCTATATTGTATATTGTATATTCTATATTCTGTGCTGTACATTCCATATTCTAAAGTCTATATTCAGTTTTCTGTATTCTATATTCTAAATTCTGTAAATGCATTCCATATTCTAAATTCTATATTCAGTATTCTGTATTCTATAATCTAAATTCTGGGTTCTGCATTCTATGTTCTAAATCTTATATTTAGTATTCTGTATTCTATATACTAAATTCTGTGTTCTGCATTCCATGTTCTAATTTCTGGGTTCTGTATTCTGTTTTCCATATTCTAAATTCTGTATCCTATATTCTATATTCTGTATTCTATATTCTGCATTCTGTATTCTATATTCTATATTGTGTGTTCTACGTTCTATATTCTAAATTCTATATTCAGATATCGGTGTTCTATATTCTAAATTCTGTGTTCTGCATTCCATATTCTCAATTATGGGTTCCATATACTCTATTAAATATTCTATATTCTGTATTATACATTCTATACAGTGTATTCTCTATTCTGCATTCTGTATTGTATATTCTATATTCTTTGTTCTTCATTCTATATTCTAAATACTATATTCAGTATACTGTATTCTATATTCTAAATTCTGTGTTCTGAATTTCGTGTTCTAAGTTCTGTGTTCTATATTCTCTATTCTATATTCTATATTTTGTGTACTTCATTCTATATTCTACATACTATATTCACCATTCCGTAGTCTATATTCTATATTCTGTGTTATACATTCTATATACTAAATTCTATATTCAGTATTCTGTATTCTATATTCTAAATTCAGTGTTCTGAATTCCATGTTATAAATTCTGTCTTCTATATTCTCTATTCAATATTCTGTGTTCTACATTCTATATTCTAAATTCTATATTCTGTATTCTTTATTCTATATTCTAAATTATGTGTTCTACATTCTATATTCAAAATTCTATATTCAGTATTCTTTATTCTATATTCTAAATTCTGTGTTCTGAATTCCATGTTCTAAATTCTGGGTTCTGTATTCTGTTTTCCATATTCTATATTCTGTGTTCTACATTCGATAAACTGTATTGAATTTTCTGCATGCCGTATTCTATATTCTGTGTTCTACATTCTATATTCTAAATTCTAAATTCAATATTTTGTGTTCTATATTCTAAATTCTGCGTTCTGCATTCCATGTTCTAAATCCATGGTTCTATATTCTCTATTCTCTATTGTATATTCTGTGTTCTTCATTCTATATTCTAAATTCTATATTCGGTTTTCTGTATTCTATATTCTAAATTCTGTGTTCTGCATTCAATGTTCTAAATTCTATATTCAGTATTCTGTATTCTATATTCTAAATTCTGTGTTCTGCATTCCATTTTCTAAATTCTGGGTTCTGTATTCTGTTTTCCATATTTTATAATCTGTATTCAAATTTTATATTCTGTATTCTATATTCTGCATTCCATATTCTATATACCATATTCTGTGTTCTGCGTTCTCTATTCTAAATTCTATATTAAGTATTCTGTATTCTACATTCTAAATTATGTGTTCGGCATTCCATGTTCTAAATTCTGGATTCTATATTCTCTATTATCTATTCTATATTCTAATTTCTATATTCAGTATTCTCTATTTTATATTCCAAATTCTGTGTTCTGCATTCCATGTCTAATTTCTGGGTTCTCTATTCTGTGTTCCATATTCTAAGTTCTGTGTTCTACATTCTATATTCAGTATGTTTTAATCTATATTCTAAATTCTCTGTTCTACATTGAATGTTCTAAACTCTATATTCAGCATTCTGTTTTCTATATTCTTAGCTCTGTGTTGTGCATTCCATGTTTTCAATTCTTGGTTTTGTATTGTGTTTTCCATATTCTATATTCTGTGTTCTACATTCTCTGTTCTGTATTCTATATTCTGCATTCCGTATTCTATAGTTTATATTCTGTGTTCTACATTCTATATTCTAAATTGTACATTCAGTATTCCGTATTATATATTCTATACTCTGTGTTCTTCATTCTATATTCTAAATTCTATATTCAATATTTTGTATTCTATATTCTAAATTCTGCGTTCTGCATTCCATGTTCTAAATCCATGGTTCTATATTCTCTATTCTCTATTGTATATTCTGTGTTCTACATTCTATATTCTAAATTCTATATTCAGTTTTCTGTATTCTATATTCTAAATTCTGTGTTCTGCATTCAATGTTCTAAATTCTGGGTTCTGTATTCTGTTTTCCATATTCTATATTCTGTATTCAAATTTTATATTCTGTATTCTATATTCTGCATTCCGTATTCTATATTCTATATTCTGTGTTCTGCGTTCTGTATTCTGTATTCTATATTCTGCATTCTGTATTCTATATTCTAAATTCTGTTTTCTATATTCCAAGTTCTAAATTCTGGGTTCTATATTCTCTATTCTCTATTCTAAATTCTGTGTTCCACATTCTGTATTCTTAATTCAATATTCTGTATTCTTTACTCTATATTCTAAATTCTGTGTTCTACATTCTATATTCTAAATTCTTTATTCAGTATTCTGTATTCTTTATTCTAATTTCTATGTTCCGCATTCTATATACTAGATTCTATATTAAGTATTCTGTATTCTATATTCTAAATTCTATGTTCCGAATTCTATGTTCTATATTCTATATTCAGTATTCTGTATTCTATATTCTAAATTCTGTGTTCGGAATTCCATGTTCCAAATTCTGGATTCTATATTCTATATTATCTATTCTATATTCTAAATTCTATATTCAGTATTCTGTATTTTATATTCCAAATTCTGTGTTCTGCATTCCATGTCTAATTTCTGGGTTCTCTATTCTGTGTTCCATATTCTAAATTCTGTGTTCTACATTCTATATTCTGTAATCAATATTCTGCATTCTGTATTCTACATTCCATATTCTGTGTTCTATATTCTATATTCTAAATTTGATATTCAGTATTCTGTATTTTATATTGTAAATTCTGTGTTCTACATGCCATGTTCTAAATTCTGGGTTCTATGTTGTCTATTCTATATTCTATATTTTGTGTTCATAATTCTATATTGTATATTCTATATTCTGCATTCCGTAGTCTATATTCTATATTCAGTGTTCTACATTCTAAATTCTAAAGTCTATATTCAGAATTCTCTATTCTATATTCTAAATTCTGTGTTCTGAATTCCATGTTCTATATTTTATTTTCTATATTCTGTATTCTACATTCTATATTCTGTGTTCTACATTCTATATTCTAAATTCTATATTTAGTATTCTGTATTCTATATTCTAAATTCTGTATTCTACATTCTATATTCTATATTATATATTAAGAAATCGGTGTTCTATATTCTAAATTCTGTGTTCTGCATTCCATGTTCTCAATTATGGGTTCCATATACTCTATTCAATATTCTATATTCTGTGTTCTACATTCTATATTCTGTATACTGTATTCTGCATTCCGTATTGTATATTCTAAATTCTTTGTTCTACATTCTATATACTAAACTCTATATTCAGTATACTTTATTGTATATTCTAAATTCTGTGTTCTGAATTTCGTGTTCTTTGTTCTGTGTTCTATATTCTCTATTCTATATTCTATATTTTGTGTAATTCGTTCTATATTCTACCTTTTATATTCTCCTTCCGTAGCCTATATTCTATATTCTGTGTTATACATTCTATATACTAAATTGTATATTAAGTATTCTGTATTCTATATTTTAAATTCAGTGTTCTGCATTCCATGTTCTAAATTTCGGGTCCTATATACTATATTCTATATTCTATATACTGTGTTCTACATTTTATATTCTGTATTATATATTCTGCATTCCGTATTCTATATTCTGTATTCTGGGTTCTACATTGTATATTCTAAATCCTATATTCATTATTCTGTATTCTATATTCTAAATTCTGTGTTCTACATTCTATATTCTAAATTCTATATTCAGTAATCTGTATTCTATATTCTAAATTTTGTGTTCTGCATTCCATTTTCTAAATTCTGGATTCTATGTTCTGTTTTCCATATTCTAAATTCTTTGTTCTACATTCGATATTCTGTATTCAATATTCTGCCTTCCGTATACTACATTCCATATTCTGTGTTCTACATTCCATATTCTAAATTTTATATTCAGTATTCGGTATTATATACTCTAAATTCTGTGTTCTGCATTCCATATTTTAAATTCTGGGTTCTGTATTCTGTTTTCCTTATTCTATATTTTGTGTTATACATTCTATTTTCTGTATTCTATATTCTATATTTCGTATCCTATATTCTATATTCTGTGTTCTACATTCTATATTCTTAGTTCGATATTCAGAATTCTCTATTCTATATTCTAAATTCTGTGTTATGCATTCCATGTTCTAAATTCTGTCTTCTATATTCTCTATTCAATATTCTGTGTTCTACATTCTATATTCAAAATTCTATATTCAGTATTCTTTATTCTATATTCTTAATTCTGTGTTCTGAATTCCATGTTCTAAATCTGTTTTCTGTATTCTGTTTTACATATTCTATATTCTGTGTTCTACGTTCGATAATCTGTATTGAATTTTCTGCATGCCGTATTCTATATTCTGTGTTCTACATTCTATATTCTAAATTCTATATTCAGTATTCTGTATTCTATATTCTAAATTCTGGGTTCTACATTCTATGTTGTAAATTTTGGTTTCTATATACTCTAATCAGTATTCTATATTCTGTGTTCTACATGCTATATTCTGTGTTCTATATTCTGCACCCCGTATTCTCTATTCTCTATTCTGTGTTCTTCATTGTATATTCTAAATTTTATATTAAGTATTCTGTATTTTGTATACTAAATTCTGTGTTCTACATTCAATGTTCTAAATTCTGGGTTCTATATTCTCTATTCTCTATTCTATATTTTGTGTTCATCATTCTATATTCTATATTCTATATACTATATACTGCATTCCGTATTCTATATTCTATGTTCTGTGTTCTACATTCTATATTCAGTATGTTTTATTCTATATTCTAAATTCTCTGTTCTACATTGAATGTTCTAAACTCTATATTCAGTATTCTGTATTCTATATTCTTAGTTCTGTGTTGTGCATTCCATGTTTTCAATTCTTGGTTTTGTATTGTGTTTTCCATATTCTATATTCTGTGTTCTACATTCTCTGTTCTGTATTCTATATTCTGCATTCCGTACTCTATAGTCTATATTCTGTGTTCTACATTCTATATTCTAAATTCTACATTCAGTATTCCGTATTCTATATTCTATACTCTGTGTTCTTCATTCTATATTCTAAATTCTATATTCAATATTTTGTATTCTATATTCTAAATTCTGCGTTCTGCATTCCATGTTCTAAATCCATGGTTCTATATTCTCTATTCTCTATTGTATATTCTGTGTTCTACATTCTATATTCTAAATTCTATATTCAGTTTTCTGTATTCTATATTCTAAATTCTGTGTTCTGCATTCAATGTTGTAAATTCTGGGTTCTGTATTCTGTTTTCCATATTCTATATTCTGTATTCAAATTTTATATTCTGTATTCTATATTCTGCATTCCGTATTCTATATTCTATATTCTGTGTTCTGCGTTCTGTATTCTGTATTCTATATTCTGCATTCTGTATTCTATATTCTAAATTCTGTGTTCTATATTCCAAGTTCTAAATTCTGGGTTCTCTATTCTCTATTCTCTATTCTAAATTCTGTGTTCCACATTCTGTATTATTAATTCAATATTCTGTATTCTTTACTCTATATTCTAAATTATGTGTTCTACATTCTATTTTCTAAATTCTTAATTCAGTATTCTGTATTCTTTATTCTAATTTCTATGCTCCGCTTTCTATATACTAGATTCTATATTAAGTATTCTGTATTCTATATTCTAAATTCTATGTTCCGAATTCTATGTTCTAAATTCTATATTCAGTATTCTGTATTCTATATTCTAAATTCTGTGTTCGGGATTCCATGTTCCAAATTCTGGATTCTATATTCTATATTATCTATTCTATATTCTAAATTCTATATTCAGTATTCTGTATTTTATATTCCAAATTCTGTGTTCTGCATTCCATGTCTAATTTCTGGGTTCTCTATTCTGTGTTCCATATTCTAAATTCTGTGTTCTACATTCTATATTCTGTAATCAATATTCTGCATTCTGTATTCTACATTCCATATTCTGTGTTCTATATTCTATATTCTAAATTTGATATTCAGTATTCTGTATTTTATATTGTAAATTCTGTGTTCTACATGCCATGTTCTAAATTCTGGGTTCTATGTTGTCTATTCTATATTCTATATTTTGTGTTCATAATTCTATATTGTATATTCTATATTCTGCATTCCGTAGTCTATATTCTATATTCAGTGTTCTACATTCTAAATTCTAAAGTCTATATTCAGTTTTCTCTTTTCTATATTCTAAATTCTGTGTTCTGAATTCCATGTTCTAAATTTTATTTTCTATATTCTGTATTCTACATTCTATATTCTGTGTTCTACATTCTATATTCAGTATTCTGTATTCTATATTCTAAATTCTGTGTTCTACATTCTATATTCTAAATTCTATATTCAGAAATCGGTGTTCTATATTCTAAATTCTGTGTTCTGCATTCCATGTTCTCAATTATGGGTTCCATATACTCTATTCAATATTCTATATTCTGTGTTCTGCATTCTATATTCTGTATACTGTATTCTGCATTCCATATTGTATATTCTAAATTCTTTGTTCTACATTCTATATTCTAAATTGTATATTCAGTATACTTTATTCTATATTCTAAATTCTGTGTTCTGAATTTCGTGTTCTAAGTTCTGTGTTCTATATTCTCTATTCTATATGCTATATTTTGTGTACTTCATTTTATATTCTACCTTCTATATTCTCCATTCCGTAGCCTAAATTCTATATTCTGTGTTATACATTCTATATACTAAATTGTATATTCAGTATTCTGTATTCTATATTCTAAATTCTGTGTTCTACATTCTATATTCTAAATTCTATATTCAGTAATCTGTATTCTATATTCTAAATTTTGTGTTCTGCATTCCATTTTCTAAATTCTGGATTCTATGTTCTGTTTTCCATATTCTAAATTCTTTGTTCTACATTCAATATTCTGTATTCAATATTCTGTCTTCCGTATACTACATTCCATATTCTGTGCTCTACATTCCATATTCTAAATTTTATATTCAGTATTCCGTATTATATACTCTAAATTCTGTGTTCTGCATTCCATATTTTAAATTCTGGGTTCTGTATTCTGTTTTCCTTATTCTATATTTTGTGTTATACATTCTATTTTCTGTATTCTATATTCTATATTCCGTATCCTATATACTATATTCTGTGTTCTACATTCTATATTCTTATTTCGATATTCAGAATTCTGTATTCTATATTCTAAATTCTGTGTTATGCATTCCATGTTCTAAATTCTGTCTTCTATATTCTCTATTCAATATTCTGTGTTCTACATTCTATATTCAAAATTCTATATTCAGTATACTTTATTCTATATTCTTAATTCTGTGTTCTGAATTCCATGTTCTAAATCTGTTTTCTGTATTCTGTTTTACATATTCTATATTCTGTGTTCTACGTTCGATAATCTGTATTGAATTTTCTGCATGCCGTATTCTATATTCTGTGTTCTACATTCTATATTCTAAATTCTATATTCAGTATTCTGTATTCTATATTCTAAATTCTGGGTTCTACATTCTATGTTGTAAATTTTGGTTTCTATATACTCTAATCTGTATTCTATATTCTGTGTTCTACATGCTATATTCTGTGTTCTATATTCTGCACCCCGTATTCTCTATTCTCTATTCTGTGTTCTTCATTGTATATTCTAAATTTTATATTAAGTATTCTGTATTTTGTATTCTAAATTCTGTGTTCTACATTCCATGTTCTAAATTCTGGGTTCTATATTCTCTATTCTCTATTCTATATTTTGTGTTCATCATTCTATATTCTATATTCTATATACTATATACTGCATTCCGTATTCTATATTCTATATTCTGTGTTCTACATTCTATATTCAGTATGTTTTAATCTATATTCTAAATTCTCTGTTCTACATTGAATGTTCTAAACTCTATATTCAGTATTCTGTATTCTATATTCTTAGTTCTGTGTTGTGCATTCCATGTTTTCAATTCTTGGTTTTGTATTGTGTTTTCCATATTCTATATTCTGAGTTCTACATTCTCTGTTCTGTATTCTATATTCTGCATTCCGTATTCTATAGTCTATATTCTGTGATCTACATTCTATATTCTAAATTATACATTCAGTATTCCGTATTCTATATTCTATACTCTGTGTTGTTCATTCTATATTCTAAATTCTATATTCAATATTTTGTATTCTATATTCTAAATTCTGCGTTCTGCATTCCATGTTCTAAATCCATGGTTCTATATTCTCTATTCTCTATTGTATATTCTGTGTTCTACATTCTATATTCTAAATTCTATATTCAGTTTTCTGTATTCTATATTCTTAATTCTGTGTTCTGCATTCAATTTTGTAAATTCTGGGTTCTGTATTCTGTTTTCCATATTCTATATTCTGTATTCAAATTTTATATTCTGTATTCTATATTCTGCATTCCGTATTCTATATTCTATATTCTGTGTTCTGCGTTCTGTATTCTGTATTCTATATTCTGCATTCTGTATTCTATATTCTAAATTCTGTGTTCTATATTCCAAGTTCTAAATTCTGGGTTCTCTATTCTCTATTCTCTATTCTAAATTCTGTGTTCCACATTCTCTATTCTTAATTCAATATTCTGTATTCTTTACTCTATATTCTAAATTCTGTGTTCTACATTCTATATTCTAAATTCTTAATTCAGTATTCTGTATTCTTTATTCTAATTTCTATGCTCCGCATTCTATATACTATATTCTATATTAAGTATTCTGTATTCTATATTCTAAATTCTATATTCCGAATTCTATGTTCTAAATTCTATATTCAGTATTCTGTATTCTATATTCTAAATTCTGTGTTCGGAATTCCATGTTCCAAATTCTGGATTCTATATTCTATATTATCTATTCTATATTCTAAATTCTATATTCAGTATTCTTTTTTTTATATTCCAAATTCTGTGTTCTGCATTCCATGTCTAATTTCTGGGTTCTCTATTCTGTGTTCCATATTCTAAATTCTGTGTTCTACATTCTATATTCTGTAATCAATATTCTGCATTCTGTATTCTACATTCCATATTCTGTGTTCTATATTCTATATTCTAAATTTGATATTCAGTATTCTGTATTTTATATTGTAAATTCTGTGTTCTACATGCCATGTTCTAAATTCTGGTTTCTATGTTGTCTATTCTATATTCTATGTTTTGTGTTCATAATTCTATATTTTATATTCTATATTCTGCATTCCGTAGTCTATATTCTATATTCAGTGTTCTACATTCTAAATTCTAAAGTCTATATTCAGTATTCTCTATTCTATATTCTAAATTCTGTGTTCTGAATTCCATGTTCTAAATTTTATTTTCTATATTCTGTATTCTACATTCTATATTCTGTGTTCTACATTCTATATTCTAAATTCTATATTCAGTATTCTGTATTCTATATTCTAAATTCTGTGTTCTACATTCTATATTCTAAATTCTATATTCAGAAATCGGTGTTCTATATTCTAAATTCTGTGTTCTGCATTCCATGTTCACAATTATGGGTTCCATATACTCTATTCAATATTCTATATTCTGTGTTCTACATTCTATATTCTGTATACTGTATTCTGCATTCCGTATTATATATTCTAAATTCTTTGTTCTACATTCTATATTCTAAATTGTATATTCAGTATACTTTATTCTATATTCTAAATTCTGTGTTCTGAATTTCGTGTTCTAAGTTCTGTGTTCTATATTCTCTATTCTATATTCTATATTTTGTGTACTTCATTCTATATTCTACCTTCTATATTCTCCATTCCGTAGCCTATATTCTATATTCTGTGTTATACATTCTATATACTAAATTGTATATTCAGTATTCTGTATTCTATATTCTAAATTCAGTGTTCTGCATTCCATGTTCTAAATTTCCGGTCCTATATACTCTATTCTATATTCTATATACTGTGTTCTACATTTTATATTCTGTATTATATATTCTGCATTCCGTATTCTATATTCTCTATTCTGGGTTCTACATTGTATATTCTAAATCCTATATTCATTATTCTGTATTCTATATTCTAAATTCTGTGTTCTACATTCTATATTCTAAATTCTATATTCAGTAATCTGTATTCTATATTCTAAATTTTGTGTTCTGCATTCCATTTTCTAAATTCTGGATTCTATGTTCTGTTTTCCATATTCTAAATTCTTTGTTCTACATTCGATATTCTGTATTCAATATTCTGCCTTCCGTATACTACATTCCATATTCTGTGTTCTACATTCCATATTCTAAATTTTATAATCAGTATTCGGTATTATATACTCTAAATTCTGTGTTCTGCATTCCATATTTTAAATTCTGGGTTCTGTATTCTGTTTTCCTTATTCTATATTTTGTGTTATACATTCTATTTTCTGTATTCTATATTCTATATTCCGTATCCTATATTCTATATTCTGTGTTCTAAATTCTATATTCTTAGTTTGATATTCAGAATTCTGTATTCTATATTCTAAATTCTGTGTTATGCATTCCATGTTCTAAATTCTGTCTTCTATATTCTCTATTCAATATTCTGTGTTCTACATTCTATATTCTTAATTCTATATTTAGTATTCTTTATTCTATATTCTAAATTATGTGTTCTACATTCTATATTCAAAATTCTATATTCAGTATTCTTTATTCTATATTCTAAATTCTGTCTTCTGAATTCCATGTTCTATATCTGTTTTCTGTATTCTGTTTTCCATATTCTATATTCTGTGTTCTACGTTCGATAATCTGTATTGAATTTTCTGCATGCCGTATTCTATATTCTGTGTTCTACATTCTATATTCTAAATTCTATATTCAGTATTCTGTATTCTATATTCTAAATTCTGTGTTCTACATTCTATGTTGTAAATTTTGGTTTCTATATACTCTAACCAGTATTCTATATTCTGTGTTCTAAATGCTATATTCTGTGTTCTATATTCTGCAACCCGTATTCTCTATTCTCTATTCTGTGTTCTTCATTGTATATTCTAAATTTTATTTTAAGTATTCTGTATTCTGTATTCTAAATTCTGTGTTCTACATTCCATGTTCTAAATTCTGGGTTCTATATTCTCTATTCTATATTCTATATTTTGTGTTCATCATTCTATATTCTATATTCTATATACTATATACTGCATTCCGTATTCTATATTCTATATTCTGTGTTCTACATTCTATATTCTAAATTCTATATTCAGTATGTTTTAATCTATATTCTAAATTCTCTGTTCTACATTGAATGTTCTAAACTCTATATTCTGTATTCTGTATTCTATATTCTTAGTACTGTGTTGTGCATTCCATGTTTTCAATTCTTGGTTTTGTATTGTGTTTTCCATATTCTATATTCTGTGTTTTACATTCTCTGTTCTGTATTCTATATTCTGCATTCCGTATTCTATAGTCTATATTCTGTGTTCTACATTCTATATTTTAAATTGTACATTCAGTATTCCGTATTCTATATTCTATATTCTGTGTTCTTCATTCTATATTCTTAATTCTATATTCAATATTTTGTATTCTATATTCTAAATTCTGCGTTCTGCATTCCATGTTCTAAATCCATGGTTCTATATTCTCTATTCTCTATTGTATATTCTGTGTTCTACATTCTATATTCTAAATTCTATATTCAGTTTTCTGTATTCTATATTCTAAATTCTGTGTTCTGCATTCAATGTTGTAAATTCTGAGTTCTGTATTCTGTTTTCCATATTCTATATTCTGTATTCAAATTTTATATTCTGTATTCTATATTCTGCATTCCGTATTCTACATTCCATATTCTGTGTTCTATATTTTATATTCTAAATTTGATATTCAGTATTCTGTATTTTATATTGTAAATTCTGTGTTCTACATGCCATGTTCTAAATTCTGGGTTCTATGTTGTCTATTCTATATTCTATATTTTGTGTTCATAATTCTATATTGTATATTCTATATTCTGCATTCCGTAGTCTATATTCTATATTCAGTGTTCTACATTCTAAATTCTAAAGTCTATATTCAGTATTCTCTATTCTATATTCAAATTCTGTGTTCTGAATTCCATGTTCTAAATTTTATTTTCTATATTCTGTATTCTACATTCTATATTCTGTGTTCTACATTCTATATTCTAAATTCTATATTCAGTATTCTGTATTCTATATTCTAAATTCTGTGTTCTACATTCTATATTCTAAATTATATATTAAGAAATCGGTGTTCTATATTCTAAATTCTGTGTTCTGCATTCCATGTTCTCAATTATGGGTTCCATATACTCTATTCAATATTCTATATTCTGTGTTCTACATTCTATATTCTGTATACTGTATTCTGCATTCCGTATTGTATATTCTAAATTCTTTGTTCTACATTCTATATTCTAAATTGTATATTCAGTATACTTTATTCTATATTCTAAATTCTGTGTTCTGAATTTCGTGTTCTAAGTTCTGTGTTCTATATTCTCTATTCTATATTCTATATTTTGTGTACTTCATTCTATATTCTACCTTCTATATTCTCCATTCCGAAGCCTATGTTCTATATTCTGAGTTATACATTCTATATACTAAATTGTATATTCAGTATTCTGTATTCTATATTCTAAATTCAGTGTTCTGCATTCCATGTTCTAAATTTCGGTTCCTATATACTCTATTCTATATTCTATATACTGTGTTCTACATTTTATATTCTGTATTATATATTCTGCATTCCGTATTCTATATTCTGTATTCTGGGTTCTACATTGTATATTCTAAATCCTATATTCATTATTCTGTATTCTATATTCTAAATTCTGTGTTCTACATTCTATATTCTAAATTCTATATTCAGTAATCTGTATTCTATATTCTAAATTTTGTGTTCTGCATTCCATTTTCTAAATTCTGTATTCTATGTTCTGTTTTCCATATTCTAAATTCTTTGTTCTACATTCAATATTCTGTATTCAATATTCTGCCTTCCGTATACTACATTCCATATTCTGTGCTCTACATTCCATATTCTAAATTTTATATACAGTATTCCGTATTATATACTCTAAATTCTGTGTTCTGCATTCCATATTCTAAATTCTGGGTTCTGTATTCTGTTTTCCTTATTCTATATTTTGTGTTATACATTCTATTTTCTGTATTCTATATTCTATATTCCGTATCCTATATTCTATATTCTGTGTTCTACATTCTATGTACTTAGTTCGATATTCAGAATTCTGTATTCTATATTCTAAATTCTGTGTTATGCATTCCATGTTGTAAATTCTGTATTCTATATTCTCTATTCAATATTCTGTGTTCTTCATTCTATATTCAAATTCTATATTCAGTATTCTTTATTCTATATTCTAAATTCTGTGTTCTGAATTCCATGTTCTATATCTGTTTTCTGTATTCTGTTTTCCATATTCTATATTCTGTGTTCTACGTTCGATAATCTGTATTGAATTTTCTGCATGCCGTATTCTATATTCTGTGTTCTACATTCTATATTCTAAATTCTATATTCAGTATTTTGTATTCTATATTCTAAATTCTGTGTTCTACATTCTATGTTGTAAATTTTGGTTTCTATATACTCTAACCAGTATTCTATATTCTGTGTTCTAAATGCTATATTCTGTGTTCTATATTCTGCAACCCGTATTCTCTATTCTCTATTCTGTGTTCTTCATTGTATAGTCTAAATTTTATTTTAAGTATTCTGTATTCTGTATTCTAAATTCTGTGTTCTACATTCCATGTTCTAAATTCTGGGTTCTATATTCTCTATTCTATATTCTATATTTTGTGTTCATCATTCTATATTCTATATTCTATATACTATATACTGCATTCCGTATTCTATATTCTATATTCTGTGTTCTACATTCTATATTCTAAATTCTATATTCAGTATGTTTTAATCTATATTCTAAATTCTCTGTTCTACATTGAATGTTCTAAACTCTATATTTTGTATTCTGTATTCTATATTCTTAGTTCTGTGTTGTGCATTCCATGTTTTCAATTCTTGGTTTTGTATTGTGTTTTCCATATTCTATATTCTGTGTTTTACATTCTCTGTTCTGTATTCTATATTCTGCATTCCGTATTCTATAGTCTATATTCTGTGTTCTACATTCTATATTTGAAATTGTACATTCAGTATTCCGTATTCTATATTCTATATTCTGTGTTCTTCATTCTATATTCTTAATTCTATATTCAATATTTTGTATTCTATATTCTAAATTCTGCGTTCTGCATTCCATGTTCTAAATCCATGGTTCTATATTCTCTATTCTCTATTGTATATTCTGTGTTCTACATTCTATATTCTAAATTCTATATTCAGTTTTCTGTATTCTATATTCTAAATTCTGTGTTCTGCATTCAATGTTGTAAATTCTGAGTTCTGTATTCTGTTTTCCATATTCTATATTCTGTATTCAAATTTTATATTCTGTATTCTATATTCTGCATTCCGTATTCTACATTCCATATTCTGTGTTCTATATTCTATATTCTAAATTTGATATTCAGTATTCTGTATTTTATATTGTAAATTCTGTGTTCTACATGCCATGTTCTAAATTCTGGGTTCTATGTTGTCTATTCTATATTCTATATTTTGTGTTCATAATTCTATATTGTATATTCTATATTCTGCATTCCGTCGTCTATATTCTATATTCAGTGTTCTACATTCTAAATTCTAAAGTCTATATTCAGTATTCTCTATTCTATATTCAAATTCTGTGTTCTGAATTCCATGTTCTAAATTTTATTTTCTATATTCTGTATTCTACATTCTATATTCTGTGTTCTACATTCTATATTCTAAATTCTATATTCAGTATTCTGTATTCTATATTCTAAATTCTGTGTTCTACATTCTATATTCTAAATTATATATTAAGAAATCGGTGTTCTATATTCTAAATTCTGTGTTCTGCATTCCATGTTCTCAATTATGGGTTCCATATACTCTATTCAATATTCTATATTCTGTGTTCTACATTCTATATTCTGTATACTGTATTCTGCATTCCATATTGTATATTCTAAATTCTTTGTTCTACATTCTATATTCTAAATTGTATATTCAGTATACTTTATTCTATATTCTAAATTCTGTGTTCTGAATTTCGTGTTCTAAGTTCTGTGTTCTATATTCTCTATTCTATATTCTATATTTTGTGTACTTCATTCTATATTCTACCTTCTATATTCTCCATTCCGAAGCCTATGTTCTATATTCTGTGTTATACATTCTATATACTAAATTGTATATTCAGTATTCTGTATTCTATATTCTAAATTCAGTGTTCTGCATTCCATGTTCTAAATTTCGGGTCCTATATACTCTATTCTATATTCTATATACTGTGTTCTACATTTTATATTCTGTATTATATATTCTGCATTCCGTATTCTATATTCTCTATTCTGGGTTCTACATTGTATATTCTAAATCCTATATTCATTATTCTGTATTCTATATTCTAAATTCTGTGTTCTACATTCTATATTCTAAATTCTATATTCAGTAATCTGTATTCTATATTCTAAATTTTGTGTTCTGCATTCCATTTTCTAAATTCTGGATTCTATGTTCTGTTTTCCATATTCTAAATTCTTTGTTCTACATTCAATATTCTGTATTCAATATTCTGCCTTCCGTATACTACATTCCATATTCTGTGCTCTACATTCCATATTCTAAATTTTATATTCAGTATTCCGTATTATATACTCTAAATTTTGTGTTCTGCATTCCATATTCTAAATTCTGGGTTCTGTATTCTGTTTTCCTTATTCTATATTTTGTGTTATATATTCTATATTCTGTATACTATATTCTATATTCCGTATCCTATATTCTATATTCTGTGTTCTACATTCTATATTCTCAGTTCGATATTCAGAATTCTGTATTCTATATTCTAAATTCTGTGTTATGCATTCCATGTTCTAAATTCTGTCTTCTATATTCTCTATTCATTATTCTGGGTTCTTCATTCTATATTCAAAATTCTATATTCGGAATACTTTATTCTATATTCTAAATTCTGTGTTCTGAATTCCATGTTCTAAAACTGTTTTCTGTATTCTGTTTTCCATATTCTATATTCTGTGTTCTACGTTCGATAATCTGTATTGAATTTTCTGCATGCCGTATTCTATATTCTGTGTTCTACATTCTATATTCTAAATTCTATATTCAGTATGTTTTAATCTATATTCTAAATTCTCTATTCTACATTGAATGTTCTAAACTCTATATTCAGTATTCTGTATTCTATATACTTAGTTCTGTGTTGTGCATTCCATGTTTTCAATTCTTGGTTTTGTATTGTGTTTTCCATATTCTATATTCTGTGTTCTACATTCTCTGTTCTGTATTCTATATTCTGCATTCCGTATTCTATAGTCTATATTCTGTGTTCTACATTCTATATTTTAAATTGTACATTCAGTATTCCGTATTCTATATTCTATACTCTGTGTTCTTCATTCTATATTCTAAATTCTATATTCAATATTTTGTATTCTATATTCTAAATTCTGCGTTCTGCATTCCATGTTCTAAATCCATGGTTCTATATTCTCTATTCTCTATTGTATATTCTCTGTTCTACATTCTATATTCTAAATTCTATATTCAGGTTTCTGTATTCTATACTCTAAATTCTGTGTTCTGCATTCAATGTTCTAAATTCTATATTCAGTATTCTGTATTCTATATTCTATATTCTGTTTTATGCATTCCATTTTCTTAATTCTGGGTTCTGTATTCTGTTTTCCATATTCTATATTCTGTATTCAAATTTTATATTCTGTATTCTATATTCTGCATTCCGTATTCTTTATTCTATATTCTGTGTTCTGCGTTCTCTATTCTAAATTCTATATTCAGTATTCTGTATTCTATATTCTAAATTCTGTGTTCTATATTCCAAGTTCTAAATTCTGGGTTCTATATTCTCTATTCTCTATTCTAAATTCTGTGTTCCACATTCTGTATTCTTAATTCAATATTCTGTATTCTTTACTCTATATTCTAAATTCTGTGTTCTACATTCTATATTCTAAATTCTTTATTCAGTATTCTGTATTCTTTATTCTAATTTCTATGTTCCGCATTATATATACTAGATTCTATATTAAGTATTCTGTATTCTATATTCTAAATTCTATGTTCCGAATTCTATGTTCTAAATTCTATATTCAGTATTCTGTATTCTATATTCTAAATTCTGTGTTCGGAATTCCATGTTCCAAATTCTGGATTCTATATTCTATATTATCTATTCTATATTCTAAATTCTATATTCAGTATTCTGTATTTTATATTCCAAATTCTGTGTTCTGCATTCCATGTCTAATTTCTGGGTTCTCTATTCTGTGTTCCATATTCTAAATCCTGTGTTCTACATTCTATATTCTGTAATCAATATTCTGCATTCTCTATTCTACATTCCATATTCTGTGTTCTATATTCTATATTCTAAATTTGATATTCAGTATTCTGTATTTTATATTGTAAATTCTGTGTTCTACATGCCATGTTCTAAATTCTGGGTTCTATGTTGTCTATTCTATATTCTATATTTTGTGTTCATAATTCTATATTGTATATTCTATATTCTGCATTCCGTAGTCTATATTCTATATTCAGTGTTCTACATTCTAAATTCTAAAGTCTATATTCAGTATTCTCTATTCTATATTCAAATTCTGTGTTCTGAATTCCATGTTCTAAATTTTATTTTCTATATTCTGTATTCTACATTCTATATTCTGTGTTCTGCGTTCTCTATTCTAAATTCTATATTCATTATTCTGTATTCTATATTCTAAATTCTGTGTTCTAGAATCCAAGTTCTAAATTCTGGGTTCTATATTCTCTATTCTCTATTATGTGTTCCTCATTCTATATTCTTAATTCAATATTCTGTATTCTTTACTCTATATTCTATATTCTGTGTTCTACATACTATATTCTAAATTCTATATTCAGAAATCGGTGTTCTATATTCTAAATTCTGTGTTCTGCATTCCATGTTCTCAATTATGGGTTCCATATACTCTATTCAATATTCTATATTCTGTGTTCTACATTCTATATTCTGTATACTGTATTCTGCATTCCGTATTGTATATTCTATATATTTGTTCTACATTCTATATTCAAAATTGTATATTCAGTATACTTTATTCTATATTCTAAATTCTGTGTTCTGTATTTCGTGTTCTAAGTTCTGTGTTCTATATTCTCTATTCTATATTCTATATTTTGTGTACTTCATTCTATATTCTACTTTCTGTATTCTCCATTCCGTAGCCTATATTCTATATTGTGTGTTATACATTCTATATACTAAATTGTATATTCAGTATTCTGTATTCTATATTCTAAATTCAGTGTTCTGCATTCCATGTTCTAAATTTCGGTTCCTATATACTCTATTCTATATTCTATATACTGTGTTCTACATTTTATATTCTGTATTATATATTCTGCATTCCGTATTCTATATTCTGTATTCTGGGTTCTACATTGTATATTCTAAATCCTATATTCATTATTCTGTATTCTATATTCTAAATTCTGTGTTCTACATTCTATATTCTAAATTCTATATTCAGTAATCTGTATTCTATATTCTAAATTTTGTGTTCTGCATTCCATTTTCTAAATTCTGGATTCTATGTTCTGTTTTCCATATTCTAAATTCTTTGTTCTACATTCAATATTCTGTATTCAATATTCTGCCTTCCGTATACTACATTCCATATTCTGTGCTCTACATTCCATATTCTAAATTTTATATTCATTATTCCGTATTATATACTCTATATTTTGTGTTCTGCATTCCATATTCTAAATTCTGGGTTCTGTATTCTGTTTTCCTTATTCTATATTTTGTGTTATACATTCTATATTCTGTATTCTATATTCTATATTCCGTATCCTATATTCTATATTCTGTGTTCTACATTCTATATTCTTAGTTCGATATTCAGAATTCTGTATTCTATATTCTAAATTCTGTGTTATGCATTCAATGTTCTAAATTCTGTCTTCTATTTTCTCTATTCAATATTCTGTGTTCTTCATTCTATATTCAAAATTCTATATTCAGTATTCTTTATTCTTTATTCTAAATTCTGTGTTCTGAATTCCATGTTCTAAATCTGTTTTCTGTATTCTGTTTTCCATATTCTATATTCTGTGTTCTACGTTCGATAATCTGTGTTGAATTTTCTGCATGCCATAATCTGTATTCTGTGTTCTACATTCTATATTCTAAATTCTATATTCAGTATTCTGTATTCTATATTCTAAATTCTGGGTTCTACATTCTATGTTGTAAATTTTGGTTTCTATATACTCTAATCAGTATTCTATATTCTGTGTTCTACATGCTATATTCTGTGTTCTATATTCTGCACCCCGTATTCTCTATTCTCTATTCTGTGTTCTTCATTGTATATTCTAAATTTTATATTAAGTATTCTGTATTTTGTATTCTAAATTCTGTGTTCTACATTCCATGTTCTAAATTCTGGGTTCTATATTCTCTAATCTCTATTCTATATTTTGTGTTCATCATTCTATATTCTATATTCTATATACTATATACTGCATTCCGTATTCTATATTCTATATTCTGTGTTCTACATTCTATATTCAGTATGTTTTAATCTATATTCTAAATTCTCTGTTCTACATTGAATGTTCTAAACTCTATATTCAGTATTCTGTATTCTATATTCTTAGTTCTGTGTTGTGCATTCCATGTATTCAATTCTTGGTTTTGTATTGTGTTTTCCATATTCTATATTCTGTGTTCTACATTCTCTGTTCTGTATTCTATATTCTGCATTCCGTATTCTATAGTCTATATTCTGTGTTCTACATTCTATATTTTAGATTGTACATTCAGTATTCCGTATTCTATATTCTATACTCTGTGTTCTTCATTCTATATTCTAAATTCTGTGTTATGCATTCCATGTTCTAAATTCTGTCTTCTATATTCTCTATTCAATATTCTGTGTTCTACATTCTATATTCTAAATTCTATATTCAGTTTTCTGTATTCTATACTCTAAATTCTGTGTTCTGCATTCAATGTTCTAAATTCTATATTCAGTATTCTGTATTCTATATTCTAAATTCTGTGTTCTATATTCCAAGTTCTAAATTCTGGGTTCTATATTCTCTATTCTCTATTCTCTATTATGTGTTCCACATTCTATATTCTTAATTCAATATTCTGTATTCTTTACTCTATATTCTAAATTCTGTGTTCTACATTCTATATTCTAAATTCTATATTCAGAAATCGGTGTTCTATATTCTAAATTCTGTGTTCTGCATTCCATGTTCTCAATTATGGGTTCCATATACTCTATTCAATATTCTATATTCTGTGTTCTACATTCTATATTCTGTATACTGTTTTCTGCATTCCGTATTGTATATTCTATATTCTTTTTCTACATTCTATATTCAAAATTGTATATTCAGTATACTTTATTCAATATTCTAAATTCTGTGTTCTGAATTTCGTGTTCTAAGTTCTGTGTTCTATAGTCTCTATTCTGTATTCTATATTTTGTGTACTTCATTCTTTATTCTAGTTTCTGTATTCTCCATTCCGTAGCCTATATTCTATATTCTGTGTTATACATTCTATATACTAAATTGTATATTCAGTATTCTGTTTTCTATATTCTAAATTCAGTGTTCTGCATTCCATGTACTAAATTTCGGTTCCTATATACACTATTCTATATTCTATATACTGTGTTCTACATTTTATATTCTGTATTATATATTCTGCATTCCGTATTCTATATTCTCTATTCTGGGTTCTACATTGTATATTCTAAATCCTATATTCATTATTCTGTATTCTATATTCTAAATTCTGTGTTCTACATTCTATATTCTAAATTCTATATTCAGTAATCTGTATTCTATATTCTAAATTTTGTGTTCTGCATTCCATTTTCTAAATTCTGGATTCTATGTTCTGTTTTCCATATTCTAAATTCTTTGTTCTATATTCGATATTCTGTATTCAATATTCTGCCTTCCGTATACTACATTCCATATTCTGTGTTCTGCATTCCATATTCTAAATTTTATATTCAGTATTCCGTATTATATACTCTAAATTTTGTGTTCTGCATTCCATATTCTAAATTCTGGGTTCTGCATTCTGTTTTCCATATTCTATATTCTGTATTCTAAATTTTATATTCTGTATTCTATATTCTGCATTCCGTATTCTATATTCTATATTCTGTGATCTACATTCTATATTCTAAATTCTATTTTCAGTATTCTGTATTCTATATTCTAAGTTCTGTGTTCTGCATTCCATGTTCTAAATTCTGGGTTCTATATTCCCAAACCTATTTTCTATATTCTGTGTTCTACATTGTATATTCTAAATTCTATATTCAGTATTCTTTATTCTATATTCTAAATTCTGTGTTCTACATTGTATATTCTATATTCTATATTTAGTATTCTGTATACCATATTCTTAATTCTGTGTTCTGCTTTCCATGTTCTAAATTCTGGGTTCTGCATTCTGTTTTCCTAATTCTATATTCTGTGTTCAACATTCTATATTCTTTATACTATATTCTACTTTCCGTACTTTATATTCTATATTCTGTGTTCTACATTCTGTATTCTATATTCTATATTCAGTATTTTGCATTCTATATTTTAAATTCTGTGTTCTACATCCCATGTTCTATATTCTGGGTTCTATATTGTATATTCTATATTCTGTGTTCTACTTTCTATATTCTTAATTCTTTATTCTGTATTATTTACTCTATATTCTAAATTCTGTGTTCTACTTTCTATATTCTAAATTCAATATTCAGTATTCTGTATTCTATATTCTTAATTCTGTGTTCTACTTTCTATATTCTAAATTCTATATTCAGTAATCGGTGTTCTATATTCTAAATTCTGTGTTCTGCATTCCGTGTTCTAAGTTCTGGTTTCTATATTTACTCTTCTATATTCTATATTTGTATTCTTCATTCTATATTCTACATACTATATTCTGCATTCCCTATTCTATATTCTATATTCTGTGTTCTACATTCTATATTCTAAAACCTTTATTCAGTGTTCTGTATTCTATATTCTAAATTCTATGTTCTGCATTCCATTTCTAAATTCTGGTTTCTATATTCTCTATTCTATATTCTATATTGTGTGTTCTTCATTCTTTTTCTAAATTCTATATTCTCCATTTCGTAGTCTATATTCTATATCCTGCGTTATTTATTATATATTCAAAATTCTATATTCGGTATTCTTTATTCTATTTTCTAAATTCTGTGTTCTGCATTCCTGTTTATAAATTCTATATACAGTGTTCTGCATTCTATAATCTTAATTCTGTGTTCTGCATTCTATGTTCTGAATAATATATTCAGTATTCTTTATACTATATTCTAAGTTCTGTGTTCTGCATTCTATATTCTAAATTCTATAGTCAGTATTCTGTATTCTATATTCTAAATTCTGTGTTTTGTATTCCATGTTGTAAATTCTGTGTTCTATATTGTATATTGTATATTCTATATTCTGTGCTGTACATTCCATATTCTAAAGTCTATATTCAGTTTTCTGTATTCTATATTCTAAATTCTGTAAATGCATTCCATATTCTAAATTCTATATTCAGTATTCTGTATTCTATAATCTAAATTCTGGGTTCTGCATTCTATGTTCTAAATCTTATATTTAGTATTCTGTATTCTATATACTAAATTCTGTGTTCTGCATTCCATGTTCTAATTTCTGGGTTCTGTATTCTGTTTTCCATATTCTAAATTCTGTATCCTATATTCTATATTCTGTATTCTATATTCTGCATTCTGTATTCTATATTCTATATTGTGTGTTCTACGTTCTATATTCTAAATTCTATATTCAGATATCGGTGTTCTATATTCTAAATTCTGTGTTCTGCATTCCATATTCTCAATTATGGGTTCCATATACTCTATTAAATATTCTATATTCTGTATTATACATTCTATACAGTGTATTCTCTATTCTGCATTCTGTATTGTATATTCTATATTCTTTGTTCTTCATTCTATATTCTAAATACTATATTCAGTATACTGTATTCTATATTCTAAATTCTGTGTTCTGAATTTCGTGTTCTAAGTTCTGTGTTCTATATTCTCTATTCTATATTCTATATTTTGTGTACTTCATTCTATATTCTACATACTATATTCACCATTCCGTAGTCTATATTCTATATTCTGTGTTATACATTCTATATACTAAATTCTATATTCAGTATTCTGTATTCTATATTCTAAATTCAGTGTTCTGAATTCCATGTTATAAATTCTGTCTTCTATATTCTCTATTCAATATTCTGTGTTCTACATTCTATATTCTAAATTCTATATTCTGTATTCTTTATTCTATATTCTAAATTATGTGTTCTACATTCTATATTCAAAATTCTATATTCAGTATTCTTTATTCTATATTCTAAATTCTGTGTTCTGAATTCCATGTTCTAAATTCTGGGTTCTGTATTCTGTTTTCCATATTCTATATTCTGTGTTCTACATTCGATAAACTGTATTGAATTTTCTGCATGCCGTATTCTATATTCTGTGTTCTACATTCTATATTCTAAATTCTAAATTCAATATTTTGTGTTCTATATTCTAAATTCTGCGTTCTGCATTCCATGTTCTAAATCCATGGTTCTATATTCTCTATTCTCTATTGTATATTCTGTGTTCTTCATTCTATATTCTAAATTCTATATTCGGTTTTCTGTATTCTATATTCTAAATTCTGTGTTCTGCATTCAATGTTCTAAATTCTATATTCAGTATTCTGTATTCTATATTCTAAATTCTGTGTTCTGCATTCCATTTTCTAAATTCTGGGTTCTGTATTCTGTTTTCCATATTTTATAATCTGTATTCAAATTTTATATTCTGTATTCTATATTCTGCATTCCATATTCTATATACCATATTCTGTGTTCTGCGTTCTCTATTCT
The DNA here is from genome assembly GCF_048564905.1 of Vicugna pacos. Lineage (NCBI taxonomy): Eukaryota > Metazoa > Chordata > Mammalia > Artiodactyla > Camelidae > Vicugna > Vicugna pacos. The sequence continues at coordinate 85,776,507 of NW_027328741.1, read as the reverse complement.
AAATTCTATATTAAGTATTCTGTATTCTACATTCTAAATTATGTGTTCGGCATTCCATGTTCTAAATTCTGGATTCTATATTCTCTATTATCTATTCTATATTCTAATTTCTATATTCAGTATTCTCTATTTTATATTCCAAATTCTGTGTTCTGCATTCCATGTCTAATTTCTGGGTTCTCTATTCTGTGTTCCATATTCTAAGTTCTGTGTTCTACATTCTATATTCAGTATGTTTTAATCTATATTCTAAATTCTCTGTTCTACATTGAATGTTCTAAACTCTATATTCAGCATTCTGTTTTCTATATTCTTAGCTCTGTGTTGTGCATTCCATGTTTTCAATTCTTGGTTTTGTATTGTGTTTTCCATATTCTATATTCTGTGTTCTACATTCTCTGTTCTGTATTCTATATTCTGCATTCCGTATTCTATAGTTTATATTCTGTGTTCTACATTCTATATTCTAAATTGTACATTCAGTATTCCGTATTATATATTCTATACTCTGTGTTCTTCATTCTATATTCTAAATTCTATATTCAATATTTTGTATTCTATATTCTAAATTCTGCGTTCTGCATTCCATGTTCTAAATCCATGGTTCTATATTCTCTATTCTCTATTGTATATTCTGTGTTCTACATTCTATATTCTAAATTCTATATTCAGTTTTCTGTATTCTATATTCTAAATTCTGTGTTCTGCATTCAATGTTCTAAATTCTGGGTTCTGTATTCTGTTTTCCATATTCTATATTCTGTATTCAAATTTTATATTCTGTATTCTATATTCTGCATTCCGTATTCTATATTCTATATTCTGTGTTCTGCGTTCTGTATTCTGTATTCTATATTCTGCATTCTGTATTCTATATTCTAAATTCTGTTTTCTATATTCCAAGTTCTAAATTCTGGGTTCTATATTCTCTATTCTCTATTCTAAATTCTGTGTTCCACATTCTGTATTCTTAATTCAATATTCTGTATTCTTTACTCTATATTCTAAATTCTGTGTTCTACATTCTATATTCTAAATTCTTTATTCAGTATTCTGTATTCTTTATTCTAATTTCTATGTTCCGCATTCTATATACTAGATTCTATATTAAGTATTCTGTATTCTATATTCTAAATTCTATGTTCCGAATTCTATGTTCTATATTCTATATTCAGTATTCTGTATTCTATATTCTAAATTCTGTGTTCGGAATTCCATGTTCCAAATTCTGGATTCTATATTCTATATTATCTATTCTATATTCTAAATTCTATATTCAGTATTCTGTATTTTATATTCCAAATTCTGTGTTCTGCATTCCATGTCTAATTTCTGGGTTCTCTATTCTGTGTTCCATATTCTAAATTCTGTGTTCTACATTCTATATTCTGTAATCAATATTCTGCATTCTGTATTCTACATTCCATATTCTGTGTTCTATATTCTATATTCTAAATTTGATATTCAGTATTCTGTATTTTATATTGTAAATTCTGTGTTCTACATGCCATGTTCTAAATTCTGGGTTCTATGTTGTCTATTCTATATTCTATATTTTGTGTTCATAATTCTATATTGTATATTCTATATTCTGCATTCCGTAGTCTATATTCTATATTCAGTGTTCTACATTCTAAATTCTAAAGTCTATATTCAGAATTCTCTATTCTATATTCTAAATTCTGTGTTCTGAATTCCATGTTCTATATTTTATTTTCTATATTCTGTATTCTACATTCTATATTCTGTGTTCTACATTCTATATTCTAAATTCTATATTTAGTATTCTGTATTCTATATTCTAAATTCTGTATTCTACATTCTATATTCTATATTATATATTAAGAAATCGGTGTTCTATATTCTAAATTCTGTGTTCTGCATTCCATGTTCTCAATTATGGGTTCCATATACTCTATTCAATATTCTATATTCTGTGTTCTACATTCTATATTCTGTATACTGTATTCTGCATTCCGTATTGTATATTCTAAATTCTTTGTTCTACATTCTATATACTAAACTCTATATTCAGTATACTTTATTGTATATTCTAAATTCTGTGTTCTGAATTTCGTGTTCTTTGTTCTGTGTTCTATATTCTCTATTCTATATTCTATATTTTGTGTAATTCGTTCTATATTCTACCTTTTATATTCTCCTTCCGTAGCCTATATTCTATATTCTGTGTTATACATTCTATATACTAAATTGTATATTAAGTATTCTGTATTCTATATTTTAAATTCAGTGTTCTGCATTCCATGTTCTAAATTTCGGGTCCTATATACTATATTCTATATTCTATATACTGTGTTCTACATTTTATATTCTGTATTATATATTCTGCATTCCGTATTCTATATTCTGTATTCTGGGTTCTACATTGTATATTCTAAATCCTATATTCATTATTCTGTATTCTATATTCTAAATTCTGTGTTCTACATTCTATATTCTAAATTCTATATTCAGTAATCTGTATTCTATATTCTAAATTTTGTGTTCTGCATTCCATTTTCTAAATTCTGGATTCTATGTTCTGTTTTCCATATTCTAAATTCTTTGTTCTACATTCGATATTCTGTATTCAATATTCTGCCTTCCGTATACTACATTCCATATTCTGTGTTCTACATTCCATATTCTAAATTTTATATTCAGTATTCGGTATTATATACTCTAAATTCTGTGTTCTGCATTCCATATTTTAAATTCTGGGTTCTGTATTCTGTTTTCCTTATTCTATATTTTGTGTTATACATTCTATTTTCTGTATTCTATATTCTATATTTCGTATCCTATATTCTATATTCTGTGTTCTACATTCTATATTCTTAGTTCGATATTCAGAATTCTCTATTCTATATTCTAAATTCTGTGTTATGCATTCCATGTTCTAAATTCTGTCTTCTATATTCTCTATTCAATATTCTGTGTTCTACATTCTATATTCAAAATTCTATATTCAGTATTCTTTATTCTATATTCTTAATTCTGTGTTCTGAATTCCATGTTCTAAATCTGTTTTCTGTATTCTGTTTTACATATTCTATATTCTGTGTTCTACGTTCGATAATCTGTATTGAATTTTCTGCATGCCGTATTCTATATTCTGTGTTCTACATTCTATATTCTAAATTCTATATTCAGTATTCTGTATTCTATATTCTAAATTCTGGGTTCTACATTCTATGTTGTAAATTTTGGTTTCTATATACTCTAATCAGTATTCTATATTCTGTGTTCTACATGCTATATTCTGTGTTCTATATTCTGCACCCCGTATTCTCTATTCTCTATTCTGTGTTCTTCATTGTATATTCTAAATTTTATATTAAGTATTCTGTATTTTGTATACTAAATTCTGTGTTCTACATTCAATGTTCTAAATTCTGGGTTCTATATTCTCTATTCTCTATTCTATATTTTGTGTTCATCATTCTATATTCTATATTCTATATACTATATACTGCATTCCGTATTCTATATTCTATGTTCTGTGTTCTACATTCTATATTCAGTATGTTTTATTCTATATTCTAAATTCTCTGTTCTACATTGAATGTTCTAAACTCTATATTCAGTATTCTGTATTCTATATTCTTAGTTCTGTGTTGTGCATTCCATGTTTTCAATTCTTGGTTTTGTATTGTGTTTTCCATATTCTATATTCTGTGTTCTACATTCTCTGTTCTGTATTCTATATTCTGCATTCCGTACTCTATAGTCTATATTCTGTGTTCTACATTCTATATTCTAAATTCTACATTCAGTATTCCGTATTCTATATTCTATACTCTGTGTTCTTCATTCTATATTCTAAATTCTATATTCAATATTTTGTATTCTATATTCTAAATTCTGCGTTCTGCATTCCATGTTCTAAATCCATGGTTCTATATTCTCTATTCTCTATTGTATATTCTGTGTTCTACATTCTATATTCTAAATTCTATATTCAGTTTTCTGTATTCTATATTCTAAATTCTGTGTTCTGCATTCAATGTTGTAAATTCTGGGTTCTGTATTCTGTTTTCCATATTCTATATTCTGTATTCAAATTTTATATTCTGTATTCTATATTCTGCATTCCGTATTCTATATTCTATATTCTGTGTTCTGCGTTCTGTATTCTGTATTCTATATTCTGCATTCTGTATTCTATATTCTAAATTCTGTGTTCTATATTCCAAGTTCTAAATTCTGGGTTCTCTATTCTCTATTCTCTATTCTAAATTCTGTGTTCCACATTCTGTATTATTAATTCAATATTCTGTATTCTTTACTCTATATTCTAAATTATGTGTTCTACATTCTATTTTCTAAATTCTTAATTCAGTATTCTGTATTCTTTATTCTAATTTCTATGCTCCGCTTTCTATATACTAGATTCTATATTAAGTATTCTGTATTCTATATTCTAAATTCTATGTTCCGAATTCTATGTTCTAAATTCTATATTCAGTATTCTGTATTCTATATTCTAAATTCTGTGTTCGGGATTCCATGTTCCAAATTCTGGATTCTATATTCTATATTATCTATTCTATATTCTAAATTCTATATTCAGTATTCTGTATTTTATATTCCAAATTCTGTGTTCTGCATTCCATGTCTAATTTCTGGGTTCTCTATTCTGTGTTCCATATTCTAAATTCTGTGTTCTACATTCTATATTCTGTAATCAATATTCTGCATTCTGTATTCTACATTCCATATTCTGTGTTCTATATTCTATATTCTAAATTTGATATTCAGTATTCTGTATTTTATATTGTAAATTCTGTGTTCTACATGCCATGTTCTAAATTCTGGGTTCTATGTTGTCTATTCTATATTCTATATTTTGTGTTCATAATTCTATATTGTATATTCTATATTCTGCATTCCGTAGTCTATATTCTATATTCAGTGTTCTACATTCTAAATTCTAAAGTCTATATTCAGTTTTCTCTTTTCTATATTCTAAATTCTGTGTTCTGAATTCCATGTTCTAAATTTTATTTTCTATATTCTGTATTCTACATTCTATATTCTGTGTTCTACATTCTATATTCAGTATTCTGTATTCTATATTCTAAATTCTGTGTTCTACATTCTATATTCTAAATTCTATATTCAGAAATCGGTGTTCTATATTCTAAATTCTGTGTTCTGCATTCCATGTTCTCAATTATGGGTTCCATATACTCTATTCAATATTCTATATTCTGTGTTCTGCATTCTATATTCTGTATACTGTATTCTGCATTCCATATTGTATATTCTAAATTCTTTGTTCTACATTCTATATTCTAAATTGTATATTCAGTATACTTTATTCTATATTCTAAATTCTGTGTTCTGAATTTCGTGTTCTAAGTTCTGTGTTCTATATTCTCTATTCTATATGCTATATTTTGTGTACTTCATTTTATATTCTACCTTCTATATTCTCCATTCCGTAGCCTAAATTCTATATTCTGTGTTATACATTCTATATACTAAATTGTATATTCAGTATTCTGTATTCTATATTCTAAATTCTGTGTTCTACATTCTATATTCTAAATTCTATATTCAGTAATCTGTATTCTATATTCTAAATTTTGTGTTCTGCATTCCATTTTCTAAATTCTGGATTCTATGTTCTGTTTTCCATATTCTAAATTCTTTGTTCTACATTCAATATTCTGTATTCAATATTCTGTCTTCCGTATACTACATTCCATATTCTGTGCTCTACATTCCATATTCTAAATTTTATATTCAGTATTCCGTATTATATACTCTAAATTCTGTGTTCTGCATTCCATATTTTAAATTCTGGGTTCTGTATTCTGTTTTCCTTATTCTATATTTTGTGTTATACATTCTATTTTCTGTATTCTATATTCTATATTCCGTATCCTATATACTATATTCTGTGTTCTACATTCTATATTCTTATTTCGATATTCAGAATTCTGTATTCTATATTCTAAATTCTGTGTTATGCATTCCATGTTCTAAATTCTGTCTTCTATATTCTCTATTCAATATTCTGTGTTCTACATTCTATATTCAAAATTCTATATTCAGTATACTTTATTCTATATTCTTAATTCTGTGTTCTGAATTCCATGTTCTAAATCTGTTTTCTGTATTCTGTTTTACATATTCTATATTCTGTGTTCTACGTTCGATAATCTGTATTGAATTTTCTGCATGCCGTATTCTATATTCTGTGTTCTACATTCTATATTCTAAATTCTATATTCAGTATTCTGTATTCTATATTCTAAATTCTGGGTTCTACATTCTATGTTGTAAATTTTGGTTTCTATATACTCTAATCTGTATTCTATATTCTGTGTTCTACATGCTATATTCTGTGTTCTATATTCTGCACCCCGTATTCTCTATTCTCTATTCTGTGTTCTTCATTGTATATTCTAAATTTTATATTAAGTATTCTGTATTTTGTATTCTAAATTCTGTGTTCTACATTCCATGTTCTAAATTCTGGGTTCTATATTCTCTATTCTCTATTCTATATTTTGTGTTCATCATTCTATATTCTATATTCTATATACTATATACTGCATTCCGTATTCTATATTCTATATTCTGTGTTCTACATTCTATATTCAGTATGTTTTAATCTATATTCTAAATTCTCTGTTCTACATTGAATGTTCTAAACTCTATATTCAGTATTCTGTATTCTATATTCTTAGTTCTGTGTTGTGCATTCCATGTTTTCAATTCTTGGTTTTGTATTGTGTTTTCCATATTCTATATTCTGAGTTCTACATTCTCTGTTCTGTATTCTATATTCTGCATTCCGTATTCTATAGTCTATATTCTGTGATCTACATTCTATATTCTAAATTATACATTCAGTATTCCGTATTCTATATTCTATACTCTGTGTTGTTCATTCTATATTCTAAATTCTATATTCAATATTTTGTATTCTATATTCTAAATTCTGCGTTCTGCATTCCATGTTCTAAATCCATGGTTCTATATTCTCTATTCTCTATTGTATATTCTGTGTTCTACATTCTATATTCTAAATTCTATATTCAGTTTTCTGTATTCTATATTCTTAATTCTGTGTTCTGCATTCAATTTTGTAAATTCTGGGTTCTGTATTCTGTTTTCCATATTCTATATTCTGTATTCAAATTTTATATTCTGTATTCTATATTCTGCATTCCGTATTCTATATTCTATATTCTGTGTTCTGCGTTCTGTATTCTGTATTCTATATTCTGCATTCTGTATTCTATATTCTAAATTCTGTGTTCTATATTCCAAGTTCTAAATTCTGGGTTCTCTATTCTCTATTCTCTATTCTAAATTCTGTGTTCCACATTCTCTATTCTTAATTCAATATTCTGTATTCTTTACTCTATATTCTAAATTCTGTGTTCTACATTCTATATTCTAAATTCTTAATTCAGTATTCTGTATTCTTTATTCTAATTTCTATGCTCCGCATTCTATATACTATATTCTATATTAAGTATTCTGTATTCTATATTCTAAATTCTATATTCCGAATTCTATGTTCTAAATTCTATATTCAGTATTCTGTATTCTATATTCTAAATTCTGTGTTCGGAATTCCATGTTCCAAATTCTGGATTCTATATTCTATATTATCTATTCTATATTCTAAATTCTATATTCAGTATTCTTTTTTTTATATTCCAAATTCTGTGTTCTGCATTCCATGTCTAATTTCTGGGTTCTCTATTCTGTGTTCCATATTCTAAATTCTGTGTTCTACATTCTATATTCTGTAATCAATATTCTGCATTCTGTATTCTACATTCCATATTCTGTGTTCTATATTCTATATTCTAAATTTGATATTCAGTATTCTGTATTTTATATTGTAAATTCTGTGTTCTACATGCCATGTTCTAAATTCTGGTTTCTATGTTGTCTATTCTATATTCTATGTTTTGTGTTCATAATTCTATATTTTATATTCTATATTCTGCATTCCGTAGTCTATATTCTATATTCAGTGTTCTACATTCTAAATTCTAAAGTCTATATTCAGTATTCTCTATTCTATATTCTAAATTCTGTGTTCTGAATTCCATGTTCTAAATTTTATTTTCTATATTCTGTATTCTACATTCTATATTCTGTGTTCTACATTCTATATTCTAAATTCTATATTCAGTATTCTGTATTCTATATTCTAAATTCTGTGTTCTACATTCTATATTCTAAATTCTATATTCAGAAATCGGTGTTCTATATTCTAAATTCTGTGTTCTGCATTCCATGTTCACAATTATGGGTTCCATATACTCTATTCAATATTCTATATTCTGTGTTCTACATTCTATATTCTGTATACTGTATTCTGCATTCCGTATTATATATTCTAAATTCTTTGTTCTACATTCTATATTCTAAATTGTATATTCAGTATACTTTATTCTATATTCTAAATTCTGTGTTCTGAATTTCGTGTTCTAAGTTCTGTGTTCTATATTCTCTATTCTATATTCTATATTTTGTGTACTTCATTCTATATTCTACCTTCTATATTCTCCATTCCGTAGCCTATATTCTATATTCTGTGTTATACATTCTATATACTAAATTGTATATTCAGTATTCTGTATTCTATATTCTAAATTCAGTGTTCTGCATTCCATGTTCTAAATTTCCGGTCCTATATACTCTATTCTATATTCTATATACTGTGTTCTACATTTTATATTCTGTATTATATATTCTGCATTCCGTATTCTATATTCTCTATTCTGGGTTCTACATTGTATATTCTAAATCCTATATTCATTATTCTGTATTCTATATTCTAAATTCTGTGTTCTACATTCTATATTCTAAATTCTATATTCAGTAATCTGTATTCTATATTCTAAATTTTGTGTTCTGCATTCCATTTTCTAAATTCTGGATTCTATGTTCTGTTTTCCATATTCTAAATTCTTTGTTCTACATTCGATATTCTGTATTCAATATTCTGCCTTCCGTATACTACATTCCATATTCTGTGTTCTACATTCCATATTCTAAATTTTATAATCAGTATTCGGTATTATATACTCTAAATTCTGTGTTCTGCATTCCATATTTTAAATTCTGGGTTCTGTATTCTGTTTTCCTTATTCTATATTTTGTGTTATACATTCTATTTTCTGTATTCTATATTCTATATTCCGTATCCTATATTCTATATTCTGTGTTCTAAATTCTATATTCTTAGTTTGATATTCAGAATTCTGTATTCTATATTCTAAATTCTGTGTTATGCATTCCATGTTCTAAATTCTGTCTTCTATATTCTCTATTCAATATTCTGTGTTCTACATTCTATATTCTTAATTCTATATTTAGTATTCTTTATTCTATATTCTAAATTATGTGTTCTACATTCTATATTCAAAATTCTATATTCAGTATTCTTTATTCTATATTCTAAATTCTGTCTTCTGAATTCCATGTTCTATATCTGTTTTCTGTATTCTGTTTTCCATATTCTATATTCTGTGTTCTACGTTCGATAATCTGTATTGAATTTTCTGCATGCCGTATTCTATATTCTGTGTTCTACATTCTATATTCTAAATTCTATATTCAGTATTCTGTATTCTATATTCTAAATTCTGTGTTCTACATTCTATGTTGTAAATTTTGGTTTCTATATACTCTAACCAGTATTCTATATTCTGTGTTCTAAATGCTATATTCTGTGTTCTATATTCTGCAACCCGTATTCTCTATTCTCTATTCTGTGTTCTTCATTGTATATTCTAAATTTTATTTTAAGTATTCTGTATTCTGTATTCTAAATTCTGTGTTCTACATTCCATGTTCTAAATTCTGGGTTCTATATTCTCTATTCTATATTCTATATTTTGTGTTCATCATTCTATATTCTATATTCTATATACTATATACTGCATTCCGTATTCTATATTCTATATTCTGTGTTCTACATTCTATATTCTAAATTCTATATTCAGTATGTTTTAATCTATATTCTAAATTCTCTGTTCTACATTGAATGTTCTAAACTCTATATTCTGTATTCTGTATTCTATATTCTTAGTACTGTGTTGTGCATTCCATGTTTTCAATTCTTGGTTTTGTATTGTGTTTTCCATATTCTATATTCTGTGTTTTACATTCTCTGTTCTGTATTCTATATTCTGCATTCCGTATTCTATAGTCTATATTCTGTGTTCTACATTCTATATTTTAAATTGTACATTCAGTATTCCGTATTCTATATTCTATATTCTGTGTTCTTCATTCTATATTCTTAATTCTATATTCAATATTTTGTATTCTATATTCTAAATTCTGCGTTCTGCATTCCATGTTCTAAATCCATGGTTCTATATTCTCTATTCTCTATTGTATATTCTGTGTTCTACATTCTATATTCTAAATTCTATATTCAGTTTTCTGTATTCTATATTCTAAATTCTGTGTTCTGCATTCAATGTTGTAAATTCTGAGTTCTGTATTCTGTTTTCCATATTCTATATTCTGTATTCAAATTTTATATTCTGTATTCTATATTCTGCATTCCGTATTCTACATTCCATATTCTGTGTTCTATATTTTATATTCTAAATTTGATATTCAGTATTCTGTATTTTATATTGTAAATTCTGTGTTCTACATGCCATGTTCTAAATTCTGGGTTCTATGTTGTCTATTCTATATTCTATATTTTGTGTTCATAATTCTATATTGTATATTCTATATTCTGCATTCCGTAGTCTATATTCTATATTCAGTGTTCTACATTCTAAATTCTAAAGTCTATATTCAGTATTCTCTATTCTATATTCAAATTCTGTGTTCTGAATTCCATGTTCTAAATTTTATTTTCTATATTCTGTATTCTACATTCTATATTCTGTGTTCTACATTCTATATTCTAAATTCTATATTCAGTATTCTGTATTCTATATTCTAAATTCTGTGTTCTACATTCTATATTCTAAATTATATATTAAGAAATCGGTGTTCTATATTCTAAATTCTGTGTTCTGCATTCCATGTTCTCAATTATGGGTTCCATATACTCTATTCAATATTCTATATTCTGTGTTCTACATTCTATATTCTGTATACTGTATTCTGCATTCCGTATTGTATATTCTAAATTCTTTGTTCTACATTCTATATTCTAAATTGTATATTCAGTATACTTTATTCTATATTCTAAATTCTGTGTTCTGAATTTCGTGTTCTAAGTTCTGTGTTCTATATTCTCTATTCTATATTCTATATTTTGTGTACTTCATTCTATATTCTACCTTCTATATTCTCCATTCCGAAGCCTATGTTCTATATTCTGAGTTATACATTCTATATACTAAATTGTATATTCAGTATTCTGTATTCTATATTCTAAATTCAGTGTTCTGCATTCCATGTTCTAAATTTCGGTTCCTATATACTCTATTCTATATTCTATATACTGTGTTCTACATTTTATATTCTGTATTATATATTCTGCATTCCGTATTCTATATTCTGTATTCTGGGTTCTACATTGTATATTCTAAATCCTATATTCATTATTCTGTATTCTATATTCTAAATTCTGTGTTCTACATTCTATATTCTAAATTCTATATTCAGTAATCTGTATTCTATATTCTAAATTTTGTGTTCTGCATTCCATTTTCTAAATTCTGTATTCTATGTTCTGTTTTCCATATTCTAAATTCTTTGTTCTACATTCAATATTCTGTATTCAATATTCTGCCTTCCGTATACTACATTCCATATTCTGTGCTCTACATTCCATATTCTAAATTTTATATACAGTATTCCGTATTATATACTCTAAATTCTGTGTTCTGCATTCCATATTCTAAATTCTGGGTTCTGTATTCTGTTTTCCTTATTCTATATTTTGTGTTATACATTCTATTTTCTGTATTCTATATTCTATATTCCGTATCCTATATTCTATATTCTGTGTTCTACATTCTATGTACTTAGTTCGATATTCAGAATTCTGTATTCTATATTCTAAATTCTGTGTTATGCATTCCATGTTGTAAATTCTGTATTCTATATTCTCTATTCAATATTCTGTGTTCTTCATTCTATATTCAAATTCTATATTCAGTATTCTTTATTCTATATTCTAAATTCTGTGTTCTGAATTCCATGTTCTATATCTGTTTTCTGTATTCTGTTTTCCATATTCTATATTCTGTGTTCTACGTTCGATAATCTGTATTGAATTTTCTGCATGCCGTATTCTATATTCTGTGTTCTACATTCTATATTCTAAATTCTATATTCAGTATTTTGTATTCTATATTCTAAATTCTGTGTTCTACATTCTATGTTGTAAATTTTGGTTTCTATATACTCTAACCAGTATTCTATATTCTGTGTTCTAAATGCTATATTCTGTGTTCTATATTCTGCAACCCGTATTCTCTATTCTCTATTCTGTGTTCTTCATTGTATAGTCTAAATTTTATTTTAAGTATTCTGTATTCTGTATTCTAAATTCTGTGTTCTACATTCCATGTTCTAAATTCTGGGTTCTATATTCTCTATTCTATATTCTATATTTTGTGTTCATCATTCTATATTCTATATTCTATATACTATATACTGCATTCCGTATTCTATATTCTATATTCTGTGTTCTACATTCTATATTCTAAATTCTATATTCAGTATGTTTTAATCTATATTCTAAATTCTCTGTTCTACATTGAATGTTCTAAACTCTATATTTTGTATTCTGTATTCTATATTCTTAGTTCTGTGTTGTGCATTCCATGTTTTCAATTCTTGGTTTTGTATTGTGTTTTCCATATTCTATATTCTGTGTTTTACATTCTCTGTTCTGTATTCTATATTCTGCATTCCGTATTCTATAGTCTATATTCTGTGTTCTACATTCTATATTTGAAATTGTACATTCAGTATTCCGTATTCTATATTCTATATTCTGTGTTCTTCATTCTATATTCTTAATTCTATATTCAATATTTTGTATTCTATATTCTAAATTCTGCGTTCTGCATTCCATGTTCTAAATCCATGGTTCTATATTCTCTATTCTCTATTGTATATTCTGTGTTCTACATTCTATATTCTAAATTCTATATTCAGTTTTCTGTATTCTATATTCTAAATTCTGTGTTCTGCATTCAATGTTGTAAATTCTGAGTTCTGTATTCTGTTTTCCATATTCTATATTCTGTATTCAAATTTTATATTCTGTATTCTATATTCTGCATTCCGTATTCTACATTCCATATTCTGTGTTCTATATTCTATATTCTAAATTTGATATTCAGTATTCTGTATTTTATATTGTAAATTCTGTGTTCTACATGCCATGTTCTAAATTCTGGGTTCTATGTTGTCTATTCTATATTCTATATTTTGTGTTCATAATTCTATATTGTATATTCTATATTCTGCATTCCGTCGTCTATATTCTATATTCAGTGTTCTACATTCTAAATTCTAAAGTCTATATTCAGTATTCTCTATTCTATATTCAAATTCTGTGTTCTGAATTCCATGTTCTAAATTTTATTTTCTATATTCTGTATTCTACATTCTATATTCTGTGTTCTACATTCTATATTCTAAATTCTATATTCAGTATTCTGTATTCTATATTCTAAATTCTGTGTTCTACATTCTATATTCTAAATTATATATTAAGAAATCGGTGTTCTATATTCTAAATTCTGTGTTCTGCATTCCATGTTCTCAATTATGGGTTCCATATACTCTATTCAATATTCTATATTCTGTGTTCTACATTCTATATTCTGTATACTGTATTCTGCATTCCATATTGTATATTCTAAATTCTTTGTTCTACATTCTATATTCTAAATTGTATATTCAGTATACTTTATTCTATATTCTAAATTCTGTGTTCTGAATTTCGTGTTCTAAGTTCTGTGTTCTATATTCTCTATTCTATATTCTATATTTTGTGTACTTCATTCTATATTCTACCTTCTATATTCTCCATTCCGAAGCCTATGTTCTATATTCTGTGTTATACATTCTATATACTAAATTGTATATTCAGTATTCTGTATTCTATATTCTAAATTCAGTGTTCTGCATTCCATGTTCTAAATTTCGGGTCCTATATACTCTATTCTATATTCTATATACTGTGTTCTACATTTTATATTCTGTATTATATATTCTGCATTCCGTATTCTATATTCTCTATTCTGGGTTCTACATTGTATATTCTAAATCCTATATTCATTATTCTGTATTCTATATTCTAAATTCTGTGTTCTACATTCTATATTCTAAATTCTATATTCAGTAATCTGTATTCTATATTCTAAATTTTGTGTTCTGCATTCCATTTTCTAAATTCTGGATTCTATGTTCTGTTTTCCATATTCTAAATTCTTTGTTCTACATTCAATATTCTGTATTCAATATTCTGCCTTCCGTATACTACATTCCATATTCTGTGCTCTACATTCCATATTCTAAATTTTATATTCAGTATTCCGTATTATATACTCTAAATTTTGTGTTCTGCATTCCATATTCTAAATTCTGGGTTCTGTATTCTGTTTTCCTTATTCTATATTTTGTGTTATATATTCTATATTCTGTATACTATATTCTATATTCCGTATCCTATATTCTATATTCTGTGTTCTACATTCTATATTCTCAGTTCGATATTCAGAATTCTGTATTCTATATTCTAAATTCTGTGTTATGCATTCCATGTTCTAAATTCTGTCTTCTATATTCTCTATTCATTATTCTGGGTTCTTCATTCTATATTCAAAATTCTATATTCGGAATACTTTATTCTATATTCTAAATTCTGTGTTCTGAATTCCATGTTCTAAAACTGTTTTCTGTATTCTGTTTTCCATATTCTATATTCTGTGTTCTACGTTCGATAATCTGTATTGAATTTTCTGCATGCCGTATTCTATATTCTGTGTTCTACATTCTATATTCTAAATTCTATATTCAGTATGTTTTAATCTATATTCTAAATTCTCTATTCTACATTGAATGTTCTAAACTCTATATTCAGTATTCTGTATTCTATATACTTAGTTCTGTGTTGTGCATTCCATGTTTTCAATTCTTGGTTTTGTATTGTGTTTTCCATATTCTATATTCTGTGTTCTACATTCTCTGTTCTGTATTCTATATTCTGCATTCCGTATTCTATAGTCTATATTCTGTGTTCTACATTCTATATTTTAAATTGTACATTCAGTATTCCGTATTCTATATTCTATACTCTGTGTTCTTCATTCTATATTCTAAATTCTATATTCAATATTTTGTATTCTATATTCTAAATTCTGCGTTCTGCATTCCATGTTCTAAATCCATGGTTCTATATTCTCTATTCTCTATTGTATATTCTCTGTTCTACATTCTATATTCTAAATTCTATATTCAGGTTTCTGTATTCTATACTCTAAATTCTGTGTTCTGCATTCAATGTTCTAAATTCTATATTCAGTATTCTGTATTCTATATTCTATATTCTGTTTTATGCATTCCATTTTCTTAATTCTGGGTTCTGTATTCTGTTTTCCATATTCTATATTCTGTATTCAAATTTTATATTCTGTATTCTATATTCTGCATTCCGTATTCTTTATTCTATATTCTGTGTTCTGCGTTCTCTATTCTAAATTCTATATTCAGTATTCTGTATTCTATATTCTAAATTCTGTGTTCTATATTCCAAGTTCTAAATTCTGGGTTCTATATTCTCTATTCTCTATTCTAAATTCTGTGTTCCACATTCTGTATTCTTAATTCAATATTCTGTATTCTTTACTCTATATTCTAAATTCTGTGTTCTACATTCTATATTCTAAATTCTTTATTCAGTATTCTGTATTCTTTATTCTAATTTCTATGTTCCGCATTATATATACTAGATTCTATATTAAGTATTCTGTATTCTATATTCTAAATTCTATGTTCCGAATTCTATGTTCTAAATTCTATATTCAGTATTCTGTATTCTATATTCTAAATTCTGTGTTCGGAATTCCATGTTCCAAATTCTGGATTCTATATTCTATATTATCTATTCTATATTCTAAATTCTATATTCAGTATTCTGTATTTTATATTCCAAATTCTGTGTTCTGCATTCCATGTCTAATTTCTGGGTTCTCTATTCTGTGTTCCATATTCTAAATCCTGTGTTCTACATTCTATATTCTGTAATCAATATTCTGCATTCTCTATTCTACATTCCATATTCTGTGTTCTATATTCTATATTCTAAATTTGATATTCAGTATTCTGTATTTTATATTGTAAATTCTGTGTTCTACATGCCATGTTCTAAATTCTGGGTTCTATGTTGTCTATTCTATATTCTATATTTTGTGTTCATAATTCTATATTGTATATTCTATATTCTGCATTCCGTAGTCTATATTCTATATTCAGTGTTCTACATTCTAAATTCTAAAGTCTATATTCAGTATTCTCTATTCTATATTCAAATTCTGTGTTCTGAATTCCATGTTCTGAATTTTATTTTCTATATTCTGTATTCTACATTCTATATTCTGTGTTCTGCGTTCTCTATTCTAAATTCTATATTCATTATTCTGTATTCTATATTCTAAATTCTGTGTTCTAGAATCCAAGTTCTAAATTCTGGGTTCTATATTCTCTATTCTCTATTATGTGTTCCTCATTCTATATTCTTAATTCAATATTCTGTATTCTTTACTCTATATTCTATATTCTGTGTTCTACATACTATATTCTAATTTCTATATTCAGAAATCGGTGTTCTATATTCTAAATTCTGTGTTCTGCATTCCATGTTCTCAATTATGGGTTCCATATACTCTATTCAATATTCTATATTCTGTGTTCTACATTCTATATTCTGTATACTGTATTCTGCATTCCGTATTGTATATTCTATATATTTGTTCTACATTCTATATTCAAAATTGTATATTCAGTATACTTTATTCTATATTCTAAATTCTGTGTTCTGTATTTCGTGTTCTAAGTTCTGTGTTCTATATTCTCTATTCTATATTCTATATTTTGTGTACTTCATTCTATATTCTACTTTCTGTATTCTCCATTCCGTAGCCTATATTCTATATTGTGTGTTATACATTCTATATACTAAATTGTATATTCAGTATTCTGTATTCTATATTCTAAATTCAGTGTTCTGCATTCCATGTTCTAAATTTCGGTTCCTATATACTCTATTCTATATTCTATATACTGTGTTCTACATTTTATATTCTGTATTATATATTCTGCATTCCGTATTCTATATTCTGTATTCTGGGTTCTACATTGTATATTCTAAATCCTATATTCATTATTCTGTATTCTATATTCTAAATTCTGTGTTCTACATTCTATATTCTAAATTCTATATTCAGTAATCTGTATTCTATATTCTAAATTTTGTGTTCTGCATTCCATTTTCTAAATTCTGGATTCTATGTTCTGTTTTCCATATTCTAAATTCTTTGTTCTACATTCAATATTCTGTATTCAATATTCTGCCTTCCGTATACTACATTCCATATTCTGTGCTCTACATTCCATATTCTAAATTTTATATTCATTATTCCGTATTATATACTCTATATTTTGTGTTCTGCATTCCATATTCTAAATTCTGGGTTCTGTATTCTGTTTTCCTTATTCTATATTTTGTGTTATACATTCTATATTCTGTATTCTATATTCTATATTCCGTATCCTATATTCTATATTCTGTGTTCTACATTCTATATTCTTAGTTCGATATTCAGAATTCTGTATTCTATATTCTAAATTCTGTGTTATGCATTCAATGTTCTAAATTCTGTCTTCTATTTTCTCTATTCAATATTCTGTGTTCTTCATTCTATATTCAAAATTCTATATTCAGTATTCTTTATTCTTTATTCTAAATTCTGTGTTCTGAATTCCATGTTCTAAATCTGTTTTCTGTATTCTGTTTTCCATATTCTATATTCTGTGTTCTACGTTCGATAATCTGTGTTGAATTTTCTGCATGCCATAATCTGTATTCTGTGTTCTACATTCTATATTCTAAATTCTATATTCAGTATTCTGTATTCTATATTCTAAATTCTGGGTTCTACATTCTATGTTGTAAATTTTGGTTTCTATATACTCTAATCAGTATTCTATATTCTGTGTTCTACATGCTATATTCTGTGTTCTATATTCTGCACCCCGTATTCTCTATTCTCTATTCTGTGTTCTTCATTGTATATTCTAAATTTTATATTAAGTATTCTGTATTTTGTATTCTAAATTCTGTGTTCTACATTCCATGTTCTAAATTCTGGGTTCTATATTCTCTAATCTCTATTCTATATTTTGTGTTCATCATTCTATATTCTATATTCTATATACTATATACTGCATTCCGTATTCTATATTCTATATTCTGTGTTCTACATTCTATATTCAGTATGTTTTAATCTATATTCTAAATTCTCTGTTCTACATTGAATGTTCTAAACTCTATATTCAGTATTCTGTATTCTATATTCTTAGTTCTGTGTTGTGCATTCCATGTATTCAATTCTTGGTTTTGTATTGTGTTTTCCATATTCTATATTCTGTGTTCTACATTCTCTGTTCTGTATTCTATATTCTGCATTCCGTATTCTATAGTCTATATTCTGTGTTCTACATTCTATATTTTAGATTGTACATTCAGTATTCCGTATTCTATATTCTATACTCTGTGTTCTTCATTCTATATTCTAAATTCTGTGTTATGCATTCCATGTTCTAAATTCTGTCTTCTATATTCTCTATTCAATATTCTGTGTTCTACATTCTATATTCTAAATTCTATATTCAGTTTTCTGTATTCTATACTCTAAATTCTGTGTTCTGCATTCAATGTTCTAAATTCTATATTCAGTATTCTGTATTCTATATTCTAAATTCTGTGTTCTATATTCCAAGTTCTAAATTCTGGGTTCTATATTCTCTATTCTCTATTCTCTATTATGTGTTCCACATTCTATATTCTTAATTCAATATTCTGTATTCTTTACTCTATATTCTAAATTCTGTGTTCTACATTCTATATTCTAAATTCTATATTCAGAAATCGGTGTTCTATATTCTAAATTCTGTGTTCTGCATTCCATGTTCTCAATTATGGGTTCCATATACTCTATTCAATATTCTATATTCTGTGTTCTACATTCTATATTCTGTATACTGTTTTCTGCATTCCGTATTGTATATTCTATATTCTTTTTCTACATTCTATATTCAAAATTGTATATTCAGTATACTTTATTCAATATTCTAAATTCTGTGTTCTGAATTTCGTGTTCTAAGTTCTGTGTTCTATAGTCTCTATTCTGTATTCTATATTTTGTGTACTTCATTCTTTATTCTAGTTTCTGTATTCTCCATTCCGTAGCCTATATTCTATATTCTGTGTTATACATTCTATATACTAAATTGTATATTCAGTATTCTGTTTTCTATATTCTAAATTCAGTGTTCTGCATTCCATGTACTAAATTTCGGTTCCTATATACACTATTCTATATTCTATATACTGTGTTCTACATTTTATATTCTGTATTATATATTCTGCATTCCGTATTCTATATTCTCTATTCTGGGTTCTACATTGTATATTCTAAATCCTATATTCATTATTCTGTATTCTATATTCTAAATTCTGTGTTCTACATTCTATATTCTAAATTCTATATTCAGTAATCTGTATTCTATATTCTAAATTTTGTGTTCTGCATTCCATTTTCTAAATTCTGGATTCTATGTTCTGTTTTCCATATTCTAAATTCTTTGTTCTATATTCGATATTCTGTATTCAATATTCTGCCTTCCGTATACTACATTCCATATTCTGTGTTCTGCATTCCATATTCTAAATTTTATATTCAGTATTCGGTATTATATAATCTAAATTTTGTGTTCTGCATTCCATATTTTAAATTCTGGGTTCTGTATTCTGTTTTCCTTATTCTATATTTTGTGTTATACATTCTATTTTCTGTATTCTATATTCTATATTCCGTATCCTATATTCTATATTCTGTGTTCTACATTCTATATTTTTAGTTCGATATTCAGAATTCTGTATTCTATATTCTAAATTCTGTGTTATGCATTCCATATTCTAAATTCTGTCTTCTATATTCTCTATTCAATATTCTGTGTTCTACATTCTATATTCTAAATTCTATATTCAGTATTCTTTATTCTATATTCTAAATTATGTGTTCTACATTCTATATTCAAAATTCTATATTCAGTATTTTTTATTCTATATTCTAAATTCTGTGTTCTGAATTCCATGTTCTAAATCTGTTTTCTGTATTCCGTTTTCCATATTCTATATTCTGTGTTCTACGTTCGATAATCTGTATTGAATTTTCTGCATGCCGTATTCTATATTCTGTGTTGTACATTCTATATTCTAAATTCTATATTCAGTATTCTGTATTCTATATTCTAAATTCTGTGTCCTACATTCTATGTTGTAAATTTTGGTTTTTATATACTCTAACCAATATTCTATATTCTGTGTTCTACATGCTATATTCTGTGTTCTATAATCTGCACCCCGTATTCTCTATTCTCTATTCTGTGTTCTTCATTGTATATTCTTAATATTATATTAAGTATTCTGTATTCTGTATTCTAAATTCTGTGTTCTACATTCCATGTTCTAAATTCTGGGTTCTATATTCTCTATTCTATATTCTATATTTTGTGTTCATCATTCAATATTCTATATTCTATATACTATATACTGCATTCGGTATTCTATATTCTATATTCTGTGTTCTACATTCTATATTCTAAATTCTATATTCAGTATGTTTTAATCTATATTCTAAATTCTCTGTTCTACATTGAATGTTCTAAACTCTATATTCAGTATTCTGTATTCTATATTCTTAGTTCTGTGTTATGCATTCCATGTTTTCAATTCTTGGTTTTGTATTGTGTTTTCCATATTCTATATTCTGTGTTCTACATTCTCTGTTCTGTATTCTATATTCTGCATTCCGTATTCTATATTCTATATTCTGTGTTCTGCGTTCTGTATTCTGTATTCTATATTCTGCATTCTGTATTCTATATTCTAAATTCTGTGTTCTATATTCCAAGTTCTAAATTCTGGGTTCTATATTCTCTATTCTCTATTATGTGTTCCACATTCTATATTCTTAATTCAATATTCTGTATTCTTTACTCTATATTCTATATTCTGTGTTCTACATACTATATTCTAAATTCTATATTCAGAAATCTGTGTTCTATATTCTAAATTCTGTGTTCTGCATTCCATGTTCTCAATTATGGGTTCCATATACTCTATTCAATATTCTATATTCTGTGTTCTACATTCTATATTCTGTATACTGTATTCTGCATTCCGTATTGTATATTCTATATATTTGTTCTACATTCTATATTCAAAATTGTATATTCAGTATACTTTATTCTATATTCTAAATTCTGTGTTCTGAATTTCGTGTTCTAAGTTCTGTGTTCTATATTCTCTATTCTATAGTCTATATTTTGTGTACTTCATTCTATATTCTACTTTCTGTATTCTCCATTCCGTAGCCTATATTCTATATTGTGTGTTATACATTCTATATACTAAATTGTATATTCAGTATTCTGTATTCTATATTCTAAATTCAGTGTTCTGCATTCCATGTTCTAAATTTCGGTTCCTATATACTCTATTCTATATTCTATATACTGTGTTCTACATTTTATATTCTGTATTATATATTCTGCATTCCGTATTCTATATTCTGTATTCTGGGTTCTTCATTGTATATTCTAAATCCTATATTAATTATTCTGTATTCTATATTCTAAATTCTGTGTTCTACATTCTATATTCTAAATTCTATATTCAGTAATCTGTATTGTATATTCTAAATTCTGTGTTCTGAATTCCATGTTCTAAATCTGTTTTCTGTATTCTGTTTTCCATATTCTATATTCGGTGTTCTACGTTCGATAATCTGTATTGAATTTTCTGCATGCCGTATTCTATATTCTGTGTTCTACATTCTATATTCTAAATTCTATATTCAGTATTCTGTATTCTATATTCTAAATTCTGTGTTCTACATTCTATGTTGTAAATTTTGGTTTCTATATACTCTAATCAGTATTCTATATTCTGTGTTCTACATGCTATATTCTATGTTCTATATTCTGCACCCCGTATTCTCTATTCCTTATTCTGTGTTCTTCATTGTATATTCTAAATTTTATATTAAGTATTCTGTATTTTGTATTCTAAATTCTGTGTTCTACATTCCATGTTCTAAATTCTGGGTTCTATATTCTCTATTCTATATTCTATATTTTGTGTTCATCATTCTATATTCTATATTCTATATACTATATACTGCATTCCGTATTCTATATTCTATATTCTGTGTTCTACATTCTATATTCAGTATGTTTAATCTATATTCTAAATTCTCTGTTCTACATTGAATGTTCTAAACTCTATATTCAGTATTCTGTATTCTATATTCTTAGTTCTGTGTTGTGCATTCCATGTTTTCAATTCTTGGTTTTGTATTCTGTTTTCCATATACTATATTCTGTGTTCTACATTCTCTGTTCTGTATTCTATATTCTGCATTCCGTATTCTATAGTCTATATTCTGTGTCCTACATTCTATATTCTGAATTGTACATTCAGTATTCCGTATTCTATATTCTATACTCTGTGTTCTTCATTCTATATTCTAAATTCTATATTCAATATTTTGTATTCTATATTCTAAATTCTGCGTTCTGTATTCCATGTTCTAAATCCATGGTTCTATATTCTCTATTCTCTATTGTATATTCTGTGTTCTACATTCTATATTCTAAATTCTATATTCAGGTTTCTCTATTCTATATTCTAAATTGTGTGTTCTGCATTCAATGTTCTAAATTCTATATTCAGTATTCTGTATTCTATATTCTAAATTCTGTTTTCTGCATTCCATTTTCTAAATTCTGGGTTCTGTATTCTGTTTTCCATATTCTATATTCTGTATTCAAATTTTATATTCTGTATTCTATATTCTGCATTCGGTATTCTATATTCTATATTCTGTGTTCTACGTTCTGTATTCTAAATTCTATATTCAGTATTCTGTATTCTATATTCTAAATTCTGTGTTCTATATTCCAAGTTCTAAATTCTGAGTTCTATATTCTCTATTCCCTATTATGTGTCCCACATTCTATTTTCTTAATTCAATATTTTGTATTCTTTACTCTATATTCTAAATTCTGTGTTCTACATTCTATATTCTAAATTCTTTATTCAGTATTCTGTATTCTTTATTCTAATTTCTATGTTCCGCATTCTATATACTAGATTCTTCATTAAGTATTCTCTATTCTATATTCTAAATTCTATGTTCCGAATTCTATGTTCTAAATTCTATATTCAGTATTCTGTATTTTATATTCCAAATTCTGTGTTCTGCATTCCATGTCTAATTTCTGGGTTCTCTATTCTGTGTTCCATATTCAAATTTCTGTGTTCTACATTCTATATTCTGTAATCAATATTCTGCATTCTGTATTCTACATTCCATATTCTGTGTTCCATATTCTATATTCTGAATTTGATATTCAGTATTCTGTATTTTATATTGTAAATTCTGTGTTCTACATTCCATGTTCTGAATTCTGGGTTCTATATTCTCTATTCTCTATTCTATATTTTGTGTTCATCATTCTATTTTCTATATTCTATATGCTATATACTGCATTCCGTATTCTATATTCTATATTCTGTGTTCTACTTTCTATATTCTAAATTCAATATTCAGTATGTTTAAATCTATATTCTAAATTCTCTGTTCTACATTGAATGTTCTAAACTCTATATTCAGTATTCTGTATTCTATATTCTTAGTTCTGTGTTGTGCATTCCATATTTTCAATTCTTGGTTTTGTATTGTGTTTTCCATATTCTATATTCAGTGTTCTACCTTCTCTGTTCTGTATTCTATATTCTGCATTCCGTATTCTATAGTCTATATTCTGTGTTCTACATTCTATATTTTAAATTGTACATTCAGTATTCCGTATTCTATATTCTATACTCTGTGTTCTTCATTCTATATTCTAAATTCTATATTCAATATTTTGTATTCTATATTCTAAATTCTGCGTTCTGCATTCCATGTTCTAAATCCATGGTTCTATATTCTCTATGCTCTATTGTATATTCTGTGTTCTACATTCTATATTCTAAATTCTATATTCAGATTTCTGTATTCTATACTCTAAATTCTGTGTTCTGCATTCAATGTTCTAAATTCTATATTCAGTATTCTGTTTTCTATATTCTAAATTCTGTGTTCTATATTCCAAGTTCTAAATTCTGGGTTCTATATTCTCTATTCTCTATTCTCTATTATGTGTTCCACATTCTATATTCTTAATTCAGTATTCTGTATTCTTTACTCTATATTCTAAATTCTGTGTTCTACATTCTATATTCTAAGTTCTATATTCAGAAATCGGTGTTCTATATTCTAAATTCTGTGTTCTGCATTCCATGTTCTCAATTATGGGTTCCATATACTCTATTCAATATTCTATATTCTGTGTTCTACATTCTATATTCTGTATACTGTATTCTGCATTCCGTATTGTATATTCTATATTCTTTTTCTACATTCTATATTCAAAATTGTATATTCAGTATACTTTATTCAATATTCTAAATTCTGTGTTCTGAATTTCGTGTTCTAAGTTCTGTGTTCTATAGTCTCTATTCTGTATTCTATATTTTGTGTACTTCATTCTTTATTCTACTTTCTGTATTCTCCATTCCGTAGCCTATATTCTATATTCTGTGTTATACATTCTATATACTAAATTGTATATTCAGTATTCTATTTCCTATATTCTAAATTCAGTGTTCTGCATTCCATGTTCTAAATTTCGGTTCCTATATACACTATTCTATATTCTATATACTGTGTTCTACATTTTATATTCTGTATTATATATTCTGCATTCCGTATTCTATATTCTCTATTCTGGGTTCTACATTGTATATTCTAAATCCTATATTCATTATTCTGTATTCTATATTCTAAATTTTGTGTTCTACATTCTATATTCTAAATTCTATATTCAGTAATCTGTATTCTATATTCTAAATTTTGTGTTCTGCATTCCATTTTCTAAATTCTGGATTCTATGTTCTGTTTTCCATATTCTAAATTCTTTGTTCTATATTCGATATTCTGTATTCAATATTCTGCCTTCCGTATACTACATTCCATATTCTGTGTTCTACATTCCATATTCTAAATTTTATATTCAGTATTCGGTATTATATAATCTAAATTTTGTGTTCTGCATTCCATATTTTAAATTCTGGGTTCTGTATTCTGTTTTCCTTATTCTATATTTTGTGTTATACATTCTATTTTCTGTATTCTATATTCTATATTCCGTATCCTATATTCTATATTCTGTGTTCTACATTCTATATTTTTAGTTCGATATTCAGAATTCTGTATTCTATATTCTAAATTCTGTGTTATGCATTCCATATTCTAAATTCTGTCTTCTATATTCTCTATTCAATATTCTGTGTTCTACATTCTATATTCTAAATTCTATATTCAGTATTCTTTATTCTATATTCTAAATTATGTGTTCTACATTCTATATTCAAAATTCTATATTCAGTATTTTTTATTCTATATTCTAAATTCTGTGTTCTGAATTCCATGTTCTAAATCTGTTTTCTGTATTCCGTTTTCCATATTCTATATTCTGTGTTCTACGTTCGATAATGTGTATTGAATTTTCTGCATGCCGTATTCTATATTCTGTGTTGTACATTCTATATTCTAAATTCTATATTCAGTATTCTGTATTCTATATTCTAAATTCTGTGTCCTACATTCTATGTTGTAAATTTTGGTTTTTATATACTCTAACCAATATTCTATATTCTGTGTTCTACATGCTATATTCTGTGTTCTATATTCTGCACCCCGTATTCTCTATTCTCTATTCTGTGTTCTTCATTGTATATTCTTAATATTATATTAAGTATTCTGTATTCTGTATTCTAAATTCTGTGTTCTACATTCCATGTTCTAAATTCTGGGTTCTATATTCTCTATTCTATATTCTATATTTTGTGTTCATCATTCAATATTCTATATTCTATATACTATATACTGCATTCGGTATACTATATTCTATATTCTGGGTTCTACATTCTATATTCTAAATTCTATATTCAGTATGTTTTAATCTATATTCTAAATTCTCTGTTCTACATTGAATGTTCTAAACTCTATATTCAGTATTCTGTATTCTATATTCTTAGTTCTGTGTTATGCATTCCATGTTTTCAATTCTTGGTTTTGTATTGTGTTTTCCATATTCTATATTCTGTGTTCTACATTCTCTGTTCTTTATTCTATATTCTGCATTCCGTATTCTATATTCTATATTCTGTGTTCTGCGTTCTGTATTCTGTATTCTATATTCTGCATTCTGTATTCTATATTCTAAATTCTGTGTTCTATATTCCAAGTTCTAAATTCTGGGTTCTATATTCTCTATTCTCTATTATGTGTTCCACATTCTATATTCTTAATTCAATATTCTGTATTCTTTACTCTATATTCTATATTCTGTGTTCTACATACTATATTCTAAATTCTATATTCAGAAATCGGTGTTCTATATTCTAAATTCTGTGTTCTGCATTCCATGTTCTCAATTATGGGTTCCATATATTCTATTCAATATTCTATATTCTGTGTTCTACATTCTATATTCTGTATACTGTATTCTGCATTCCGTATTGTATATTCTATATATTTGTTCTACATTCTATATTCAAAATTGTATATTCAGTATACTTTATTCTATATTCTAAATTCTGTGTTCTGAATTTCGTGTTCTAAGTTCTGTGTTCTATATTCTCTATTCTATAGTCTATATTTTGTGTACTTCATTCTATATTCTACTTTCTGTATTCTCCATTTCGTAGCCTATATTCTATATTGTGTGTTATACATTCTATATACTAAATTGTATATTCAGTATTCTGTATTCTATATTCTAAATTCAGTGTTCTGCATTCCATGTTCTAAATTTCGGTTCCTATATACTCTATTCTATATTCTATATACTGTGTTCTACATTTTATATTCTGTATTATATATTCTGCATTCCGTATTCTATATTCTTTATTCTGGGTTCTTCATTGTATATTCTAAATCCTATATTCATTATTCTGTATTCTATATTCTAAATTCTGTGTTCTACATTCTATATTCTAAATTCTATATTCAGTAATCTGTATTCTATATTCTAAATTTTGTGTTCTGCATTCCATTTTCTAAATTCTGGATTCTATGTTCTGTTTTCCATATTCTAAATTCTTTGTTTTACATTCAATATTCTGTATTCAATATTCTGCCTTCCGTATACTACATTCCATATTCTGTGGTCTACATTCCATAGTCTAAATTTTATATTCATTATTCCGTATTATATACTCTAAATTTTGTGTTCTGCATTCCATATTCTAAATTCTGGTTTCTGTATTCTGTTTTCCTTATTCTATATTTTGTGTTATATATTCTATATTCTGTATTCTATATTCTATATTCCGTATCCTATATTCTATATTCTGTGTTCTACATTCTATATTCTTAGTTCGATATTCAGAATTCTGTATTCTATATTCTAAATTCTGTGTTATGCATTCCATGTTCTAAATTCTGTCTTCTATATTCTCTATTCAATATTCTGTGTTCTTCATTCTATATTCAAAATTCTATATTCGGTATACTTTATTCTATATTCTTAATTCTGTGTTCTGAATTCCATGTTCTAAAACTGTTTTCTGTATTCTGTTTTCCATATTCTATATTCTGTGTTCTACGTTCGATAATCTGTATTGAATTTTCTGCATGCCGTATTCTATATTCTGTGTTCTACATTCTATATTCTAAATTCTATATTCAGTATGTTTTAATCTATATTCTAAATTCTCTGTTCTACATTGAATGTTCTAAACTCTATATTCAGTATTCTGTATTCTATATTCTTAGTTCTGTGTTGTGCATTCCATGTTTTCAATTCTTGGTTTTGTATTGTGTTTTCCATATTCTATATTCTGTGTTCTACATTCTCTGTTCTGTATTCTATATTCTGCATTCCGTATTCTATAGTCTATATTCTGTGTTCTACATTCTATATTTTAAATTGTACATTCAGTATTCCGTATTCTATATTCTATACTCTGTGTTCTTCATTCTATATTCTAAATTCTATATTCAATATTTTGTATTCTATATTCTAAATTCTGCGTTCTGCATTCCATGTTCTAAATCCATGGTTCTATATTCTCTATTCTCTATTGTATATTCTCTGTTCTACATTCTATATTCTAAATTCTATATTCAGTTTTCTGTATTCTATACTCTAAATTCTGTGTTCTGCATTCAATGTTCTAAATTCTATATTCAGTATTCTGTATTCTATATTCTAAATTCTGTTTTATGCATTCCATTCTCTAAATTCTGGGTTCTGTATTCTGTTTTCCATATTCTATATTCTGTATTCAAATTTTATATTCTGTATTCTATATTCTGCATTCCGTATTCTATATTCTATATTCTGTGCTCTGCGTTCTCTATTCTAAATTCTATATTCAGTATTCTGTATTCTATATTCTAAATTCTGTGTTCTATATTCCAAGTTCTAAATTCTGGGTTCTATATTCTCTATTCTCTATTCTAAATTCTGTGTTCCACATTCTGTATTCTTAATTCAATATTCTGTATTCTTTACTCTATATTCTAAATTCTGTGTTCTACATTCTATATTCTAAATTCTTTATTCAGTATTCTGTATTCTTTATTCTAATTTCTATGTTCCGCATTCTATATACTAGATTCTATATTAAGTATTCTGTATTCTATATTCTAAATTCTATGTTCCGAATTCTATGTTCTAAATTCTATATTCAGTATTCTGTATTCTATATTCTAAATTCTGTGTTCGGAATTCCATGTTCCAAATTCTGGATTCTATATTCTATATTATCTATTCTATATTCTAAATTCTATATTCAGTATTCTGTATTTTATATTCCAAATTCTGTGTTCTGCATTCCATGTCTAATTTCTGGGTTCTCTATTCTGTGTTCCATATTCTAAATCCTGTGTTCTACATTCTATATTCTGTAATCAATATTCTGCATTCTCTATTCTACATTCCATATTCTGTGTTCTATATTCTATATTCTAAATTTGATATTCAGTATTCTGTATTTTATATTGTAAATTCTGTGTTCTACATGCCATGTTCTAAATTCTGGGTTGTATGTTGTCTATTCTATATTCTATATTTTGTGTTCATAATTCTATATTGTATATTCTATATTCTGCATTCCGTAGTCTATATTCTATATTCAGTGTTCTACATTCTAAATTCTAAAGTCTATATTCAGTATTCTCTATTCTATATTCAAATTCTGTGTTCTGAATTCCATGTTCTAAATTTTATTTTCTATATTTTGTATTCTACATTCTATATTCTGTGTTCTGCGTTCTCTATTCTAAATTCTATATTCATTATTCTGTATTCTATATTCTAAATTCTTTGTTCTATTTTCCAAGTTCTAAATTCTGGGTTCTATATTCTCTATTCTCTATTATGTGTTCCACATTCTATATTCTTAATTCAATATTCTGTATTCTTTACTCTATATTCTATATTCTGTGTTGTACATACTTTATTCTAAATTCTATATTCAGAAATCGGTGTTCTATATTCTAAATTCTGTGTTCTGCATTCCATGTTCTCAATTATGGGTTCCATATACTCTATTCAATATTCTATATTCTGTGTTCTACATTCTATATTCTGTATACTGTATTCTGCATTCCGTATTGTATATTCTATATATTTGTTCTACATTCTATATTCAAAATTGTATATTCAGTATACTTTATTCTATATTCTAAATTCTGTGTTCTGAATTTCGTGTTCTAAGTTCTGTGTTCTATATTCTCTATTCTATATTCTATATTTTGTGTACTTCATTCTATATTCTACTTTCTGTATTCTCCATTCCGTAGCCTATATTCTATATTGTGTGTTATACATTCTATATACTAAATTGTATATTCAGTATTCTGTATTCTATATTCTAAATTCAGTGTTCTGCATTCCATGTTCTAAATTTCGGTTCCTATATACTCTATTCTATATTCTATACACTGTGTTCTACATTTTATATTCTGTATTATATATTCTGTATTCTGGGTTCTACATTGTATATTCTAAATCCTATATTCATTATTCTGTATTCTATATTCTAAATTCTGTGTTCTACATTCTATATTCTAAATTCTATATTCAGTAATCTGTATTCTATATTCTAAATTTTGTGTTCTGCATTCCATTTTCTAAATTCTGGATTCTATGTTCTGTTTTCCATATTCTAAATTCTTTGTTCTACATTCAATATTCTGTATTCAATATTCTGCCTTCCGTATACTACATTCCATATTCTGTGCTCTACATTCCATATTCTAAATTTTATATTCATTATTCCGTATTATATACTCTATATTTTGTGTTCTGCATTCCATATTCTAAATTCTGGGTTCTGTATTCTGTTTTCCTTATTCTATATTTTGTGTTATACATTCTATATTCTGTATTCTATATTCTATATTCCGTATCCTATATTCTATATTCTGTGTTCTACATTCTATATTCTTAGTTCGATATTCAGAATTCTGTATTCTATATTCTAAATTCTGTGTTATGCATTCCATGTTCTAAATTCTGTCTTCTATATTCTCTATTCAATATTCTGTGTTCTTCATTCTATATTCAAAATTCTATATTCAGTATTCTTTATTCTTTATTCTAAATTCTGTGTTCTGAATTCCATGTTCTAAATCTGTTTTCTGTATTCTGTTTTCCATATTCTATATTCTGTGTTCTACGTTCGATAATCTGTATTGAATTTTCTGCATGCCGTATTCTGTATTCTGTGTTCTACATTCTATATTCTAAATTCTATATTCAGTATTCTGTATTCTATATTCTAAATTCTGTGTTCTACATTCTATGTTGTAAATTTTGGTTTCTATATACTCTAATCAGTATTCTATATTCTGTGTTCTACATGCTATATTCTGTGTTCTATATTCTGCACCCCGTATTCTCTATTCTCTATTCTGTGTTCTTCATTGTATATTCTAAATTTTATATTAAGTATTCTGTATTTTGTATTCTAAATTCTGTGTTCTACATTCCATGTTCTAAATTCTGGGTTCTATATTCTCTATTCTATATTCTATATTTTGTGTTCATCATTCTATATTCTATATTCTATATACTATATACTGCATTCCGTATTCTATATTCTATATTCTGTGTTCTACATTCTATATTCAGTATGTTTTAATCTATATTCTAAATTCTCTGTTCTACATTGAATGTTCGAAACTCTATATTCAGTGTTCTGTATTCTATATTCTTAGTTCTGTGTTGTGTATCCCATGTATTCAATTCTTGGTTTTGTATTGTGTTTTCCATATTCTATATTCTGTGTTCTACATTCTCTGTTCTGTATTCTATATTCTGCATTCCGTATTCTATAGTCTATATTCTGTGTTCTACATTCTATATTTTAGATTGTACATTCAGTATTCCGTATTCTATATTCTATACTCTGTGTTCTTCATTCTATATTCTAAATTCTGTGTTATGCATTCCATGTTCTAAATTCTGTCTTCTATATTCTCTATTCAATATTCTGTGTTCTACATTCTATATTCTAAATTCTATATTCAGTATTCTTTATTCTACATTCTAAATTATGTGTTCTACATTCTATATTCAAAATTCTATATTCAGTATTTTTTATTCTATATTCTAAATTCTGTGTTCTGAATTCCATGTTCTAAATCTGTTTTCTGTATTCCGTTTTCCATATTCTATATTCTGTGTTCTACGTTCGATAATCTGTATTGAATTTTCTGCATGCCGTATTCTATATTCTGTGTTCTACATTCTATATTCTAAATTCTATATTCAGTATTCTGTATTCTATATTCTAAAACCTGTGTTCTACATTCTATGTTGTAAATTTTGGTTTCTATATTCTCTAACCAATATTCTATATTCTGTGTTCTACATGCTATATTCTGTGTTCTATATTCTGCACACCGTATTCTCTATTCTCTATTCTGTGTTCTTCATTGTATATTCTAAATTTTATATTAAGAATTCTGTATTTTGTATTCTAAATTCTGTGTTCTACATTCCATGTTCTAAATTCTGGGTTCTATATTCTCTATTCTATATTCTATATTTTGTGTTCATCATTCTATATTCTATATTCTATATACTATATACTGCATTCCGTATTCTATATTCTATATTCTGTGTTCTACATTCTATATTACAAATTCTATATTCAGTATGTTTTAATCTATATTCTAAATTCTCTGTTCTACATTGAATGTTCTAAACTCTATATTCAGTATTCTGTATTCTATATTCTTAGTTCTCGGTTGTGCATTCCATGTTTTCAATTCTTGGTTTTGTATTGTGTTTTCCATATTCTATATTCTGTGTTCTACATTCTCTGTTCTGTATTCTATATTCTGCATTCCGTATTCTATAGTCTATATTCTGTGTTCTACATTCTATATTTTAAATTGTACATTCAGTATTCCGTATTCTATATTCTATACTCTGTGTTCTTCATTCTATATTCTAAATTCTATATTCAATATTCTGTATTTTATATTCTAAATTCTGTGTTCTATATTCCATGTTCTAAATCCATGGTTCTATATTCTCTATTCTCTATTGTATATTCTGTGTTCTACATTCTATATTCTAAATTCTATATTCAGTTTTCTGTATTCTATACTCTAAATTCTGTGTTCTGCATTCAATGTTCTAAATTCTATATTCAGTATTCTGTATTCTATATTCTAAATTCTGTGTTCTATATTCCAAGTTCTAAATTCTGGGTTCTATATTCTCTATTCTCTATTCTCTATTATGTGTTCCACATTCTATATTCTTAATTCAATATTCTGTATTCTTTACTCTATATTCTAAATTCTGTGTTCTACATTCTATATTCTAAATTCTATATTCAGAAATCGGTGTTCTATATTCTAAATTCTGTGTTCTGCATTCCATGTTCTCAATTATGCGTTCCATATATTCTATTCAATATTCTATATTCTGTGTTCTACATTCTATATTCTGTATAATGTATTCTGCATTCCGTATTGTATATTCTATATACTTTGTTCTACATTCTATATTCAAAATTGTATATTTAGTATACTTTATTCTATATTCTAAATTCTGTGTTCTGAATTTCGTGTTCTACGTTCTGTGTTCTATATTCTCTATTCTATATTCTATATTTTGTGTACTTCATTCTATATTCTACTTTCTGTATTCTCCATTCCGTAGCCTATATTCTATATTCTGTGATATACATTCTATATACTAAATTGTATATTCAGTATTCTGTATTCTATATTCTAAATTCAGTGTTCTGCATTTCATGTTCTAAATTTCGGTTCCTATATACTCTATTCTATATTCTTTATACTGTGTTCTACATTTTATATTCTGTATTATATATTCTGCATTCCGTATTCTATATTCTGTATTCTGGGTTCTACATTGTATATTCTAAATCCTATATTCATTATTCTGTATTCTATATTCTAAATTCTGTGTTCTACATTCTATATTCTAAGTTCTATATTCAGTAATCTATATTCTATATTCTAAATTTTGTGTTCTGCATTCCATTTTCTAAATTCTGGATTCTATGTTCTGTTTTCCATATTCTAAATTCTTTGTTCTACATTCAATATTCTGTATTCAATATTCTGCCTTCCGTATACTACATTCCATATTCTGTGCTCTACATTCCATATTCTAAATTTTATATTCAGTATTCCGTATTATATACTCTAAATTCTGTGTTCTGCATTCCATATTCTAAATTCTGGGTTCTGTATTCTGTTTTCCTTATTCTATATTTTGTGTTATACATTATATTTTCTGTACTCTATATTCTATATTCCGTATCCTATATTCTATATTCTGTGTTCTAAATTATATATTCTTAGTTCGATATTCAGAATTCTGTATTCTACATTCTAAATTCTGTGTTATGCATTCCATGTTCTAAATTCTGTCTTCTATATTCTCTATACAATATTCTGTGTTCTACATTCTATATTCAAAATTCTATATTCAGTATTCTGTATTCTTTATTCTAATTTCTATGCTCCGCATTCTATATACTAGATTCTATATTAAGTATTCTGTATTCTATATTCTAAATTCTATGTTCCGAATTCTATGTTCTAAATTCTATATTCAGTATTCTGTATTCTATATTCTAAATTCTGTGTTCGGAATTCCATGTTCCAAATTCTGGATTCTATATTCTATATTATCTATTCTATATTCTAAATTCTATATTCAGTATTCTGTATTTTATATTCCAAATTCTGTGTTCTGCATTCCATGTCTAATTTCTGGGTTCTCTATTCTGTGTTCCATATTCTAAATTCTGTGTTCTACATTCTATATTCTGTAATCAATATTCTGCATTCTCTATTCTACATTCCATATTCTGTGTTCTATATTCTATATTCTAAATTTGATATTCAGTATTCTGTATTTTATATTGTAAATTCTGTGTTCTACATGCCATGTTCTAAATTCTGGGTTCTATGTTGTCTATTCTATATTCTATATTTTGTGTTCATAATTCTATATTGTATATTCTATATTCTGCATTCCGTAGTCTATATTCTATATTCAGTGTTCTACATTCTAAAATCTAAATTCTATATTCAGTATTCTCTATTCTATATTCTAAATTCTGTGTTCTGAATTCCATGTTCTAAATTTTATTTTCTATATTCTGTATTCTACATTTTATATTCTGTGTTCTACATTCTATATTCTAAATTCTATATTCAGTATTCTGTATTCTATATTCTAAATTCTGTGTTCTATTTTCCAAGTTCTAAATTCTGGGTTCTATATTCATTATTCTCTATTATGTGTTCCACATTCTATATTCTTAATTCAATATTCTGTATTCTTTACTCTATATTCTATATTCTGTGTTCTACATACTATATTCTAATTTCTATATTCAGAAATCGGTGTTCTATATTCTAAATTCTGTGTTCTGCATTCCATGTTCTCATTTATGGGTTCCATATACTCTATTCAATATTCTATATTCTGTGTTCTACATTCTATATACTGTATACTGTATTCTGCATTCCGTATTGTATATTCTATATATTTGTTCTACATTCTATATTCAAAATTGTATATTCAGTATACGTTATTCTATATTCTAAATTCTGTGTTCTGAATTTCGTGTTCTAAGTTCTGTGTTCTATAGTCTCTATTCTCTATTCTATATTTTGTGTACTTCATTCTATATTCTACTTTCTGTATTCTCCATTCCGTAGCCTATATTATATATTGTGTGTTATACATTCTATATACTAAATTGTATATTAAGTATTCTGTATTCTATATTCTAAATTCAGTGTTCTGCATTCCATGTTCTAAATTTCGGTTCCTATATACTCTATTCTATATTCTATATAATGTGTTCTACATTTTATATTCTGTATTATATATTCTGCATTCCGTATTCTATATTCTGTATTCTGGGTTCTACATTGTATATTCTAAATCCTATATTCATTATTCTGTATTCTATATTCTAAATTCTGTGTTCTACATTCTATATTCTAAATTCTATATTCAGTAATCTGTATTCTATATTCTAAATTTTGTGTTCTGCATTCCATTTTCTAAATTCTGTATTCTATGTTCTGTTTTCCATATTCTAAATTCTTTGTTCTACATTCAATATTCTGTATTCAATATTCTGCCTTCCGCATACTACATTACATATTCTGTGCTCTACATTCCATATTCTAAATTTTATATTCATTATTCCGTATTATATACTCTAAATTTTGTGTTCTGCATTCCATATTCTAAATTCTGGGTTCTGTATTCTGTTTTCCTTATTCTATATTTTGTGTTATACATTCTATATTCTGTATTCTATATTCTATATTCCGTATCCTATATTCTATATTCTGTGTTCTACATTCTATATTCTTAGTTCGATATTCAGAATTCTGTATTCTATATTCTAAATTCTGTGTTATGCATTCCATGTTCTAAATTCTGTCTTCTATATTCTCTATTCAATATTCTGTGTTCTTCATTCTATATTCAAAATTCTATATTCAGTATTCTTTATTCTATATTCTAAATCCTGTGTTCTGAATTCCATGTTCTAAATCTGTTTTCTGTATTCTGTTTTCCATATTCTATATTCTGTGTTCTACATTCGAAAATCTGTATTGTATTTTCTGCATGCCGTATTCTATATTCTGTGTTCTACATTCTATATTCTAAATTCTATATTCAGTATTCTGTATTCTATATTCTAAATTCTGTGTTCTACATTCTATGTTGTAAATTTTGGTTTCTATATACTCTAATCAGTATTCTATATTCTGTGTTCTACATGCTATATTCTGTGTTCTATATTCTGCACCCCGTATTCTCTATTCTCTATTCTGTGTTCTTCATTGTATATTCTAAATTTTATATTAAGTATTCTGTATTTTGTATTCTAAATTCTGTGTTCTACATTCCATGTTCTAAATTCTGGGTTCTATATTCTCTATTCTATATTGTATATTTTGTGTTCATCATTCTATATTCTATATTCTATATACTATATACTTCATTCCGTATTCTATATTCTATATTCTGTGTTCTACATTCTATATTCAGTATGTTTTAATCTATACTCTAAATTCTCTGTTCTACATTGAATGTTCTAAACTCTATATTCAGTATTCTGTATTCTATATTCTTAGTTCTGTGTTATGCATTACATGTTTTCAATTCTTGCTTTTGTATTGTGTTTTCCATATTCTATATTCTGTGTTCTACATTCTCTGTTCTGTATTCTATATTCTGCATTCCGTATTCTATATTCTATATTCTGTGTTCTACATTCTATATTCTAAATTCTATATTCAGTATGTTTTAATCTATATTCTAAATTCTCTGTTCTACATTGAATGTTCTAAACTCTAAATTCAGTATTCCGTATTCTATATTCTTAGTTCTGTGTTGTGCATTCCATGTTTTCAATTCTTGGTTTTGTATTGTGTTTTCCATATTCTATATTCTGTGTTCTACATTCTCTGTTCTGTATTCAATATTCTGCATTCCGTATTCTATAGTCTATATTCTGTGTTATACATTCTATATTTTAAATTGTACATTCAGTATTCCGTATTCTATATTCTATACTCTGTGTTCTTCATTCTATATTCTAAATTCTATATTCAATATTTTGTATTCTATATTCTAAATTCTGCGTTCTGCATTCCATGTTCTAAATCCATGGTTCTATATTCTCTATTCTCTATTGTATATTCTGTGTTCTACATTCTATATTCTAAATTCTATATTCAGGTTTCTCTATTCTATATTCTAAATTGTGTGTTCTGCATTCAATGTTCTAAATTCTATATTCAGTATTCTGTATTCTATATTCTAAACTCTGTTTTCTGCATTCCATTTTCTAAATTCTGGATTCTGTATTCTGTTTTCCATATTCTATATTCTGTATTCAAATTTTATATTCTGTATTCTATATTCTGCATTCGGTATTCTATATTCTATATTCTGTGTTCTACGTTCTGTATTCTAAATTCTATATTCAGTATTCTGTATTCTATATTCTAAATTCTGTGTTCTATATTCCAAGTCCTAAATTCTGAGTTCTATATTCTCTATTCTCTATTATGTGTTCCACATTCTATTTTCTTAATTCAATATTCTGTATTCTTTACTCTATATTCTAAATTCTGTGTTCTACATTCTATATTCTAAATTCTTTATTCAGTATTCTGTATTCTTTATTCTAATTTCTATGTTCCGCATTCTATATACTAGATTCTTTATTAAGTATTCTCTATTCTATATTCTAAATTCTATGTTCCGTATTCTATGTTCTAAATTCTATATTCAGTATTCTGTATTTTATATTCCAAATTCTGTGTTCTGCTTCCATGTCTAATTTCTGGGTTCTCTATTCTGTGTTCCATATTCTAATTTCTGTGTTCTACATTCTATATTCTGTAATCAATATTCTGCATTCTGTATTCTACATTCCATATTCTGTGTTCTATATTCTATATTCTGAATTTGATATTCAGTATTCTGTATTTTATATTGTAAATTCTGTGTTCTACATTCCATGTTCTGAATTCTGGGTTCTATATTCTCTATTCTCTATTCTATATTTTGTGTTCATCATTCTATTTTCTATATTCTATATGCTATATACTGCGTTCCGTGTTCTATATTCTATATTCTGTGTTCTACATTCTATATTCTAAATTCAATATTCAGTATGTTTTAATCTATATTCTAAATTCTCTGTTCTACATTGAATGTTCTAAACTCTATATTCAGTATTCTGTATTCTATATTCTTAGTTCTGTGTTGTGCATTCCATGTTTTCAATTCTTGGTTTTGTATTGTGTTTTCCATATTCTATATTCTGTGTTCTACCTTCTCTGTTCTGTATTCTATATTCTGCATTCCGTATTCTATAGTCTATATTCTGTTTTCTACATTCTATATTCTAAATTGTACATTCAGTATTCCGTATTCTATATTCTATACTCTGTGTTCTTCATTCTATATTCTAAATTCTATATTTAATATATTGTATTCTATATTCTAAATTCTGCGTTCTGCATTCCATGTTCTAAATCCATGGTTCTATATTTTCTATTCTCTATTGTATATTCTGTGTTCTACATTCTATATTCTAAATTCTATATTCAGTTTTCTGTATTCTATACTCTAAATTCTGTGTTCTGCATTCAATGTTCTAAATTCTATATTCAGTATTCTGTATTCTATATTCTAAATTCTGTGTTCTTTATTCCAAGTTCTAAATTCTGGGTTCTATATTCTCTATTCTCTATTCTCTATTATGTGTTCCACATTCTATATTCTTAATTCAATATTCTGTATTCTTTACTCTATATTCTAAATTCTGTGTTCTACATTCTATATTCTAAATTCTATATTCAGAAATCGGTGTTCTATATTCTAAATTCTGTGTTCTGCATTCCATGTTCTCAATTATGGGTTCCATATACTCTATTTAATATTCTATATTCTGTGTTCTACATTCTATATTCTGTATACTGTATTCTGCATTCCGTATTGTATATTCTATATTCTTTTTCTACATTCTATATTCAAAATTGTATATTCAGTATACTTTATTCAATATTCTAAATTCTGTGTTCTGAATTTCGTGTTCTAAGTTCTGTGTTCTATAGTCTCTATTCTATATTCTATATTTTGTGTACTTCATTCTATATTCTACTTTCTGTATTCTACATTACGTAGCCTATAGTCTATATTCTGTGTTATACATTCTATATACTAAATTGTTTATTCAGTATTCTGTTTTCTATATTCTAAATTCAGTGTTCTGCATTCCATGTTCTAAATTTCGGTTCCTATATACTCTATTCTATATTCTATATACTGTGTTCTACATTTTATATTCTGTATTATATATTCTGCATTCCGTATTCTATATTCTCTATTCTGGGTTCTTCATTGTATATTCTAAATCCTATATTCATTATTCTGTATTCTATATTCTAAATTCTGTGTTCTACATTCTATATTCTAAATTCTATATTCAGTAATCTGTATTCTATATTCTAAATTTTGTGTTCTGCATTCCATTTTCTAAATTCTGGATTCTATGTTCTGTTTTCCATATTCTAAATTCTTTGTTCTATATTCGATATTCTGTATTCAATATTCTGCCTTCCGTATACTACATTCCATATTCTGTGTTCTACATTCCATATTCTAAATTTTATATTCAGTATTCGGTATTATATAATCTAAATTTTGTGTTCTGCATTCCATATTTTAAATTCTGGGTTCTGTATTCTGTTTTCCTTATTCTATATTTTGTGTTATACATTCTATTTTCTGTATTCTATATTCTATATTCCGTATCCTATATTCTATATTCTGTGTTCTACATTCTATATTTTTAGTTCGATATTCAGAATTCTGTATTCTATATTCTAAATTCTGTGTTATGCATTCCATGTTCTAAATTCTGTCTTCTATATTCTCTATTCAATATTCTGTGTTCTACATTCTATATTCTAAATTCTATATTCAGTATTCTTTATTCTATATTCTAAATTATGTGTTCTACATTCTATATTCAAAATTCTATATTCAGTATTTTTTATTCTATATTCTAAATTCTGTGTTCTGAATTCCATGTTCTAAATGTGTTTTCTGTATTCCGTTTTCCATATTCTATATTCTGTGTTCTACGTTCGATAATCTGTATTGAATTTTCTGCATGCCGTATTCTAAATTCTGTGTTCTACATTCCATGTTCTAAATTCTGGGTTCTATATTCTCTATTCTATATTGTATATTTTGTGTTCATCATTCTATATTCTATATTCTATATACTATATACTGCATTCCGTATTCTATATTCTATATTCTGTGTTCTACATTCTATATTCAGTATGTTTTAATCTATA
Source organism: Vicugna pacos (assembly GCF_048564905.1). Taxonomy (NCBI): domain Eukaryota; kingdom Metazoa; phylum Chordata; class Mammalia; order Artiodactyla; family Camelidae; genus Vicugna; species Vicugna pacos. The sequence goes on along the minus strand of NW_027328741.1, from coordinate 85,735,714 downwards.
TTCTAAATTCTCTGTTCTACATTGAATGTTCTAAACTCTATATTCAGTATTCTGTATTCTATATTCTTAGTTCTGTGTTATGCATTCCATGTTTTCAATTCTTGGTTTTGTATTGTGTTTTCCATATTCTATATTCTGTGTTCTACATTCTCTGTTCTGTATTCGATATTCTGCATTCAGTATTCTATAGCCTGTATTCTGTGTTCTACATTCTATATTTTAAATTGTACTTTCAGTATTCCGTATTCTATATTCTATACTCTGTGTTCTTCATTCCATATTCTAAATTCTATATTCAATATTTTGTATTCTATATTCTAAATTCTGCGTTCTGCATTCCATGTTCTAAATCCATGGTTCTATATTCTCTATTCTCTATTGTATATTCTGTGTTCTACATTCTATATTCTAAATTCTATATTCAGTTTTCTGTATTCTATACTCTAAATTCTGTGTTCTGCATTCAATGTTCTAAATTCTATATTCAGTATTCTGTATTCTATATTCTAAATTCTGTTTTATGCATTCCATTCTCTAAATTCTGGGTTCTGTATTCTGTTTTCCATATTCTATATTCTGTATTCAAATTTTATATTCTGTATTCTATATTCTGCATTCCGTATTCTATATTCTATATTCTGTGCTCTGCGTTCTCTATTCTAAATTCTATATTCAGTATTCTGTATTCTATATTCTAAATTCTGTGTTCTATATTCCAAGTTCTAAATTCTGGGTTCTATATTCTCTATTCTCTATTCTAAATTCTGTGTTCCACATTCTGTTTTCTTAATTCAATATTCTGTATTCTTTACTCTATATTCTAAATTCTGTGTTCTACATTCTATATTCTAAATTCTTTATTCAGTATTCTGTATTCTTTATTCTAATTTCTATGTTCCGCATTCTATATACTAGATTCTATATTAAGTATTCTGTATTCTATATTCTAAATTCTATGTTCCGAATTCAATGTTCTAAATTCTATATTCAGTGTTCTGTATTCTATATTCTAAATTCTGTGTTCGGAATTCCATGTTCCAAATTCTGTATTCTATATACTATATTATCTATTCTATATTCTAAATTCTATATTCAGTATTCTGTATTTTATATTCCAAATTCTGTGTTCTGCATTCCATGTCTAATTTCTGGGTTCTATATTCTGTGTTCCATATTCTAAATTCTGTGTTCTACATTCTATATTCTGTAATCAATATTCTGCATTCTCTATTCTACATTCCATATTCTGTGTTCTATATTCTATATTCTAAATTTGATATTCAGTATTTTGTATTTTATATTGTAAATTCTGTGTTCTACATGCCATGTTCTAAATTCTGGGTTCTATGTTGTCTATTCTATATTCTATATTTTGTGTTCATAATTCTATATTGTATATTCTATATTCTGCATTCCGTAGTCTATAATCTATATTCAGTGTTCTACATTCTAAATTCTAAAGTCTATATTCAGTATTCTCTATTCTATATTCAAATTCTGTGTTCTGAATTCCATGTTCTAAATTTTATTTTCTATATTCTGTATTCTACATTCTATATTCTGTGTTCTACATCCTATATTCTAAATTCTATATTCAGTATTCTGTATTCTATATTCTAAATTCTGTGTTCTATATTCCAAGTTCTAAATTCTGGATTCTATATTCTCTATTCTCTATTATGTGTTCTACATTCTATATTCTAAATTTTATATTAAGTATTCTGTATTTTGTATTCTAAATTCTGTGTTCTACATTCCATGTTCTAAATTCTGGGTTCTATATTCTCTATTCTATATTCTATATTTTGTGTTCATCATTCTATATTCTATATTCTATATACTATATACTGCATTCCGTATTCTATATTCTATATTCTGTGTTCTACATTCTATATTCAGTATGTTTTAATCTATATTCTAAATTCTCTGTTCTACATTGAATGTTCTAAACTCTATATTCAGTATTCTGTATTCTATATTCTTAGTTCTGTGTTGTGCATTCCATGTTTTCAATTCTTGGTTTTGTATTGTGTTTTCCATATTCTATATTCTGTGTTCTACATTCTCTGTTCTGTATTCTATATTCTGCATTCCGTATTCTATAGTCTATATTCTGTGTTCTACATTCTATATTCTAAATTGTACATTCAGTATTCCGTATTCTATATTCTATACTCTGTGTTCTTCATTCTATATTCTAAATTCTATATTCAATATTTTGTATTCTATATTCTAAATTCTGTGTTCTTCATTCCATGTTCTAAATCCATGGTTCTATATTCTCTATTCTCTATTGTATATTCTGTGTTCTACATTCTATATTCTAAATTCTATATTCAGTTTTCTGTATTCTATACTCTAAATTATGTGTTCTGCATTCAATGTTGTAAATTCTGTGTTCTGTATTCTGTTTCCATATTCTATATTCTGTATTCAAATTTTATATTCTGTATACTATATTCTGCATTCCGTATTCTATATTCTATATTCTGTGTTCTGTGTTCTGCGTTCTGTATTCTGTATTCTATATTCTGCATTCTGTGTTCTATATTCTAAATTCTGTGTTCTATATTCCAAGTTCTAAATTCTGGGTTCTATATTCTCTATTCTCTATTCTAAATTCTGTGTTTCACATTCTGTATTCTTAATTCAATATTCTGTATTCTTTACTCTATATTCTAAATTCTGTGTTCTACATTCTATATTCTAAATTCTTTATTCAGTATTCTGTATTCTTTATTCTTATTTCTATGTTCCGCATTCTATATACTAGATTCTATATTAAGTATTCTGTATTCTATATTCTAAATTCTATGTTCCGAATTCTATGTTCTAAATTCTATATTCAGTATTCTGTATTCTGTATTCTATATTCTAAATTCTGTGTTCGGAATTCCATGTTCCAAATTCTGGATTCTATATTCTATATTATCTATTCTATATTCTAAATTCTATATTCAGTATTCTGTATTTTATATTCCAAATTCTGTGTTCTGCATTCCATGTCTAATTTCTGGGTTCTCTATTCTGTGTTCCATATTCTAAATTCTGTGTTCTACATTCTATATTCTGTAATCAATATTCTGCATTCTGTATTCTACATTCCATATTCTGTGTTCTATATTCTATATTCTAAATTTGATATTCAGTATTCTCTATTTTATATTGTAAATCTGTGTTCTACATGCCATGTTCTAAATTCTGGGTTCTATGTTGTCTATTCTATATTCTATATTTTGTGTTCATAATTCTATATTGTATATTCTATATTCTGCATTCCGTAGTCTATATTCTATATTCAGTGTTCTACATTCTTAATTCTGAAGTCTATATTCAGTATTCTCTATTCTATATTCTAAATTCTGTGTTCTGAATTCCATGTTCTAAATTTTGTTTTCTATATTCTGTATTCTACATTCTATATTCTGTGTTCTACATTCTATATTCTAAATTCTATATTCAGTATTCTGTATTCTATATTCTCAATTCTGTGTTCTACATTCTATATTCTAAATTCTATATTCAGAAATCGGTGTTCTATATTCTAAATTCTGTGTTCTGCATTCCATGTTCTCAATTATGGGTTCCATATACTCTATTCAATATTCTATATTCTGTGTTCTACATTCTATATTCTATAAACTGTATTCTGCATTCCGTATTGTATATTCTAAATTCTTTGTTCTACATTCTATATTCTAAATTGTATATTCAGTATATTTTATTCTATATTCTAAATTCTGTGTTCTGAATTTCGTGTTCTAAGTTCTGTGTTCTATATTCTCTATTATATATTCTATATTTTGTGTACTTCATTCTATATTCTACCTTCTATATTCTCCATTCCGAAGCCTATGTTCTATATTCTGTGTTATACATTCTATATACTAAATTGTATATTCAGTATTCTGTATTCTATATTCTAAATTCAGTGTTCTGCATTCCATGTTCTAAATTTCGGGTCCTGTATACTCTATTCTATGTTCTATATACTGTGTTCTATATTTTATATTCTGTATTATATATTATGCATTCCGTATTCTATATTCTGTATTCTGGGTTCTACATTGTATATTCTAAATCCTATATTCATTATTCTGTATTCTATATTCTAAATTCTGTGTTCTACATTCTATATTCTAAATTCTATATTCAGTAATCTGTATTCTATATTCTAAATTTTGTGTTCTGCATTCCATTTTGTAAATTCTGGATTCTATGTTCTGTTTTCCATATTCTAAATTCTTTGTTCTACATTCAATATTCTGTATTCAATATTCTGCCTTCCGTATACTACATTCCATATTCTGTGCTCTACATTCCATATTCTAAATTTTATATTCAGTATTCCGTATTATATACTCTAAATTCTGTGTTCTGCATTCCATATTCTAAATTCTGGGTTCTGTATTCTGTTTTCCTTATTCTATATTTTGTGTTATACATTCTATTTTCTCTATTCTATATTCTATATTCCGTATCCTATATTCTATATTCTGTGTTCTACATTCTATATTCTTACTTCGATATTCAGAATCCTGTATTCTATATTCTAAATTCTGTGTTATGCATTCCATGTTCTAAATTCTGTCTTCTACATTCTCTATTCAATATTCTGTGTTCTACATTCTATATTCAAAATTCTATATTCAGTATTCTTTATTCTATATTCTAAATTCTGTGTTCTGAATTCCATGTTCTAAATCTGTTTTCTGTATTCTGTTTTCCATATTCTATATTCTGTGTTCTACGTTCGATAATCTGTATTGAATTTTCTGCATGCCGTATTCTATATTCTGTGTTCTACATTCTATATTCTAAATTCTATATTCAGTATTCTGTATTCTATATTCTAAATTCTGGGTTCTACATTCTATGTTGTAAATTTTGGTTTCTATATACTCTAATCAGTATTCTATATTCTGTGTTCTACATGCTATATTCTGTGTTCTATATTCTGCACCCCGGATTCTCTATTCTCTATTCTGTGTTCTTCATTGTATATTCTAAATTTTATATTAAGTATTTTGTATTTTGTATTCTATATTCTGTGTTCTACATTCCATGTTCTAAATTCTGGGTTCTATATTCTCTATTCTATATTCTATATTTTGTGTTCATCATTCTATACTCTATATTCTATATACTATATACTGCATTCCGTATTCTATATTCTATATTCTGTGTTCTACATTCTATATTCAGTATGTTTTAATCTATATTCTAAATTCTCTGTTCTACATTGAATGTTCTAAACTCTATATTCAGTATCCTGTATTCTATATTCTTAGTTCTGTGTTGTGCATTCCATGTTTTCAATTCTTGGTTTTGTATTGTGTTTTCCATATTCTATATTCTGTGTTCTACATTCTCTGTTCTGTATTCTATATTCTGCATTCCGTATTCTTTAGTCTATATTCTGTGTTCTACATTCTATATTCTAAATTGTACATTCAGAATTCCGTATTCTATATTCTATACTCTGTGTTCTTCATTCTATATTCTAAATTCTATATTCAATATTTTGTATTCTATATTCTAAATTCTGCGTTCTGCATTCCATGTTCTAAATCCATGGTTCTATATTCTCTATTCTCTATTGTATATTCTGTATTCTACATTCTACATTCTAAATTCTATATTCAGTTTTCTGTATTCTATATTCTAAATTCTGTTTTATGCATTCACTGTTCTAAATTCTGGGTTCTGTATTCTGTTTTCCATATTCTATATTCTGTATTCAAATTTTATATTCTGTATTCTATATTCTGCATTCCGTATTCTATATTCTATATTCTGTGTTCTGCGTTCTGTATTCTGTATTCTATATTCTGCATTCTGTATTCTATATTCTAAATTCTGTGTTCTATATTCCAAGTTCTAAATTCTGGGTTCTATATTCTCTATTCTCTATTCTAAATTCTGTGTTCCACATTCTGTATTCTTAATTCAATATTCTGTATTCTTTACTCTGTATTCTAAATTCTGTGTTCTACATTCTATATTCTAATTTCTTTATTCTGCATTCTGTATTCTATATTCTAAATTCTGTGTTCTATATTCCAAGTTCTAAATTCTGGGTTCTATATTCTCTATTCTCTATTCTAAATTCTGTGTTCCACATTCTGTATTCTTAATTCAATATTCTGTATTCTTTACTCTATATTCTAAATTCTGTGTTCTACATTCTATATTCTAAATTCTTTATTCAGTATTCTGTATTCTTTATTCTTATTTCTATGTTCCGCATTCTATATACTAGATTCTATATTAAGTATTCTGTATACTATATTCTAAATTCTATGTTCCGAATTCTATGTTCTAAATTCTATATTCAGTATTCTGTATTCTGTATTCTATATTCTAAATTCTGTGTTCGGAATTCCATGTTCCAAATTCTGGATTCTATTTTCTATATTATCTATTCTATATTCTAAATTCTATATTCAGTATTCTGTATTTTATATTCCAAATTCTGTGTTCTGCATTCCATGTCTAATTTCTGGGTTCTCTATTCTGTGTTCCATATTCTAAATTCTGTGTTCTACATTCTATATTCTGTAATCAATATTCTGCATTCTGTATTCTACATTCCATATTCTGTGTTCTATATTCTATATTCTAAATTTGATATTCAGTATTCTGTATTTTATATTGTAAATTCTGTGTTCTACATGCCATGTTCTAAATTCTGGGTTCTATGTTGTCTATTCTATATTCTATATTTTGTGTTCATAATTCTATATTGTATATTCTATATTCTGCATTCTGTAGTCTATATTCTATATTCAGTGTTCTACATTCTAAATTCTAAAGTCTATATTCAGTATTCTCTATTCTATATTCTAAATTCTGTGTTCTGAATTCCATGTTCTAAATTTTATTTTCTATATTCTGTATTCTACATTCTATATTCTGTGTTCTTCATTCTATATTCTAAATTCTATATTCAGTATTCTGTATTCTATACTCTAAATTCTGTGTTCTACATTCTATATTCTAAATTATATATTAAGAAATCGGTGTTCTATATTCTAAATTCTGTGTTCTGCATTCCATGTTCTCAATTATGGGTTCCATATACTCTATTCAATATTCTATATTCTGTGTTCTACATTCTATATTCTGTATACTGTATTCTGCATTCCGTATTGTATATTCTAAATTCTTTGTTCTACATTCTATATTCTAAATTGTATATTCAGTATACTTTATTCTATATTCTAAATTCTGTGTCCTGAATTTCGTGTTCTAAGTTCTGTGTTCTATATTCTCTATTCTATATTCTATATTTTGTGTACTTCATTCTATATTCTACCTTCTATATTCTCCATTCCGAAGCCTATGTTCTATATTCTGTGTTATACATTCTATATACTAAATTGTATATTCAGTATTCTGTATTCTATATTCTAAATTCAGTGTTCTGCATTCCATGTTCTAAATTTCGGTTCCTATATACTCTATTCTATATTCTATATACTGTGTTCTATATTTTATATTCTGTATTATATATTCTGCATTCCGTATTCTATATTCTGTATTCTCGGTTCTACATTGTATATTCTAAATCCTATTTTCATTATTCTGTATTCTATATTCTAAATTCTGTGTTCTGAATTCCATGTTCTAAATCTGTTTTCTGTATTCTGTTTTCCATATTCTATATTCTGTGTTCTGCGTTCGATAATCTGTATTGAATTTTCTGCATGCCGTATTCTATATTCTGTGTTCTACATTCTATATTCTAAATTCTATATTCAGTATTCTGTATTCTATATTCTAAATTCTGGGTTCTACATTCTATGTTGTAAATTTTGGTTTCTATATACTCTAATCAGTATTCTATATTCTGTGTTCTACATGCTATATTCTGTGTTCTATATTCTGCACCCCGTATTCTCTATTATCTATTCTGGGTTCTTCATTGTATATTCTAAATTTTATATTAAGTATTCTGTATTTTGTATTCTAAATTCTGTGTTCTACATTCCATGTTCTAAATTCTGGGTTCTATATTCTCTATTCTATATTTTGTGTTCATCATTCTATATTCTATATTCTATATACTATATCCTGCATTCCGTATTCTATATTCTATATTCTGTGTTCTAAATTCTATATTCAGTATGTTTAAATCTATATTCTAAATTCTCTGTTCTACATTGAATGTTCTAAACTCTATATTCAGTATTCTGTATTCTATATTCTTAGTTCTGTGTTCTGCATTCCATGTTTTCAATTCTTGGTTTTGTATTGTGTTTTCCATATTCTATATTCTGTGTTCTACATTCTCTGTTCTGTATTCTATATTCTGCATTCCGTATTCTATAGTCTATATTCTGTGTTCTACATTCTATATTCTAAATGGTACATTCAGTGTTCCGTATTCTATATTCTATACTCTGTGTTCTTCATTCTATATTCTAAATTCTATATTCAATATTTTGTATTCTATATTCCAAATTCTGCGTTCTGCATTCCATGATCTAAATCCATGGTTCTATATTCTCTATTCTCTATTGTATATTCTGTGTTCTACATTCTATATTCTAAATTCTATATTCAGTTTTCTGTATTCCATATTCTAAATTCTGTGTTCTGCATTCAATGTTCTAAATTCTGGGTTCTGTATTCTGTTTTCCATATTCTATACTCTGTATTCAAATTTTATATTCTGTATTCTATATTCTGCATTCCGTATTCTATATTCTTTATTCTGTGTTCTGCGTTCTGTATTCTGTATTCTATATTCTGCATTCTGTATCATATATTCTAAATTCTGTGTTCTATATTCCAAGTTCTAAATTCTGGGTTCTATATTCTCTATTCTCTATTCTAAATTCTGTGTTCCACATTCTGTATTCTTAATTCAATATTCTGTATTCTTTACTCTATATTCTAAATTCTGTGTTCTACATTCTTTATTCTAAATTCTTTATTCAGTATTCTGTATTCTTTATTCTAATTTCTATGTTCCGCATTCTATATACTAGATTCTATATTATGTATTCTCTATTCTATATTCTAAATTCTATGTTCCGAATTCTATGTTCTAAATTCTATATTCAGTATTCTGTATTCTATATTCTAAATTCTGTGTTCGGAATTCCATGTTCCAAATTCTGGATTCTATATTCTATATTATCTATTCTATATTCTAAATTCTATATTCAGTATTCTGTATTTTATATTTCAAATTCTGTGTTCTGCATTCCATGTCTAATTTCTGGTTTCTCTATTCTGTGTTCCATATTCTAAATTCTGTGTTCTACATTCTATATTCTGTAATCAATATTCTGCATTCTGTATTCTACATTCCATATTCTGTGTTCTATATTCTATATTCTAAATTTGATATTCAGTATTCTGTATTTTATATTGTAAATTCTGTGTTCTACATGCCATGTTCTAAATTCTGGGTTCTATGTTGTCTATTCTATATTCTATATTTTGTGTTCATAATTCTATATTTTATATTCTATATTCTGCATTCCGTAGTCTATATTCTATATTCAGTGTTCTTCATTCTAAATTCTAAAGTCTATATTCAGTATTCTCTATTCTATATTCTAAATTCTGTGTTCTGAATTCCATGTTCTAAATTTTATTTTCTATATTCTGTATTCTACATTCTATATTTTGTGTTCTACATTCTATATTCTAAATTCTATATTCAGTATTCTGTATTCTATATTCTAAATTCTGTGTTCTACATTCTATATTCTAAATTATATATTAAGAAATCGGTGTTTTATATTCTAAATTCTGTGTTCTGCATTCCATGTTCTCAATTATGGTTTCCATATACTCTATTCAATATTCTATATTCTGTGTTCTACATTCTATATTCTGTATACTGTATTCTGCATTCCGTATTGTATATTCTAAATTCTTTGTTCTACATTCTATATTCTAAATTGTATATTCAGTATACTTTATTCTATATTCTAAATTCTGAGTTCTGAATTTCGTGTTCTAAGTTCTGTGTTCTATATTCTCTATTCTATATTCTATATTTTGTGTACTTCATTCTATATTCTACCTTCTATATTCTCCATTCCGTAGCCTATATTCTATATTCTGTATTATACATTCTATATACTAAATTGTATATTCAGTAATCTGTATTCTATATCCTAAATTCAGTGTTCTGCTTTCCATGTTCTAAATTTCGGGTCCTATATACACTATTCTATATTCTATATACTGTGTTCTACATTTTATATTCTGTATTATATATTCTGCATTCCGTATTCTATATTCTGTATTCTGGGTTCTACATTGTATATTGTAAATCCTATATTCATTATTCTGTATTCTATATTCTAAATTCTGTGTTCTACATTCTATATTCTAAATTCTATATTCAGTAATCTGTATTCTATATTCTAAATTTTGTGTTCTGCATTCCATTTTCTAAATTCTGGATTCTATGTTCTATTTTCCATATTCTAAATTCTTTGTTCTACATTCGATATTCTGTATTCAATATTCTGCCTTCCGTATACTGCATTCCATATTCTGTGTTCTACATTCCAAATTCTAAATTTTATATTCAGTATTCGGTATTATATACTCTAAATTCTGTGTTCTGCATTCCATATTCTAAATTCTGGGTTCTGTATTCTGTTTTCCTTATTGTATATTTTGTGTTATACATTCTATTTTCTGTATTCTATATTCTATATTCTGTATCCTATATTCTATATTCTGTGTTCTACATTCTATATTCTTAGTTCGATATTCAGAATTCTGTATTCTATATTCTAAATTCTGTGTTATGCATTCCATGTTGTAAATTCTGTATTCTATATTCTCTATTCAATATTCTGTGTTCTACATTCTATATTCTAAATTCTATATTTAGTATTCTTTATTCTATATTCTAAATTATGTGTTCTACATTCTATATTCAAAATTCTATATTCAGTATTCTTTATTCTATATTCTAAATTCTGTGTTCTGAATTCCATGTTCTAAATCTGTTTTCTGTATTCTGTTTTCCATATTCTATATTCTGTGTTCTACGTTCGATAATCTTTATTGAATTTTCTGCATGCCGTATTCTATATTCTGTGTTCTACATTCTATATTCTAAATTCTATATTCAGTATTCTGTATTCTATATTCTAAATTCGGTGTTCTACATTCTATGTTGTAAATATTGGTTTCTATATCCTCTAGTCATTATTCTATATTCTGTGTTCTACATGCTATATTCTGTGTTCTATATTCTGCACCCCGTATTCTCTATTCTCTATTCTGTGTTCTTCATTGTATATTCTAAATTTTATATTAAGTATTCTGTATTCTGTATTCTAAATTCTGTGTTCTACATTCCATGTTCTAAATTCTGGGTTCTATATTCTCTATTCTATATTCTATATTTTGTGTTCATCATTCTATATTCTATATTCTATATACTATATTCTGCATTCCGTATTCTATATTCTATATTCTGTGTTCTACATTCTATATTCAGTATGTTTTAATCTATATTCTAAATTCTCTGTTCTTCATTGAATGTTCTAAACTCTATATTCAGTATTCTATATTCTATATTTTTAGTTCTGTGTTGTGCATTCCATGCTTTCAATTCTTGGATTTGTATTGTGTTTTCCATATTCTATATTCTGTGTTCTACATTCTCTGTTCTGTATTCTATATTCTGCATTCCGTATTCTATAGTCTATATTCTGTTTTCTACATTCTATATTCTAAATTGTACATTCAGTATTCCGTATTCTATATTCTATACTCTGTGTTCTTCATTCTATATTCTAAATTCTATATTCAATATTTTGTGTTCTATATTGTAAATTCTGCGTTCTGCATTCCATGTTCTAAATCCATGGTTCTATATTCTCTATTCTCTATTGTATATTCTGTGTTCTACATTCTATATTCTAAATTCTATATTAAGTTTTCTGTATTCTATATTCTAAATTCTGTGTTCTGCATTCAATGTTTTAAATTCTATATTCAGTATTCTGTATTCTATATTCTAAATTCTGTTTTCTGCATTCCATTTTCTAAATTCTGGGTTCTGTATTCTGTTTTCCATATTCTAAATTCTTTATTCAAATTTTATATTCTGTATTCTATATTCTGCATTCCGTATTCTATATTCTATATTCTGTGTTCTGCGTTCTCTATTCTAAATTCTATATTCAGTATTCTGTATTCTATATTCTAAATTCTGTGTTCTATATTCCAAGTTCTAAATTCTGGGTTCTATATTCTCTATTCTCTTTTCTAAATTCTGTGTTCCACATTTTGTATTCTTAATTCAATATTCTGTATTCTTTACTCTATATTCTATATTCTGTGTTCTACATTCTATATTCTAAATTCTTTATTCTGTATTCTGTATTCTTTATTCTAATTTCTATGTTCCGCATTCTATATACTAGATTCTATATTTAGTATTCTGTATTCTATATTCTAAATTCTATGTTCCGAATTCTATGTTCTAAATTCTATATTCAGTATTCTGTATTCTATATTCTAAATTCTGTGTTCGGAATTCCATGTTCCAAATTCTGGATTCTATATTCTATATTATCTATTCTATATTCTAAATTCTATATTCAGTATTCTGTATTTTATATTCCAAATTCTGTGTTCTGCATTCCATGTCTAATTTCTGGGTTCTCTATTCTGTGTTCCATATTCTAAATTCTGTGTTCTACATTCTATATTCTGTAATCAATATTCTGCATTCTGTATTCTACATTCCATATTCTGTGTTCTATATTCTAAATTTGATATTCAGTATTCTGTATTTTATATTGTAAATTCTGTGTTCTACATGCCATGTTCTAAATTCTGGGTTCTATATTGTCTATTCTATATTCTATATTTTGTGTTCATAATTCTATATTGTATATTCTATATTCTGCATTCCGTAGTCTATATTCTATATTCAGTGTTCTACATTCTAAATTCTAAAGTCTATATTCAGTATTCTCTATTCTATATTCTAAATTCTGTGTTCTGAATTCCATGTTCTAAATTTTATTTTCTATATTCTGTATTCTACATTCTATATTCTGTGTTCTACATTCAATATTCTAAATTCTATATTCAGTATTCTGTATTCTATATTCTAAATTCTGTGTTCTACATTCTATATTCTAAATTCTATATTCAGAAATCGGTGTTCTATATTCTAAATTCTGAGTTCTGCATTCCATGTTCTCAATTATGGGTTCCATATACTCTATTCAATATTCTATATTCTGTGTTCTACATTCTATATTCTGTATACTGTATTCTGCATTCCGTATTGTATATTCTAAATTCTTTGTTCTACATTCTATATTCTAAATTGTATATTCAGTATACTTTATTCTATATTCTAAATTCTGTGTTCTGAATTTCGTGTTCTAAGTTCTGTGTTGTATATTCTCTATTCTATATTCTATATTTTGTGTACTTCATTCTATATTCTACCTTCTATATTCTCCATTCCGTAGCCTATATTCTCTATTCTGTGTTATACATTCTATATACTAAATTGTATATTCAGTATTCTGTATTCTATATTCTAAATTCAGTGTTCTGCATTCCATGTTCTAAATTTCGGGTCCTATATACTCTATTCTATATTCTATATACTGTGTTCTACATTGTATATTCTGTATTATATTTTCTGCATTCCGTATTGTATATTCTGTATTCTGGGTTCTATATTGTATATTCTAAATCCTATATTCATTATTCTGTATTCTATATTCTAAATTCTGTGTTCTACATTCTATATTCTAAATTCTATATTCAGTAATCTGTATTCTATATTCTAAATTTTGTGTTCTGCATTCCATTTTCTAAATTCTGTATTCTATATTCTGTTTCCATATTCTAAATTCTTTGTTCTACATTCGATATTCTGTATTCAATATTCTGCCTTCCGTATACTACATTCCATATTCTGTGTTCTACATTCCATATTCTAAATTTTATATTCAGTATTCGGTATTATATAATCTAAATTCTGTGTTCTGCATTCCATATTTTAAATTCTGGGTTCTGTATTCTGTTTTCCTTATTCTATATTTTGTGTTATACATTCTATTTTCTGAATTCTATATTCTATGTTCCGTATCCTATATTCTATATTCTGTGTTCTACATTCTATATTCTTAGTTCGATATTCAGAATTCTGTATTCTATATTCTAAATTCTGTGTTATGCATTCCATGTTCTAAATTCTGTCTTCTATATTCTCTATTCAATATTCTGTGTTCTACATTCTATATTCTAAATTCTATATTCAGTATTCTGTATTTTATATTCCAAATTCTGTGTTCTGCATTCCATGTCTAATTTCTGGGTTCTCTATTCTGTGTTCCATATTCTAAATTCTGTGTTCTACATTCTATATTCTGTAATCAATATTCTGCATTCTGTATTCTACATTCCATATTCTGTGTTTTATATTCTATATTCTAAATTTGATATTCAGTATTCTGTATTTTATATTGTAAATTCTGTGTTCTACATTCCATGTTCTAAATTCTGGGTTCTATATTGTCTATTCTATATTCTATATTTTGTGTTCATAATTCTATATTGTATATTCTATATTCTCCATTCCGTAGCCTATATTCTATATTCTGTATTATACATTCTATATACTAAATTGTATATTCAGTAATCTGTATTCTATATCCTAAATTCAGTGTTCTGCTTTCCATGTTCTAAATTTCGGGTCCTATATACACTATTCTATATTCTATATACTGTGTTCTACATTTTATATTCTGTATTATATATTCTGCATTCCGTATTCTATATTCTGTATTCTGGGTTCTACATTGTATATTGTAAATCCTATATTCATTATTCTGTATTCTATATTCTAAATTCTGTGTTCTACATTCTATATTCTAAATTCTATATTCAGTAATCTGTATTCTATATTCTAAATTTTGTGTTCTGCATTCCATTTTCTAAATTCTGGATTCTATGTTCTATTTTCCATATTCTAAATTCTTTGTTCTACATTCGATATTCTGTATTCAATATTCTGCCTTCCGTATACTGCATTCCATATTCTGTGTTCTACATTCCAAATTCTAAATTTTATATTCAGTATTCGGTATTATATACTCTAAATTCTGTGTTCTGCATTCCATATTCTAAATTCTGGGTTCTGTATTCTGTTTTCCTTATTGTATATTTTGTGTTATACATTCTATTTTCTGTATTCTATATTCTATATTCCGTATCCTATATTCTATATTCTGTGTTCTACATTCTATATTCTTTGTTCGATATTCAGAATTCTGTATTCTATATTCTAAATTCTGTGTTATGCATTCCATGTTGTAAATTCTGTATTCTATATTCTCTATTCAATATTCTGTGTTCTACATTCTATATTCTAAATTCTATATTTAGTATTCTTTATTCTATATTCTAAATTATGTGTTCTACATTCTATATTCAAAATTCTATATTCAGTATTCTTTATTCTATATTCTAAATCCTGTGTTCTGAATTCCATGTTCTAAATCTGTTTTCTGTATTCTGTTTTCCATATTCTATATTCTGTGTTCTACGTTCGATAATCTTTATTGAATTTTCTGCATGCCGTATTCTATATTCTGTGTTCTACATTCTATATTCTAAATTCTATATTCAGTATTCTGTATTCTATATTCTAAATTCGGTGTTCTACATTCTATGTTGTAAATATTGGTTTCTATATACTCTAGTCATTATTCTATATTCTGTGTTCTACATGCTATATTCTGTGTTCTATATTCTGCACCCCGTATTCTCTATTCTCTATTCTGTGTTCTTCATTGTATATTCTAAATTTTATATTAAGTATTCTGTATTCTGTATTCTAAATTCTGTGTTCTACATTCCATGTTCTACATTCTGGGTTCTATATTCTCTATTCTATATTCTATATTTTGTGTTCATCATTCTATATTCTATATTCTATATACTATATTCTGCATTTCGTATTCTATATTCTATATTCTGTGTTCTACATTCTATATTCAGTATGTTTTAATCTATATTCTAAATTCTCTGTTCTTCATTGAATGTTCTAAACTCTATATTCAGTATTCAATATTCTATATTTTTAGTTCTGTGTTGTGCATTCCATGTTTTCAATTCTTGGATTTGTATTGTGTTTTCCATATTCTATATTCTGTGTTCTACATTCTCTGTTCTGTATTCTATATTCTGCATTCCGTATTCTATAGTCTATATTCTGTTTTCTACATTCTATATTCTAAATTGTACATTCAGTATTCCGTATTCTATATTCTATACTCTGTGTTCTTCATTCTATATTCTAAATTCTATATTCAATATTTTGTGTTCTATATTGTAAATTCTGCGTTCTGCATTCCATGTTCTAAATCCATGGTTCTATATTCTCTATTCTCTATTGTATATTCTGTGTTCTACATTCTATATTCTAAATTCTATATTAAGTTTTCTGTATTCTATATTCTAAATTCTGTGTTCTGCATTCAATGTTTTAAATTCTATATTCAGTATTCTGTATTCTATATTCTAAATTCTGTTTTCTGCATTCCATTTTCTAAATTCTGGGTTCTGTATTCTGTTTTCCATATTCTAAATTCTTTGTTCTACATTCGATATTCTGTATTCAATATTCTGCCTTCCGTATACTACATTCCATATTCTGTGTTCTACATTCCATATTCTAAATTTTATATTCAGTATTCGGTATTATATAATCTAAATTCTGTGTTCTGCATTCCATATTTAAATTCTGGGTTCTGTATTCTGTTTTCCTTATTCTATATTTTGTGTTATACATTCTATTTTCTGAATTCTATATTCTATGTTCCGTATCCTATATTCTATATTCTGTGTTCTACATTCTATATTCTTAGTTCGATATTCAGAATTCTGTATTCTATATTCTAAATTCTGTGTTATGCATTCCATGTTCTAAATTCTGTCTTCTATATTCTCTATTCAATATTCTGTGTTCTACATTCTATATTCTAAATTCTATATTCAGTATTCTTTATTATATAATCTAAATTCTGTGTTCTGCATTCCATATTCTAAATCTGATTTCTGTATTCTGTTTTCCATATTCTATATTCTGTGTTCTACTATCGATAAACTTTATTGAATTTTCTGCATGCCGTATTCTATATTCTGTGTTCTACATTCTATATTCTAAATTCTATATTCAGTATTCTGTATTCTATATTCTAAATTCTGTGTTCTACATTCTATGTTGTAAATTTTGGTTTCTATATACTCTAATCAATATTCTATATTCTGTGTTCTACATGCTATATTCTGTGTTCTATATTCTGCACCCCGTATTCTCTATTCTCTATTCTGTGTTCTTCATTGTATATTCTAAATTTTATATTAAGTATTCTGTATTCTGTATTCTAAATTCTGTGTTCTACATTCCATGTTCTACATTCTGGGTTCTATATTCTCTATTCTATATTCTATATTTTGTGTTCATCATTCTATATTCTATATTCTATATACTATATACTGCATTCCGTATTCTATATTCTATATTCTGTGTTCTACATTCTATATTCTAAATTCTATATTCAGTATGTTTTAATCTATATTCTAAATTCTCTGTTCTACATTGAATGTTCTAAACTCTATATTCAGTATTCTGTATTCTATATTCTTAGTTCTCGGTTGTGCATTCCATGTTTTCAATTCTTGGTTTTGTATTGTGTTTTCCATATTCTATATTCTGTGTTCTACATTCTCTGTTCTGTATTCTATATTCTGCATTCCGTATTCTATAGTCTATATTTTGTGTTCTACATTCTATATTCTAATTGTACATTCAGTATTCCGTATTCTATATTCTATACTCTGTGTTCTTCATTCTATATTCTAAATTCTATATTCAATATTTTGTATTCTATATTCTAAATTCTGCGTTCTGCATTCCATGTTCTAAATCCATGGTTCTATATTCTCTATTCTCTATTGTATATTCTGTGTTCTACATTCTATATTCTAAATTCTATATTAAGTTTTCTGTATTCTATACTCTAAATTCTTTGTTCTGCATTCAATGTTCTAAATTCTATATTCAGTATACTGTATTCTATTTTCTAAATTCTGTTTTATGCATTCCATTTTCTAAATTCTGGGTTCTGTATTCTGTTTTCCATATTTTATATTCTGTATTCAAATTTTATATTCTGTATTCTATATTCTGCATTCCGTATTCTATATTCTATATTCTGTGTTCTGCGTTCTCTATTCTAAATTCTATATTCAGTATTCTCTATTCTATATTCTAAATTCTGTGTTCTATATTCCAAGTTCTAAATTCTGGGTTCTCTATTCTCTATTCTCTATTCTCTATTATGTGTTCCACATTCTATATTCTTAATTCAATATTCTGTATTCTTTACTCTATATTCTAAATTCTGTGTTCTACATACTATATTCTAAATTCTATATTCAGAAATCGGTGTTCTATATTCTAAATTCTGTGTTCTGCATTCCATGTTCTCAATTATGGGTTCCATATACTCTATTCAATATTCTATATTCTGTGTTCTACATTCTATATTCTGTATACTGTATTCTGCATTCCGTATTCTATATTCTATATTCTGTGTTCTGCGTTCTGTATTCTGTATTCTATATTCTGCATTCTGTATTCTTTATTCTAAATTCTGTGTTCTATATTCCAAGTTCTAAATTCTGGGTTCTATATTCTCTATTCTCTATTCTAAATTCTGTGTTCCACATTCTGTATTCTTAATTCAATATTCTGCATTCTGTATTCTACATTCCATATTCTGTGTTCTATATTCTATATTCTAAATTTGATATTCTGTATTCTGTATTTTATATTGCAAATTCTGTGTTCTGCATTCCATGTTCTAAATTCTGGGTTCTATATTCTGTGTTCCATATTCTAAATTCTGTGTTCTAAATTCTATATTCTGTAATCAATATTCTGCATTCTGTATTCTACATTCCATATTCTGTGTTCTATATTCTATATTCTAAATTTGATATTCTGTATTCTGTATTTTATATTGCAAATTCTGTGTTCTACATGCCATGTTCTAAATTCTGGGTTCTATGTTGTCTATTCTATATTCTATATTTTGTGTTCATAATTCTATATTGTATATTCTATATTCTGCATTCCGTAGTCTATATACTATATTCAGTGTTCTACATTCTAAATTCTAAAGTCTATATTCAGTATTCTCTATTCTATATTCTAAATTCTGTGTTCTGAATTCCATGTTCTAAATTTTATTTTTATATTCTGTATTCTACATTCTATATTCTGTGTTCTACATTCTATATTCTAAATTCTATATTCAGTATTCTGTATTCTATATTCTAAATTCTGTGTTCTACATTCTATATTCTAAATTATATATTAAGAAATCGGTGTTCTATATTCTAAATTCTGTGCTCTGCATTCCATGTTCTCAATTATGGGTTCCATATACTCTATTCAATATTCTATATTCTGTGTTCTACATTCTATATTCTGTATACTGTATTCTGCATTCCGTATTGTATATTCTAAATACTTTGTTCTACATTCTATATTCTAAATTGTATATTAAGTATACTTTATTCTATATTCTAAATTCTGTGTTCTGAATTTCGTGTTCTAAGTTCTGTGTTCTATATTCTCTATTCTATATTATATATTTTGTGCACTTCATTCTATATTCTACCTCGTATATTCTCCATTCCGGAGCCTATGTTCTATATTCTGTGTTATACATTCTATATACTAAATTGTATATTCAGTATTCTGTATTCTATATTCTAAATTCAGTGTTCTGCGTTCCATGTTCTAAATTTCGTGTCCTATATACTCTTTTCTATATTCTATATACTGTGTTCTACATTTTATATTCTGTATTACATATTCTGCATTCCGTATTCTATATTCTGTATTCTGGGTTCTACATTGTATATTCTAAATCTTATATTCATTATTCTGTATTCTATATTCTAAATTCTGTGTTCTACATTCTATATTCAAAATTCTATATTCAGTAATCTGTATTCTATATTCTAAATTTTGTGTTCTGCATTCCATTTCCTAAATTCTGGATTCTATGTTCTGTTTTCCATATTCTAAATTCTTTGTTCTACATTCAAAATTCTGTATTCAATATTCTGCCTTCCGTATACTACATTCCATATTCTGTGCTCTACATTCCATATTCTAAATTTTATATTCAGTATTCCGTATTATATACTCTAAATTTTGTGTTCTGCATTCCATATTCTAAATTCTGGGTTCTGTATTCTGTTATCCTTATTCTATATTTTGTGTTATACATTCTATTTTCTGTATTCTAGATTCTATATTCCGTATCCTATATTCTATATTCTGTGTTCTACATTCTATATTCTAAATTCTATATTCAGAATTCTGTATTCTATATTCTAAATTCTGTGTTCTACATTCTATGTTGTAAATTTTGGTTTCTATATACTGTAATCAGTATTCTATATTCTGTGTTCTACATGCTATATTCTGTGTTCTATATTCTGCACCCCGTATTCTCTATTCTCTATTCTGTGTTCTTCATTGTATATTCTAAATTTTATATTAAGTATTCTGTATTTTGTATTCTAAATTCTGTGTTCTACATTCCATGTTCTAAAATCTGTTTTCTATATTCTCTATTCTATATTCTATATTTTGTGTTCATCATTCTATATTCTATATTCTATATACTATATACTGCATTCCGTATTCTATATTCTATATTCTGTGTTCTACATTCTATATTCAGTATGTTTTAATCTATATTCTAAATTCTCTGTTCTACATTGAATGTTCTAAACTCTATATTCAGTATTCTGTATACTATATTCTTAGTTCTGTGTTCTGCATTCCATGTTTTCAATTCTTGGTTTTGTATTGTGTTTTCCATATTCTATATTCTGTGTTCTACATTCTCTGTTCTGTATTCTATATTCTGCATTCCGTATTCTATAGTCTATATTCTGTGTTCTACATTCTATATTCTAAATTGTACATTCAGTATTCCGTATTCTATATTCTATACTCTGTGTTCTTCATTCTATATTCTAAATTCTATATTCAATACTTTGTATTCTATATTGTAAATTCTGCGTTCTGCATTCCATGTTCTAAATCCATGGTTCTATATTCTCTATTCTCTATTGTATATTCTGTGTTCTACATTCTATATTCTAAATTCTATATTCAGTTTTCTGTATTCTATATTCTAAATTCTGTGTTCTGCATTCAATGTTCTAAATTCTATATTCAGTATTCTGTATTCTATATTCTAAATTTTGTTTTCTGCATTCCATTTTCTAAATTCTGGGTTCTGTATTCTGTTTTCCATATTCTATATTCTATATTCAAATTTTATATTCTGTATTCTATATTCTGCATTCCGTATTCTATATTCTATATTCTGTGTTCTGCGTTCTCTATTCTAAATTCTATATTCAGTATTCTGTATTCTATATTCTAAATTCTGTGTTCTATATTCCAAGTTCTAAATTCTGGGTTCTATATTCTCTATTCTGTATTCTAAATTCTGTGTTCCACATTCTGTATTCTTAATTCAATATTCTGTATTCTATACTGTATATTCTAAATTCTATATTCAGAAATCGGTGTTCTATATTCTAAATTCTGCGTTCTGCATTCCATGTTCTCAATTATGTGTTCCATATACTCTATTCAATATTCTATATTCTGTGTTCTACATTCTATATTCTAAATGGTACATTCAGTGTTCCGTATTCTATATTCTATACTCTGTGTTCTTCATTCTATATTCTAAATTCTATATTCAATATTTTGTATTCTATACTCTAAAGTCTTCGTTCTGCATTCCATGTTCTAAATCCATGGTTCTATATACTCTATTCTCTATTGTATATTCTGTGTTCTACATTCTATATTCTAAATTCAATATTCAGTTTTCTGTATTCTATATTCTAAATTCTGTGTTCTGCATTCAATGTTCTAAATTCTGGGTTCTGTATTCTTTTTTCCATATTCTATATTCTGTATTAAAATTTTATATTCTGTATTCTATATTCTGCATTCCGTATTCTATATTCTATATTCTGTGTTCTGCGTTCTGTATTCTGTATTCTATACTCTGCATTCTGTATTCTATATTCTAAATTCTGTGTTCTATATTCCAAGATCTAAATTCTGGGTTCTATATTCTCTATTCTCTATTCTAAATTCTGTGTTCCACATTCTGTATTCTTAATTCAATATTCTGTATTCTTTACTCTATATTCTAAATTCTGTGTTCTACATTCTATATTCTAAATTCTTTATTCAGTATTCTGTATTCTTTATTCTAATTTCTATGTTCCGCATTCTATATACTAGATTCTATATTAAGTATTCTGTATTCTATATTCTAAATTCTTTGTTCCGAATTCTATGTTCTAAATTCAATATTCAGTATTCTGTATTCTATATTCTAAATTCTGTGTTCGGAATTCCATGTTCCAAATTCTGGATTCTATATTCTATATTATCTATTCTATATTCTAAATTCTATATTCAGTATTCTGTATTTTATATTCCAAATTCTGTGTTCTGCATTCCATGTCTAATTTCTGGGTTCTCTATTCTGTGTTCCATATTCTAAATTCTGTGTTCTACATTCTATATTCTGTAATCAATATTCTGCATTCTGTATTCTACATTCCATATTCTGTGTTCTATATTCTATATTCTAAATTTGATATTCAGTATTCTGTATTTTATATTGTAAATTCTGTGTTCTACATGCCATGTTCTTAATTCTGGGTTCTATGTTGTCTATTCTATATTCTATATTTTGTGTTTATAATTCTATATTTTATATTCTATATTCTGCATTCCGTAGTCTATATTCTATATTCAGTGTTCTACATTCTAAATTCTAAAGTCTATATTCAGTATTCTCTATTCTATATTCTAAATTCTGTGTTCTGAATTCCATGTTCTAAATTTTATTTTCTATATTCTGTATTCTACATTCTATATTCTGTGTTCTACATTCTATATTCTAAATTCTATATTCAGTATTCTGTATTCTATATTCTAAATTCTGTGTTCTACATTCTATATTCTAAATTCTATATTCAGTATTCTCTATTCTAAATTCTAAATTCTGTGTTCTATATTCCAAGTTCTACATTCTGTGTTCTATATTCTCTTTTCTCTATTATGTGTTCCACATTCTATATACTTAATTCAATATTCTGTATTCTTTACTCTATATTCTAAATTCTTTGTTCTACATACTATATTCTAAATTCTATATTCAGAAATCGGTGTTCTATATTTTAAATTCTGTGTTCTGCATTCCATGTTCTCAATTATGGGTTCCATATACTTTATTCAATATTCTATATTCTGTGTTCTACATTCTATATTCTGTATACTGTATTCTGCATTCCGTATTGTATATTCTATATATTTGTTCTACATTCTATATTCAAAATTGTATATTCAGTATACTTTATTCTATATTCTAAATTCTGTGTTCTGAATTTCGTGTTCTAAGTTCTGTGTTCTATATTCTCTATTCTATATTCTATATTTTGTGTACTTCATTCTATATTCTACTTTCTGTATTCTCCATTCCGTAGCCTATATTCTATATTGTGTGTTATACATTCTATATACTAAATTGTATAATCAGTATTCTGTATTCTATATTCTAAATTCAGTGTTCTGCATTCCATGTTCTAAATTTCGTTTCCTATATACTCTATTCTATATTCTATATACTGTGTTCTACATTTTATATTCTGTATTATATATTCTGCATTCCGTATTCTATATTCTGTATTCTGGGTTCTACATTGTATATTCTAAATCCTATATTCATTATTCTGTATTCTATATTCTAAATTCTGTGTTCTACATTCTATATTCTAAATTCTATATTCAGTAATCTGTATTCTATATTCTAAATTTTGTGTTCTGCATTCCATTTTCTAAATTCTGGATTCTATGTTCTGTTTTCCATATTCTAAATTCTTTGTTCTACATTCAATATTCTGTATTCAATATTCTGCCTTCCGTATACTACATTCCATATTCTGTGCTCTACATTCCATATTCTAAATTTTATATTCAGTATTCGGTATTATATAATCTAAATTCTGTGTTCTGCATTCCATATTCTAAATTCTAGGTTCTGTATTCTGTTTTCCTTATTCTATATTTTGTGTTATACATTCTATTTTCTGTATTCTATATTCTATATTCCGTATCCTATATTCTATATTCTGTGTTCTACATTCTATATTCTTAGTTCGATATTCAGAATTCTGTATTCTATATTCTAAATTCTGCGTTATGCATTCCATGTTCTAAATTCTGTCTTCTATATTCTCTATTCAATATTCTGTGTTCTACATTCTATATTCAAAATTCTATATTCAGTATTCTTTATTCAATATTCTTAATTCTGTGTTCTGAATTCCATGTTCTAAATCTGTTTTCTGTATTCTGTTTTCCATATTCTATATTCTGTGTTCTATGTTTGATAATCTGTATTGAATTTTCTGCATGCCGTATTCTATTTTCTGTGTTCTACATTCTATATTCTAAATTCTATATTCAGTATTCTGTATTCTATATTCTAAATTCTGGGTTCTACATTCTATGTTGTAAATTTTGGTTTCTATATACTCTAATCAGTATTCTATATTCTGTGTTCTACATGCTATTTTCTGTGTTCTATATTCTGCACCCCATATTCTCTATTCTCTATTCTGTGTTCTTCATTGTATATTCTAAATTTTATATTAAGTATTCTGTATTTTGTATTCTAAATTCTGTGTTCTACATTCCATGTTCTAAATTCTGGGTTCTATATTCTCTATTCTATATTCTATATTTTGTGTTCATCATTCTATATTCTATATTCTATATACTATATACTGCATTCCGTATTCTTTATTCTATATTCTGTGTTCTACATTCTATATTCAGTATGTTTTAATCTATTTTCTAAATTCTCTGTTCTACATTGAATATTCTAAACTCTATATTCAGTATTCTGTATTCTATATATTTGTTCTGTGTTGTGCATTCCATGTTTTCAATTCTTGGTTTTGTATTGTGTTTTCCATATTCTATATTCTGTGTTCTACATTCTCTGTTCTGTATTCTATATTCTGCATTCCGTATTCTATAGTCTATATTCTGTGTTCTACATTCTGTATTCTAAATTGTACATTCAGTATTCCGTATTCTATATTCTATACTCTGTGTTCTTCATTCTATATTCTAAATTCTATATTCAATATTTTGTATTCTATATTCTAAATTCTGCGTTCTGCATTCCATGTTCTAAATCCATGGTTCTATATTCTCTATTCTCTATTGTATATTCTGTGTTCTACATTCTATATTCTAAATTCTATATTCAGTTTTCTGTATTCTATATTCTAAATTCTGTGTTCTGCATTCAATGTTCTAAATTCTATATTCAGTATTCTGTATTCTATATTCTAAGTTCTGTTTTCTGCATTCCATTTTCTAAATTCTGGGTGCTGTATTCTGTTTTCCATATTCTATATTCTGTATTCAAATTTTATATTCTGTATTCTATATTCTGCTTTCCGTATTCTATATTCTATATTCTGTGTTCTGCGTTCTGTATTCTAAATTCTATATTCAGTATTCTGTATTCTATATTCTAAATTCTGTGTTCTATATTCCAAGTTCTAAATTCTGGGTTCTATATTCTCTATTCTCTATTCTCTATTATGTGTTCCACATTCTATATTCTTAATTCAATATTCTGTATTCTTTACTCTATATTCTAAATTCTGTGTTCTACATTCTATATTCTAAATTCTTTATTCAGTATTCTGTATTCTTTATTCTAATTTCTATGTTCCGCATTCTATATACTAGATTCTTTATTAAGTATTCTCTATTCTATATTCTAAATTCTATGTTCCGAATTCTATGTTCTAAATTCTATATTCAGTATTCTGTATTCTATATTCTAAATTCTGGTTTCTGAATTCCATGTTCTAAATTCTGGATTCTATATTCTCTATTATCTATTCTATATTCTAAATTCTATATTCAGTATTCTGTATTTTATATTCCAAATTCTGTGTTCTGCATTCCATGTCTAATTTCTGGGTTCTCTATTCTGTGTTCCATATTCTAAATTCTGTGTTCTACATTCTATATTCTGTAATCAATATTCTGCATTCTGTATTCTACATTCCATATTCTGTGTTCTATATTCTATATTCTAAATTTGATATTCAGTATTCTGTATTTTATATTGTAAATTCTGTGTTCTACATTCCATGTTCTAAATTCTGGGTTCTATATTCTCTATTCTATATTCTATATTTTGTGTTCATCATTTTATATTCTATATTCTATATACTAAATACTGCATTCCGTATTCTATATTCTATATTCTGTGTTCTACATTCTATATTCTAAATTCTATATTCAGTATGTTTTAATCTATATTCTAAATTCTCTGTTCTACATTGAATGTTCTAAACTCTATATTCAGTATTCTGTATTCTATATTCTTAATTCTGTGTTGTGCATTCCATGTTTTCAATTCTTGGTTTTGTATTGTGTTTTCCATATTCTATATTCTGTGTTCTACATTCTCTGTTCTGTATCCTATATTCTGCATTCCGTATTCTATAGTCTATATTCTGTGTTCTACATTCTATATTTTAAATTGTACATTCAGTATTCCGTATTCTATATTCTATACTCTGTGTTCTTCATTCTATATTCTAAATTCTATATTCAATATTTTGTATTCTATATTCTAAATTCTGCGTTCTGCATTCCATGTTCTAAATCCATGGTTCTATATTCTCTATTCTCTATTGTATATTCTGTGTTCTACATTCTATATTCTAAATTCTATATTCAGTTTTCTGTATTCTATACTCTAAATTCTGTGTTCTGCATTCAATGTTCTAAATTCTATATTCAGTATTCTATATTCTATATTCTAAATTCTGTTTTATGCACTCCATTTTCTAAATTCTGGGTTCTGTATTCTGTTTTCCATATTCTATATTCTGTATTCAAATTTTATATTCTGAATTCTATATTCTGCATTCCGTATTCTATATTCTATATTCTGTGTTCTGCGTTCTCTATTCTAAATTCTATATTCAGTATTCTGTGTTCTATATTCTAAATTCTGTGTTCTATATTCCAAGTTCTAAATTCTGGGTTCTATATTCTCTATTCTCTATTCTCTATTATGTGTTCCACATCTATATTCTTAATTCAATATTCTGTATTCTTTACTCTATATTATAATTCTGTGTTCTACATTCTATGTTCTAAATTCTATATTCAGAAATCGGTGTTCTATATTCTAAATTCTGTGTTCTGCATTCCATGTTCTCAATTATGGGTTCCATATACTTCATTCAATATTCTATATTCTGTGTTCTACATTCTATATTCTGTATACTGTATTCTGCATTCCGTATTGTATATTCTATATTCTTTGTTCTACATTCTATATTCAAAATTGTATATTCAGTATACTTTATTCTATATTCTAAATTCTGTGTTCTGAATTTCGTGTTCTAAGTTCTGTGTTCTATATTCTCTATTCTATATTCTATATTTTGTGTACTTCATTCTATATTCTACTTTCTGTATTCTCCATTCCATAGCCTATATTCTATATTCTGTGTTAAACATTCTATATACTAAATTGTATATTCAGTATTCTGTATTCTATATTCTAAATTCAGTGTTCTGCATTCCATGTTCTAAATTTCGGTTCCTATATACTCTATTCTATATTCTATATACTGTGTTCTACATTTTATATACTTTATTATATATTCTGCATTCCGTATTCTATATTTTGTATTCTGGGTTTTACATTGTATATTCTAAATCCTATTTTCATTATTCTGTATTCTATATTCTAAATTCTGTGTTCTACATTCTATATTCTAAATTCTATATTCAGTAATCTGTATTCTATATTCTAAATTTTGTGTTCTGCATTCCATTTTCTAAATTTTGGATTCTATGTCCTGTTTTCCATGTTCTAAATTCTTTGTTCTAAATTCAATATTCTGTATTCAATATTCTGCCTTCCGTATACTACATTCCATATTCTGTGTTCTACATTCAATATTCTAAATTTTATATTCAGTATTCCGTATTATATACTCTAAATTCTGTGTTCTGCATTACATATTCTAAATTCTGGATTCTGTATTCTGTTTTCCTTATTCTATATTTTGTGTTCTACATTCTATTTTCTGTATTCTATATTCTATATTCCGTATCCTATATTCTATATTCTGTGTTCTACATTCTATATTCTTAGTTCGATATTCAGAATTCTGTATTCTATATTCTAAATTCTGTGTTATGCATTCCATGTTCTAAATTCTGTCTTCTATATTCTCTATTCAATATTCTGTGTTCTACATTCTATATTCAAAATTCTATATTCAGTATTCTTTATTCTATATTCTAAATTCTGTGTTCTGAATTCCATGTTCTAAGTCTGTTTTCTGTATTCTGTTTTCCATATTCTATATTCTGTGTTCTACTTTCGATAATCTGTATTGAATTTTCTGCATGCCGTATTCTATATTCTGTGTTCTACATTCTATATTCTAAATTCTATATTCAGTATTCTGTATTCTATATTCTAAATTCTGGGTTCTACATTCTATGTTGTAAATTTTGGTTTCTATATTCTCTAATCAGTATTCTATATTCTGTGTTCTAAATGCTATTTTCTGTGTTCTATATTTTGCACCCCGTATTCTCTATTCTCTATTCTGTGTTCTTCATTGTATATTCTAAATTTTATATTAAGTATTCTGTATTTTGTATTCTAAATTCTGTGTTCTACATTCCATGTTCTAAATTCTGGGTTCTATATTCTCTATTCTATATTCTATATTTTGTGTTCATCATTCTATATTCTATATTCTATATATTATATACTGCATTTCGTATTCTATATTCTATATTCTGTGTTCTACATTCTATATTCAGTATGTTTTAATCTATATTCTAAATTCTCTGTTCTACATTGAATGTTCTAAACTCTATATTCAGTATTCTGTATTCTATATTCTTAGTTCTGTGTTGTGCATTCCATGTTTTCAATTCTTGCTTTTGTAATGTGTTTTCCATATTCTATATTCTGTGTTCTACATTCTCTGTTCTGTATTCTATATTCTGCATTCCGTATTCTATAGTCTATATTCTGTGTTCTACATTCTATATTCTTAATTGTACATTCAATATTCCGTATTCTATTTTCTATACTCTGTGTTCTTCATTCTATATTCTAAATTCTATATTCAATACTTTGTATTCTATATTCTAAATTCTGCGTTCTGCATTCCATGTTCTAAATCCATGGTTCTATATTCTCTATTCTCTATTGTATATTGTGTGTTCTACATTCTATATTCTAAATTCTATATTCAGTTTTCTGTATTCTATATTCTAAATTCTGTGTTCTGCGTTCAATATTCTAAATTCTATATTCAGTATTCTGTATTATATATTCTAAATTCTGTTTTCTGCATTCCATTTTCTAAATTCTGGGTGCTGTATTCTGTTTTCCATATTCTATATTCTGTATTCAAATTTTATATTCTGTATTCTATATTCTGCATTCCGTATTCTATATTCTATATTCTGTGTTCTGCGTTCTGTATTCTAAATTCTATATTCAGTATTCTGTATTCTATATTCTAAATTCTGTGTTCTATATTCCAAGTTCTAAATTCTGGGTTCTATATTCTCTATTCTCTATTCTCTATTATGTGTTCCACATTCTATATTCTTAATTCAATATTCTGTATTCTTTACTCTATATTCTAAATTCTGTGTTCTACATTCTATATTCTAAATTCTTTATTCAGTATTCTGTATTCTTTATTCTAATTTCTATGTTCCGCATTCTATATACTAGATTCTTTATTACGTATTCTCTATTCTATATTCTAAATTCTATGTTCCGAATTCTATGTTCTAAATTCTATATTCAGTATTCTGTATTCTATATTCTAAATTCTGGTTTCGGAATTCCATGTTCTAAATTCTGGATTCTATATTCTCTATTATCTATTCTATATTCTATATTCTATATTCAGTATTCTGTATTTTATATTCCAAATTCTGTGTTCTGCATTCCATGTCTAATTTCTGGGTTCTCTATTCTGTGTTCCATATTCTAAATTCTGTGTTCTACATTCTATATTCTGTGATCAATATTCTGCATTCTGTATTCTACATTCCATATTCTGTGTTCTATATTCTATATTCTAAATTTGATATTCAGTATTCTGTATTTTATATTGTAAATTCTGTGTTCTACATTCCATGTTCTAAATTCTGGGTTCTATATTCTCTATTCTATATTCTATATTTTGTGTTCATCATTTTATATTCTATATTCTATATACTAAATACTGCATTCCGTATTCTATATTCTATATTCTGTGTTCTACATCCTATATTCTAAATTCTATATTCAGTATGTTTTAATCTATATTCTAAATTCTCTGTTCTACATTGAATGTTCTAAACTCTATATTCAGTATTCTGTATTCTATATTCTTAATTCTGTGTTGTGCATTCCATGTTTTCAATTCTTGGTTTTGTATTGTGTTTTCCATATTCTATATTCTGTATTCTACATTCTCTGTTCTGTATCCTATATTCTGCATTCCGTATTCTATAGTCTATATTCTGTGTTCTACATTCTATATTTTAAATTGTACATTCAGTATTCCGTATTCTATATTCTATACTCTGTGTTCTTCATTCTATATTCTAAATTCTATATTCAATATTTTGTATTCTATATTCTAAATTCTGCGTTCTGCATTCCATGTTTTAAATCCATGGTTCTATATTCTCTATTCTCTATTGTATATTCTGTGTTCTACATTCTATATTCTAAATTCTATATTCAGTTTTCTGTATTCTATACTCTAAATTCTGTGTTCTGCATTCAATGTTCTAAATTCTATATTCAGTATTCTATATTCTATATTCTAAATTCTGTTTTATGCACTCCATTTTCTAAATTCTGGGTTCTGTATTCTGTTTTCCATATTCTATATTCTGTATTCAAATTTTATATTCTGAATTCTATATTCTGCATTCCGTATTCTATATTCTATATTCTGTGTTCTGCGTTCTCTATTCTAAATTCTATATTCAGTATTCTGTGTTCTATATTCTAAATTCTGTGTTCTATATTCCAAGTTCTAAATTCTGGGTTCTCTATTCTCTATTCTCTATTCTCTATTATGTGTTCCACATCTATATTCTTAATTCAATATTCTGTATTCTTTACTCTATATTCTAAATTCTGTGTTCTACATTCTATATTCTAAATTCTATATTCAGAAATCGGTGTTCTATATTCTAAATTCTGTGTTCTGCATTCCATGTTCTCAATTATGGGTTCCATATACTTCATTCAATATTCTATATTCTGTGTTCTACATTCTATATTCTGTATACTGTATTCTGCATTCCGTATTGTATATTCTATATTCTTTGTTCTACATTCTATATTCAAAATTGTATATTCAGTATACTTTATTCTATATTCTAAATTCTGTGTTCTGAATTTCGTGTTCTAAGTTCTGTGTTCTATATTCTCTATTCTATATTCTATATTTTGTGTACTTCATTCTATATTCTACTTTCTGTATTCTCCATTCCGTAACCTATATTCTATATTCTGTGTTATACATTCTATATACTAAATTGTATGTTCAGTATTCTGTATTCTATATTCTAAATTCAGTGTTCTGCATTCCATGTTCTAAATTTCGGTTCCTATATACTCTATTCTATATTCTATATACTGTGTTCTACATTTTATATTCTTTATTATATATTCTGCATTCCGTATTCTATACTTTGTATTCTGGGTTCTACATTGTATATTCTAAATCCTATATTCATTATTCTGTATTCTATATTCTAAATTCTGTGTTCTACATTCTATATTCTAAATTCTATATTCAGTAATCTGTATTCTATATTCTAAATTTTGTGTTCTGCATTCCATTTTCTAAATTTTGGATTCTATGTCCTGTTTTCCATGTTCTAAATTCTTTGTTCTAAATTCAATATTCTGTATTCAATATTCTGCCTTCCGTATACTACATTCCATATTCTGTGTTCTACATTCAATATTCTAAATTTTATATTCAGTATTCCGTATTATATACTCTAAATTCTGTGTTCTGCATTCCATATTCTAAATTCTGGGTTCTGTATTCTGTTTTCCTTATTCTATATTTTGTGTTCTACATTCTATTTTCTGTATTCTATATTCTATATTCCGTATCCTATATTCTATATTCTGTGTTCTACATTCTATATTCTTAGTTCGATATTCAGAATTATGTATTCTATATTCTAAATTCTGTGTTATGCATTCCATGTTCTAAATTCTGTCTTCTATATTCTCTATTCAATATTCTGTGTTCTACATTCTATATTCAAAATTCTATATTCAGTATTCTTTATTCTATATTCTAAATTCTGTGTTCTGAATTCCATGTTCTAAGTCTGTTTTCTGTATTCTGTTTTCCATATTCTATATTCTGTGTTCTACTTTCGATAATCTGTATTGAATTTTCTGCATGCCGTATTCTATATTCTGTGTTCTACATTCTATATTCTAAATTCTATATTCAGTATTCTGTATTCTATATTCTAAATTCTGGGTTCTACATTCTATGTTGTAAATTTTGGTTTCTATATTCTCTAATCAGTATTCTATATTCTGTGTTCTAAATGCTATTTTCTGTGTTCTATATTTTGCACCCCGTATTCTCTATTCTCTATTCTGTGTTCTTCATTGTATATTCTAAATTTTATATTAAGTATTCTGTATTTTGTATTCTAAATTCTGTGTTCTACATTCCATGTTCTAAATTCTGGGTTCTATATTCTCTATTCTATATTCTATATTTTGTGTTCATCATTCTATATTCTATATTCTATATACTATATACTGCATTCCGTATTCTATATTCTATATTCTGTGTTCTACATTCTATATTCAGTATGTTTTAATCTATATTCTAAATTCTCTGTTCTACATTGAAAGTTCTAAACTCTATATTCAGTATTATGTATTCTATATTCTTAGTTCTGTGTTGTGCATTCCATGTTTTCAATTCTTGCTTTTGTATTGTGTTTTCCATATTCTATATTCTGTGTTCTACATTCTCTGTTCTGTATTCTATATTCTGCATTCCGTATTCTATAGTCTATATTCTGTGTTCTACATTCTATATTCTAAATTGTACATTCAGTATTCCGTATTCTATATTCTATACTCTGTGTTCTTCATTCTATATTCTAAATTCTATATTCAATATTTTGTATTCTATATTCTAAATTCTGCGTTCTGCATTCCATGTTCTAAATCCATGGTTCTATATTCTATATTCTCTATTGTATATTCTGTGTTCTACATTCTATATTCTAAATTCTCTATTCAGTTTTCTGTATTCTATATACTAAATTCTGTGTTCTGCATTCAATGTTGTAAATTCTGGGTTCTGTATTCTGTTTTCCATATTCTTTATTCTGTATTCAAATTTTATATTCTGTATTCAATATTCTGCATTCCGTATTCTATATTCTATATTCTGTGTTCTGCGTTCTGTATTCTGTATTCTATATTCTGCATTGTGTATTCTATATTCTAAATTCTGTGTTCTATATTCCAAGTTCTAAATTCTGGGTTCTATATTCTCTATTCTCTATTCTAAATTCTGTGTTCCACATTCTGTATTCTTAATTCAATATTCTGTATTCTTTACTCTATATTCTAAATTCTGTGTTCTACATTCTATATTCTAAATTCTTTATTCAGTATTCTGTATTCTTTATTCTAATTTCTATGTTCCGCATTCTATATACTAGATCCTATATTAAGTATTCTGTATTCTATATTCTAAATTCTATGTTCCGAATTCTATGTTCTAAATTCTATATTCAGTATTCTGTATTCTATATTCTAAATTCTGTGTTCGGAATTCCATGTTCCAAATTCTGGATTCTATATTCTATATTATCTATTCTATATTCTAAATTCTATATTCAGTATTCTGTATTTTATATTCCAAATTCTGTGTTCTGCATTCCATGTCTAATTTCTGTGTTTTCTATTCTGTGTTCGATATTCTAAATTCTGTGTTCTACATTGTATATTCTGTAATCAATATTCTGCATTCTGTATTCTACATTCCATATTCTGTGTTCTATATTCTATATTCTAAATTTTATATTCAGTATTCTGTATTTTATATTGTAAATTCTGTGTTCTACATGCCATGTTCTAAATTCTGGGTTCTATGTTGTCTATTCTATATTCTATATTTTGTGTTCATAATTCTATATTGTATATTCTATATTCTGCATTCCGTAGTCTATATTCTATATTCAGTGTTCTACATTCTAAATTCTAAATTCTATATTCAGTATTCTCTATTCTATATTCTAAATTCCTTGTTCTGAATTCCATGTTCTAAATTTTATTTTCTATATTCTGTATTCTACATTCTATATTCTGTGTTCTACATTCTATATTCTAAATTCTATATTCAGTATTCTGTATTCTATATTCTAAATTCTGTGTTCTACATTCTATGTTGTAATTTTTGGGTTCTATATACTCTAATCAATATTCTATATTCTGTGTTCTACATGCTATATTCTGTGTTCTATATTCTGCACCCCGTATTCTCTATTCTCTATTCTGTGTTCTTCACTCTATATTCTAAATATTATATTAAGTATTCTGTATTCTGTATTCTAAATTCTGTGTTCTACATTCCATGTTCTAAATTCTGGGTTCTATATTCTCTATTCTATATTCTATATTTTGTATTCATCATTCTATATTCTATATTCTATATACTATATACTGCATTCCGTATTCTATATTCTATATTCCGTGTTCTACATTCTATATTCAGTATGTTTTAAACTATATTCTAAATTCTCTGTTCTACATTGAATGTTCTAAACTCTATATTCAGTATTCTGTATTCTATATTCTTAGTTCTGTGTTGTGCAATCCATGTTTTCAATTCTTGCTTTTGTATTGTGTTTTCCATATTCTATATTCTGTGTTCTACATTCTCTGTTCTGTATTCTATATTCTGCATTCCGTATTCTATAGTCTATATTCTGTGTTCTACATTCTATATTCTAAATTGTACATTCAGTATTCCGTATTCTATATTCTATACTCTGTGTTCTTCATTCTATATTCTAAATTCTATATTCAATATTTTGTATTCTATATTCTAAATTCTGCGTTCTGCATTCCATGTTCTAAATCCATGGTTCTATATTCTCTATTCTCTATTGTATATTCTGTGTTCTACATTCTATATTCTAAATTCTATATTCAGTTTTCAGTATTCTATATTCAAAATCTGTGTTCTGCATTCAATGTTGTAAATTCTGGGTTCTGTATTCTGTTTTCCATATTCTATATACTGTATTCAAATTTTATATTCTGTATTCTATATTCTGCATTCCGTATTCTATATTCTATATTCTGTGTTCTGCGTTCTGTGTTCTGTTTTCTATATTCTGCATTCTGTATGCTATATTCTAAATTCTGTGTTCTATATTCCAAGTTCTAAATTCTGGGTTCTATATTCTCTATTCTAAATTCTGTGTTCCACATTCTGTATTCTTAATTCAATATTCTGTATTCTTTAGTCTATATTCTAAATTCTGTGTTCTACATTCTATATTCTAAATTCTTTATTCAGTATTCTGTATTCTTTATTCTAATTTCTATGTTCCGCATTCTATATACTAGATCCTATATTAAGTATTCTGTATTCTATATTCAAAATTCTATGTTCCGAATTCTATGTTCTAAAATCTATATTCAGTATTCTGTATTCTATATTCTAAATTCTGTGTTCGGAATTCCATGTTCCAAATTCTGGATTCTATATTCTATATTATCTATTCTATATTCTAAATTCTATATTCAGTATTCTGTATTTTATATTCCAAATTCTGTGTTCTGCATTCCATGTCTAATTTCTGTGTTTTCTATTCTGTGTTCGATATTCTAAATTCTGTGTTCTACATTGTATATTCTGTAATCAATATTCTGCATTCTGTATTCTACATTCCATATTCTGTGTTCTATATTCTATATTCTAAATTTTATATTCAGTATTCTGTATTTTATATTGTAAATTCTGTGTTCTACATGCCATGTTCTAAATTCTGGGTTCTATGTTGTCTATTCTATATTCTATATTTTGTGTTCATAATTCTATATTGTATATTCTATATTCTGCATTCCGTAGTCTATATTCTATATTCAGTGTTCTACATTCTAAATTCTAAATTCTATATTCAGTATTCTCTATTCTATATTCTAAATTCTGTGTTCTGAATTCCATGTTCTAAATTTTATTTTCTATATTCTGTATTCTACATTCTATATTCTGTGTTCTACATTCTATATTCTAAATTCTATATTCAGTATTCTGTATTCTATATTCTAAATTCTGTGTTCTACATTCTATGTTGTAATTTTTGGGTTCTATATACTCTAATCAATATTCTATATTCTGTGTTCTACATGCTATATTCTGTGTTCTATATTCTGCACCCCGTATTCTCTATTCTCTATTCTGTGTTCTTCACTCTTTATTCTAAATATTATATTAAGTATTCTGTATTCTGTATTCTAAATTCTGTGTTCTACATTCCATGTTCTAAATTCTGGGTTCTATATTCTCTATTCTATATTCTATATTTTGTATTCATCATTCTATATTCTATATTCTATATACTATATACTGCATTCCGTATTCTATATTCTATATTCTGTGTTCTACATTCTATATTCAGTATGTTTTAAACTATATTCTAAATTCTCTGTTCTACATTGAATGTTCTAAACTCTATATTCAGTATTCTGTATTCTATATTCTTAGTTCTGTGTTGTGCATTCCATGTTTTCAATTCTTGCTTTTGTATTGTGTTTTCCATATTCTATATTCTGTGTTCTACATTCTCTGTTCTGTATTCTATATTCTGCATTCCGTATTCTATAGTCTATATTCTGTGTTCTACATTCTATATTCTAAATTGTACATTCAGTATTCCGTATTCTATATTCTATACTCTGTGTTCTTCATTCTATATTCTAAATTCTATATTCAATATTTTGTATTCTATATTCTAAATTCTGCGTTCTGCATTCCATGTTCTAAATCCATGGTTCTATATTCTCTATTCTCTATTGTATATTCTGTGTTCTACATTCTATATTCTAAATTCTATATTCAGTTTTCAGTATTCTATATTCAAAATCTGTGTTCTGCATTCAATGTTGTAAATTCTGGGTTCTGTATTCTGTTTTCCATATTCTATATACTGTATTCAAATTTTATATTCTGTATTCTATATTCTGCATTCCGTATTCTATATTCTATATTCTGTGTTCTGCGTTCTGTGTTCTGTTTTCTATATTCTGCATTCTGTATTCTATATTCTAAATTCTGTGTTCTATATTCCAAGTTCTAAATTCTGGGTTCTATATTCTCTATTCTAAATTCTGTGTTCCACATTCTGTATTCTTAATTCAATATTCTGTATTCTTTACTCTATATTCTAAATTCTGTGTTCTACATTCTATATTCTAAATTCTTTATTCAGTATTCTGTATTCTTTATTCTAATTTCTATGTTCCGCATTCTATATACTAGATCCTATATTAAGTATTCTGTATTCTATATTCTAAATTCTATGTTCCGAATTCTATGTTCTAAATTCTATATTCAGTATTCTGTATTCTATATTCTAAATTCTGTGTTCGGAATTCCATGTTCCAAATTCTGGATTCTATATTCTACATTATCTATTCTATATTCTAAATTCTATATTCAGTATTCTGTATTTTATATTCCAAATTCTGTGTTCTGCATTCCATGTCTAATTTCTGTGTTTTCTATTCTGTGTTCGATATTCTAAATTCTGTGTTCTACATTGTATATTCTGTAATCAATATTCTGCATTCTGTATTCTACATTCCATATTCTGTGTTCTATATTCTATATTCTAAATTTGATATTCAGTATTCTGTATTTTATATTGTAAATTCTGTGTTCTACATGCCATGTTCTAAATTCTGGGTTCTATGTTGTCTATTCTATATTCTATATTTTGTGTTCATAATTCTATATTGTATATTCTATATTCTGCATTCCGTAGTCTATATTCTATATTCAGTGTTCTACATTCTAAATTCTAAATTCTATATTCAGTATTCTCTATTCTATATTCTAAATTCTGTGTTCTGTATTCCATGTTCTAAATTTTATTTTCTATATTCTGTATTCTACATTCTATATTCTGTGTTCTACATTCTATATTCTAAATTCTATATTCAGTATTCTGTATTCTATATTCTAAATTCTGTGTTCTACATTCTATGTTGTAAATTTTGGGTTCTATATACTCTAATCAATATTCTATATTCTGTGTTCTACATGCTATATTCTGTGTTCTATATTCTGCACCCCGTATTCTCTATTCTCTATTCTGTGTTCTTCACTCTATATTCTAAATATTATATTAAGTATTCTGTATTCTGTATTCTAAATTCTGTGTTCTACATTCCATGTTCTAAATTCTGGGTTCTATATTCTCTATTCTATATTCTATATTTTGTATTCATCATTCTATATTCTATATTCTATATACTATATACTGCATTCCGTATTCTATATTCTATATTCTGTGTTCTACATTCTATATTCAGTATGTTTTAAACTATATTCTAAATTCTCTGTTCTACATTGAATGTTCTAAACTCTATATTCAGTATTCTGTATTCTATATTCTTAGTTCTGTGTTGTGCATTCCATGTTTTCAATTCTTGCTTTTGTATTGTGTTTTCCATATTCTATATTCTGTGTTCTACATTCTCTGTTCTGTATTCTATATTCTGCATTCCGTATTCTATAGTCTATATTCTGTGTTCTACATTCTATATTCTAAATTGTACATTCAGTATTCCGTATTCTATATTCTATACTCTGTGTTCTTCATTCTATATTCTAAATTCTATATTCAATATTTTGTATTCTATATTCTAAATTCTGCGTTCTGCATTCCATGTTCTAAATCCATGGTTCTATATTCTCTATTCTCTATTGTATATTCTGTGTTCTACATTCTATATTCTAAATTCTATATTCAGTTTTCAGTATTCTATATTCAAAATCTGTGTTCTGCATTCAATGTTGTAAATTCTGGGTTCTGTATTCTGTTTTCCATATTCTATATACTGTATTCAAATTTTATATTCTGTATTCTATATTCTGCATTCCGTATTCTATATTCTATATTCTGTGTTCTGCGTTCTGTGTTCTGTTTTCTATATTCTGCATTCTGTATTCTATATTCTAAATTCTGTGTTCTATATTCCAAGTTCTAAATTCTGGGTTCTATATTCTCTATTCTAAATTCTGTGTTCCACATTCTGTATTCTTAATTCAATATTCTGTATTCTTTACTCTATATTCTAAATTCTGTGTTCTACATTCTATATTCTAAATTCTTTATTCAGTATTCTGTATTCTTTATTCTAATTTCTATGTTCCGCATTCTATATACTAGATCCTATATTAAGTATTCTGTATTCTATATTCTAAATTCTATGTTCCGAATTCTATGTTCTAAATTCTATATTCAGTATTCTGTATTCTATATTCTAAATTCTGTGTTCGGAATTCCATGTTCCAAATTCTGGATTCTATATTCTACATTATCTATTCTATATTCTAAATTCTATATTCAGTATTCTGTATTTTATATTCCAAATTCTGTGTTCTGCATTCCATGTCTAATTTCTGTGTTTTCTATTCTGTGTTCGATATTCTAAATTCTGTGTTCTACATTGTATATTCTGTAATCAATATTCTGCATTCTGTATTCTACATTCCATATTCTGTGTTCTATATTCTATATTCTAAATTTGATATTCAGTATTCTGTATTTTATATTGTAAATTCTGTGTTCTACATGCCATGTTCTAAATTCTGGGTTCTATGTTGTCTATTCTATATTCTATATTTTGTGTTCATAATTCTATATTGTATATTCTATATTCTGCATTCCGTAGTCTATATTCTATATTCAGTGTTCTACATTCTAAATTCTAAATTCTATATTCAGTATTCTCTATTCTATATTCTAAATTCTGTGTTCTGAATTCCATGTTCTA
This sequence comes from Vicugna pacos, assembly GCF_048564905.1. Lineage (NCBI taxonomy): Eukaryota > Metazoa > Chordata > Mammalia > Artiodactyla > Camelidae > Vicugna > Vicugna pacos. Next base: position 85,695,392 of record NW_027328741.1, on the reverse strand, counting down.
AATTTTATTTTCTATATTCTGTATTCTACATTCTATATTCTGTGTTCTACATTCTATATTCTAAATTCTATATTCAGTATTCTGTATTCTATATTCTAAATTCTGTGTTCTACATTCTATGTTGTAATTTTTGGGTTCTATATACTCTAATCAATATTCTATATTCTGTGTTCTACATGCTATATTCTGTGTTCTATATTCTGCACCCCGTATTCTCTATTCTCTATTCTGTGTTCTTCACTCTATATTCTAAATATTATATTAAGTATTCTGTATTCTGTATTCTAAATTCTGTGTTCTACATTCCATGTTCTAAATTCTGGGTTCTATATTCTCTATTCTATATTCTATATTTTGTATTCATCATTCTCTATTCTATATTCTATATACTATATACTGCATTCCGTATTCTATATTCTATATTCTGTGTTCTACATTCTATATTCAGTATGTTTTAAACTATATTCTAAATTCTCTGTTCTACATTGAATGTTCTAAACTCTATATTCAGTATTCTGTATTCTATATTCTTAGTTCTGTGTTGTGCAATCCATGTTTTCAATTCTTGCTTTTGTATTGTGTTTTCCATATTCTATATTCTGTGTTCTACATTCTCTGTTCTGTATTCTATATTCTGCATTCCGTATTCTATAGTCTATATTCTGTGTTCTACATTCTATATTCTAAATTGTACATTCAGTATTCCGTATTCTATATTCTATACTCTGTGTTCTTCATTCTATATTCTAAATTCTATATTCTATATTTTTTATTCTATATTCTAAATTCTGCGTTCTGCATTCCATGTTCTAAATCCATGGTTCTATATTCTCTATTCTCTATTGTATATTCTGTGTTCTACATTCTATATTCTAAATTCTATATTCAGTTTTCAGTATTCTATATTCAAAATCTGTGTTCTGCATTCAATGTTGTAAATTCTGGGTTCTGTATTCTGTTTTCCATATTCTATATTCTGTATTCAAATTTTATATTCTGTATTCTATATTCTGCATTCCGTATTCTATATTCTATATTCTGTGTTCTGCGTTCTGTGTTCTGTTTTCTATATTCTGCATTCTGTATTCTATATTCTAAATTCTGTGTTCTATATTCCAAGTTCTAAATTCTGGGTTCTATATTCTCTATTCTAAATTCTGTGTTCCACATTCTGTATTCTTAATTCAATTTTCTGTATTCTTTACTCTATATTCTAAATTCTGTGTTCTACATTCTATATTCTAAATTCTTTATTCAGTATTCTGTATTCTTTATTCTAATTTCTATGTTCCGCATTCTATATACTAGATTCTATATTAAGTATTCTGTATTCTATATTTTAAATTCTATGTTCCGAATTCTATGTTCTAAATTCTATATTCAGTATTCTCTATTCTATATTCTAAATTCTGTGTTCGGAATTCCATGTTCCAAATTCTGGATTCTATATTCTATATTATCTATTCTATATTCTAACTTCTATATTCAGTATTCTGTATTTTATATTCCAAATTCTGTGTTCTGCATTCCATGTCTAATTTCTGTGTTTTCTATTCTGTGTTCCATATTCTAAATTCTGGGTTCTACATTGTATATTCTGTAATCAATATTCTGCATTCTGTATTCTACATTCCATATTCTGTGTTCTATATTCTATATTCAAAATTTGATATTCAGTATTCTGTATTTTATATTGTAAATTCTGTGTTCTACATGCCATGTTCTAAAATCGGGGTTCTATTTTGTCTATTCTAAATTCTATATTTTGCGTTCATAATTCTATATTTTATATTCTATATTCTGCATTCCGTAGTCTATATTCTATATTCAGTGTTCTACATTCTAAATTCTAAAGTCTATATTCAGTATTCTCTATTCTATATTCTAAATTCTGTGTTCTGAATTCCATGTTCTAAATTTTATTTTCTATATTCTGTATTCTACATTCTATATTCTGTGTTCTACATTCTATATTCTAAATTCTATATTCAGTATTCTGTATTCTATATTCTAAATTCTGTGTTCTACATTCTATATTCTAAATTATATATTAAGAAATCGGTGTTCCATATTCTAAATTCTGTGTTCTGCATTCCATGCTCTCAATTATGGGTTCCATATACTCTATTCAATATTCTATATTCTGTGTTCTACATTCTATATTCTGTATACTGTATTCTGCATTCCGTATTGTATATTCTAAATTCTTTGTTCTACATTCTATATTCTAAATTGTATATTCAGTATACTTTATTCTATATTCTAAATTCTGTGTTCTGAATTTCGTGTTCTAAGTTCTGTGTTCTATATTCTCTATTCTCTATTCTATATTTTGTGTACTTCATTCTATATTCTACCTTCTATATTCTCCATTCCGAAGCCTATGTTCTATATTCTGTGTTATACATTCTATATACTAAATTGTATATTCAGTATTCTGTATTCTATATTCTAAATTCAGTGTTCTGCATTCCATGTTCTAAATTTCGGGTCCTATATACTCTATTCTATATTCTATATACTGTGTTCTACATTTTATATTCTGTATTATATATTCTGCATTCCGTATTCTATATTCTGTATTCTGGGTTCTACATTGTATATTCTAAATCCTATATTCATTATTCTGTATTCTATATTCTAAATTCTGTGTTCTACATTCTATATTCTAAATTCTATATTCAGTAATCTGTATTCTATATTCTAAATTTTGTGTTCTGCATTCCATTTTCTAAATTCTGGATTCTATGTTCTGTTTTCCATATTCTAAATTCTGTGTTCTACATTCAATATTCTGTATTCAATATTCTGCCTTCCGTATACTACATTCCATATTCTGTGCTCTACATTCCATATTCTAAATTTTATATTCAGTATTCCGTATTATATACTCTAAATTCTGTGTTCTGCATTCCACATTCTAAATTCTGGGTTCTGTATTCTGTTTTCCTTATTCTATATTTTGTGTTCTACATTCTATTTTCTGTATTCTATATTCTATATTCCGTATACTATATTCTATATTCTGTGTTCTACATTCTATATTCTTACTTCGATATTCAGAATTCTGTATTCTATATTCTAAATTCTGTGTTATGCATTCCATGTTCTAAATTCTGTCTTCTATATTCTCTATTCAATATTCTGTGTTCTACATTCTATATTCAAAATTCTATATTCAGTATTCTTTATTCTATATTTTAAATTCTGTGTTCTGAATTCCATGTTCTAAATCTGTTTTCTGTATTCTGTTTTCCATATTCTATATTCTGTGTTCTACGTTCGATAATCTGTATTGAATTTTCTGCATGCCGTATCCTATATTCTGTGTTCTACATTCTATATTCTAAATTCTATATTCAGTATTCAGTATTCTATATTCTAAATTCTGTGTTCTACATTCTATGTTGTAAATTTTTGTTTCTATATACTCTAATCAGTATTCTATATTCTGTGTTCTACATGCTATATTCTGTGTTCTAAATTCTACACCCCGTATTTTCTATTCTCTATTCTGTGTTCTTCATTGTATATTCTAAATTATATATTAAGTATTCCGTATATTGTATTCTAAATTCTGTGTTCTACATTCCATGTTCTAAATTCTGGGTTCTATATTCTCTATTCTATATTCTATATTTTGTGTTCATCATTCTATATTCTATATTCTATATACTATATACTGCATTCCGTATTCTATATTCTATATTCTGTGTTCTACATTCTATATTCAGTGTGTTTTAATCTATATTCTAAATTCTCTGTTCTACATTGTATGTTCTAAACTCTATATTCAGTATTCTGTATTCTATATTCTTAGTTCTGTGTTGTGCATTTCATGTTTTCAATTCTTGGTTTTGTATTGTGTTTTCCATATTCTATATTCTGTGTTCTACATTCTCTGTTCTGTATTGTATATTCTGCATTCCGTATTCTATAGTCTATATTCTGTGTTCTACATTCTATATTCTAAATTGTACATTCAGTATTCCGTATTCTATATTCTATACTCTTTGTTCTTCATTCTATATTCTAAATTCTATATTCAATATTTTGTATTCTATACTCTAAAGTCTTCGTTCTGCATTCCATGTTCTAAATCCATGGTTCTATATACTCTATTCTCTATTGTATATTCTGTGTTCTACATTCTATATTCTAAATTCAATATTCAGTTTTCTGTATTCTATATTCTAAATTCTGTGTTCTGCATTCAATGTTCTAAATTCTGGGTTCTGTATTCTGTTTTCCATATTCTATATTCTGTATTAAAATTTTATATTCTGTATTCTATATTCTGCATTCCGTATTCTATATTCTATATTCTGTGTTCTGCGTTCTGTATTCTGTATTCTATACTCTGCATTCTGTATTCTATATTCTAAATTCTGTGTTCTATATTCCAAGATCTAAATTCTGGGTTCTATATTCTCTATTCTCTATTCTAAATTCTGTGTTCCACATTCTGTATTCTTAATTCAATATTCTGTATTCTTTACTCTATATTCTAAATTCTGTGTTCTACATTCTATATTCTAAATTCTTTATTCAGTATTCTGTATTCTTTATTCTAATTTCTATGTTCCGCATTCTATATACTAGATTCTATATTAAGTATTCTGTATTCTATATTCTTAATTCAATGTTCCGAATTCTATGTTCTAAATTCTATATTCAGTATTCTGTATTCTATATTCTAAATTCTGTGTTCGGAATTCCATGTTCCAAATTCTGGATTCTATATTCTATATTATCTATTCTATATTCTAAATTCTATATTCAGTATTCTGTATTTTATATTCCAAATTCTGTGTTCTGCATTCCATGTCTAATTTCTGGGTTCTCTATTCTGTGTTCCATATTCTAAATTCTGTGTTCTACATTCTATATTCTGTAATCAATATTCTGCATTCTGTATTCTACATTCCATATTCTGTGTTCTATATTCTATATTCTAAATTTGATATTCAGTATTCTGTATTTTATATTGTAAATTCTGTGTTCTACATGCCATATTCTATATTCTGGGTTCTATATTGTCTATTCTATATTCTATATTTTGTGTTCATAATTCTATATTGTATATTCTATATTCTGCATTCCGTAGTCTATATTCTATATTCAGTGTTCTACATTCTAAATTCTAAAGTCTATATTCAGTATTCTCTATTCTATATTCTAAATTCTGTGTTCTGAATTCCATGTTCTAAATTTTCTTTTCTATATTCTGTACTCTACATTCTATATTCTGTGTTCTACATTCTATATTCTATATTCTATATTCAGTATTCTGTATTCTATATTCTAAATTCTGTGTTCTACATTCTATATTCTAAATTATATATTAAGAAATCGGTGTTCTATATTCTAAATTCTGTGTTCTGCATTCCATGTTCTCAATTATGGGTTCCATATACTCTATTCAATATTCTATATTCTGTGTTCTACATTCTATATTCTGTATACTGTATTCTGCATTCCGTATTGTATATTCTAAATTCTTTGTTCTACATTCTATATTCTAAATTGTATATTCAGTATACTTTATTCTATATTCTAAATTCTGTGTTCTGAATTTCGTGTTCTAAGTTCTGTGTTCTATATTCTCTATTCTATATTCTATATTTTGTGTACTTCATTCTATATTCTACCTTCTATATTCTCCATTCCGAAGCCTATGTTCTATATTCTGTGTTATACATTCTATATACTAAATTGTATATTCAGTATTCTGTATTCTATATTCTAAATTCAGTGTTCTGCATTCCATGTTCTAAATTTCGGGTCCTATATACTCTATTCTATATTCTATATACTGTGTTCTACATTTTATATTCTGTATTATATATTCTGCATTCCGTATTCTATATTCTGTATTCTGGGTTCTACATTGTATATTCTAAATCCTATATTCATTATTCTGTATTCTATATTCTAAATTCTGTGTTCTACATTCTATATTCTAAATTTTATATTCAGTAATCTGTATTCTATATTCTAAATTTTGTGTTCTGCATTCCATTTTCTAAATTCTGGATTCTACGTTCTGTTTTCCATATTCTAAATTCTGTGTTCTACATTCAATATTCTGTATTCAATATTCTGCCTTCCGTATACTACATTCCATATTCTGTGCTCTACATTGCATATTCTAAATTTTATATTCAGTATTCCGTATTATATACTCTAAATTCTGTGTTCTGCATTCCACATTCTAAATTCTGGGTTCTGTATTCTGTTTTCCTTATTCTATATTTTGTGTTCTACATTCTATTTTCTGTATCCTATATTCTATATTCCGTATCCTATATTCTATATTCTGTGTTCTACATTCTATATTCTTACTTCGATATTCAGAATTCTGTATTCTATATTCTAAATTCTGTGTTATGCATTCCATGTTCTAAATTCTGTCTTCTATATTCTCTATTCAATATTCTGTGTTCTACATTCTATATTCAAAATTCTATATTCAGTATTCTTTATTCTATATTTTAAATTCTGTGTTCTGAATTCCATGTTCTAAATCTGTTTTCTGTATTCTGTTTTCCATATTCTATATTCTGTGTTCTACGTTCGATAATCTGTATTGAATTTTCTGCATGCCGTATCCTATATTCTGTGTTCTACATTCTATATTCTAAATTCTATATTCAGTATTCAGTATTCTATATTCTAAATTCTGTGTTCTACATTCTATGTTGTAAATTTTTGTTTCTATATACTCTAATCAGTATTCTATATTCTGTGTTCTACATGCTATATTCTGTGTTCTAAATTCTACACCCCGTATTTTCTATTCTCTATTCTGTGTTCTTCATTGTATATTCTAAATTATATATTAAGTATTCCGTATATTGTATTCTAAATTCTGTGTTCTACATTCCATGTTCTAAATTCTGGGTTCTATATTCTCTATTCTATATTCTATATTTTGTGTTCATCATTCTATATTCTATATTCTATATACTATATACTGCATTCCGTATTCTATATTCTATATTCTGTGTTCTACATTCTATATTCAGTATGTTTTAATCTATATTCTAAATTCTCTGTTCTACATTGTATGTTCTAAACTCTATATTCAGTATTCTGTATTCTATATTCTTAGTTCTGTGTTGTGCATTTCATGTTTTCAATTCTTGGTTTTGTATTGTGTTTTCCATATTCTATATTCTGTGTTCTACATTCTCTGTTCTGTATTGTATATTCTGCATTCCGTATTCTATAGTCTATATTCTGTGTTCTACATTCTATATTCTAAATTGTACATTCAGTATTCCGTATTCTATATTCTATACTCTTTGTTCTTCATTCTATATTCTAAATTCTATATTCAATATTTTGTATTCTATACTCTAAAGTCTTCGTTCTGCATTCCATGTTCTAAATCCATGGTTCTATATACTCTATTCTCTATTGTATATTCTGTGTTCTACATTCTATATTCTAAATTCAATATTCAGTTTTCTGTATTCTATATTCTAAATTCTGTGTTCTGCATTCAATGTTCTAAATTCTGGGTTCTGTATTCTTTTTTCCATATTCTATATTCTGTATTAAAATTTTATATTCTGTATTCTATATTCTGCATTCCGTATTCTATATTCTATATTCTGTGTTCTGCGTTCTGTATTCTGTATTCTATACTCTGCATTCTGTATTCTATATTCTAAATTCTGTGTTCTATATTCCAAGATCTAAATTCTGGGTTCTATATTCTCTATTCTCTATTCTAAATTCTGTGTTCCACATTCTGTATTCTTAATTCAATATTCTGTATTCTTTACTCTATATTCTAAATTCTGTGTTCTACATTCTATATTCTAAATTCTTTATTCAGTATTCTGTATTCTTTATTCTAATTTCTATGTTCCGCATTCTATATACTAGATTCTATATTAAGTATTCTGTATTCTATATTCTAAATTCAATGTTCCGAATTCTATGTTCTAAATTCTATATTCAGTATTCTGTATTCTATATTCTAAATTCTGTGTTCGGAATTCCATGTTCCAAATTCTGGATTCTATATTCTATATTATCTATTCTATATTCTAAATTCTATATTCAGTATTCTGTATTTTATATTCCAAATTCTGTGTTCTGCATTCCATGTCTAATTTCTGGGTTCTCTATTCTGTGTTCCATATTCTAAATTCTGTGTTCTACATTCTATATTCTGTAATCAATATTCTGCATTCTGTATTCTACATTCCATATTCTGTGTTCTATATTCTATATTCTAAATTTGATATTCAGTATTCTGTATTTTATATTGTAAATTCTGTGTTCTACATGCCATATTCTATATTCTGGGTTCTATATTGTCTATTCTATATTCTATATTTTGTGTTCATAATTCTATATTGTATATTCTATATTCTGCATTCTGTAGTCTATATTCTATATTCAGTGTTCTACATTCTAAATTCTAAAGTCTATATTCAGTATTCTCTATACTATATTCTAAATTCTGTGTTCTGAATTCCATGTTCTAAATTTTCTTTTCTATATTCTGTACTCTACATTCTATATTCTGTGTTCTACATTTTATATTCTATATTCTATATTCAGTATTCTGTATTCTATATTCTAAATTCTGTGTTCTACATTCTATATTCTAAATTATATATTAAGAAATCGGTGTTCTATATTCTAAATTCTGTGTTCTGCATTCCATGTTCTCAATTATGGGTTCCATATACTCTATTCAATATTCTATATTCTGTGTTCTACATTCTATATTCTGTATACTGTATTCTGCATTCCGTATTGTATATTCTAAATTCTTTGTTCTACATTCTATATTCTAAATTGTATATTCAGTATACTTTATTCTATATTCTAAATTCTGTGTTCTGAATTTCGTGTTCTAAGTTCTGTGTTCTATATTCTCTATTCTATATTCTATATTTTGTGTACTTCATTCTATATTCTACCTTCTATATTCTCCATTCCGAAGCCTATGTTCTATATTCTGTGTTATACATTCTATATACTAAATTGTATATTCAGTATTCTGTATTCTATATTCTAAATTCAGTGTTCTGCATTCCATGTTCTAAATTTCGGGTCCTATATACTCTATTCTATATTCTATATACTGTGTACTACATTTTATATTCTGTATTATATATTCTGCATTCCGTATTCTATATTCTGTATTCTGGGTTCTACATTGTATATTCTAAATCCTATATTCATTATTCTGTATTCTATATTCTAAATTCTGTGTTCTACATTCTATATTCTAAATTTTATATTCAGTAATCTGTATTCTATATTCTAAATTTTGTGTTCTGCATTCCATTTTCTAAATTCTGGATTCTACGTTCTGTTTTCCATATTCTAAATTCTGTGTTCTACATTCAATATTCTGTATTCAATATTCTGCCTTCCGTATACTACATTCCATATTCTGTGCTCTACATTGCATATTCTAAATTTTATATTCAGTATTCCGTATTATATACTCTAAATTCTGTGTTCTGCATTCCACATTCTAAATTCTGGGTTCTGTATTCTGTTTTCCTTATTCTATATTTTGTGTTCTACATTCTATTTTCTGTATTCTATATTCTATATTCCGTATCCTATATTCTATATTCTGTGTTCTACATTCTATATTCTTACTTCGATATTCAGAATTCTGTATTCTATATTCTAAATTCTGTGTTATGCATTCCATGTTCTAAATTCTGTCTTCTATATTCTCTATTCAATATTCTGTGTTCTACATTCTATATTCAAAATTCTATATTCAGTATTCTTTATTCTATATTTTAAATTCTGTGTTCTGAATTCCATGTTCTAAATCTGTTTTCTGTATTCTGTTTTCCATATTCTATATTCTGTGTTCTACGTTCGATAATCTGTATTGAATTTTCTGCATGCCGTATCCTATATTCTGTGTTCTACATTCTATATTCTAAATTCTATATTCAGTATTCAGTATTCTATATTCTAAATTCTGTGTTCTACATTGTATGTTGTAAATTTTTGTTTCTATATACTCTAATCAGTATTCTATATTCTGTGTTCTACATGCTATATTCTGTGTTCTAAATTCTACACCCCGTATTTTCTATTCTCTATTCTGTGTTCTTCATTGTATATTCTAAATTATATATTAAGTATTCCGTATATTGTATTCTAAATTCTGTGTTCTACATTCCATGTTCTAAATTCTGGGTTCTATATTCTCTATTCTATATTCTATATTTTGTGTTCATCCTTCTATATTCTATATTCTATATACTATATACTGCATTCCGTATTCTATATTCTATATTCTGTGTTCTACATTCTATATTCAGTATGTTTTAATCTATATTCTAAATTCTCTGTTCTACATTGTATGTTCTAAACTCTATATTCAGTATTCTGTATTCTATATTCTTAGTTCTGTGTTGTGCATTTCATGTTTTCAATTCTTGGTTTTGTATTGTGTTTTCCATATTCTATATTCTGTGTTCTACATTCTCTGTTCTGTATTGTATATTCTGCATTCCGTATTCTATAGTCTATATTCTGTGTTCTACATTCTATATTCTAAATTGTACATTCAGTATTCCGTATTCTATATTCTATACTCTTTGTTCTTCATTCTATATTCTAAATTCTATATTCAATATTTTGTATTCTATACTCTAAAGTCTTCGTTCTGCATTCCATGTTCTAAATCCATGGTTCTATATACTCTATTCTCTATTGTATATTCTGTGTTCTACATTCTATATTCTAAATTCAATATTCAGTTTTCTGTATTCTATATTCTAAATTCTGTGTTCTGCATTCAATGTTCTAAATTCTGGGTTCTGTATTCTTTTTTCCATATTCTATATTCTGTATTAAAATTTTATATTCTGTATTCTATATTCTGCATTCCGTATTCTATATTCTATATTCTGTGTTCTGCGTTCTGTATTCTGTATTCTATACTCTGCATTCTGTATTCTATATTCTAAATTCTGTGTTCTATATTCCAAGATCTAAATTCTGGGTTCTATATTCTCTATTCTCTATTCTAAATTCTGTGTTCCACATTCTGTATTCTTAATTCAATATTCTGTATTCTTTACTCTATATTCTAAATTCTGTGTTCTACATTCTATATTCTAAATTCTTTATTCAGTATTCTGTATTCTTTATTCTAATTTCTATGTTCCGCATTCTATATACTAGATTCTATATTAAGTATTCTGTATTCTATATTCTAAATTCAATGTTCCGAATTCTATGTTCTAAATTCTATATTCAGTATTCTGTATTCTATATTCTAAATTCTGTGTTCGGAATTCCATGTTCCAAATTCTGGATTCTATATTCTATATTATCTATTCTATATTCTAAATTCTATATTCAGTATTCTGTATTTTATATTCCAAATTCTGTGTTCTGCATTCCATGTCTAATTTCTGGGTTCTCTATTCTGTGTTCCATATTCTAAATTCTGTGTTCTACATTCTATATTCTGTAATCAATATTCTGCATTCTGTATTCTACATTCCATATTCTGTGTTCTATATTCTATATTCTAAATTTGATATTCAGTATTCTGTATTTTATATTGTAAATTCTGTGTTCTACATGCCATATTCTATATTCTGGGTTCTATATTGTCTATTCTATATTCTATATTTTGTGTTCATAATTCTATATTGTATATTCTATATTCTGCATTCCGTAGTCTATATTCTATATTCAGTGTTCTACATTCTAAATTCTAAAGTCTATATTCAGTATTCTCTATTCTATATTCTAAATTCTGTGTTCTGAATTCCATGTTCTAAATTTTCTTTTCTATATTCTGTACTCTACATTCTATATTCTGTGTTCTACATTCTATATTCTATATTCTATATTCAGTATTCTGTATTCTATATTCTAAATTCTGTGTTCTACATTCTATATTCTAAATTATATATTAAGAAATCGGTGTTCTATATTCTAAATTCTGTGTTCTGCATTCCATGTTCTCAATTATGGGTTCCATATACTCTATTCAATATTCTATATTCTGTGTTCTACATTCTATATTCTGTATACTGTATTCTGCATTCCGTATTGTATATTCTAAATTCTTTGTTCTACATTCTATATTCTAAATTGTATATTCAGTATACTTTATTCTATATTCTAAATTCTGTGTTCTGAATTTCGTGTTCTAAGTTCTGTGTTCTATATTCTCTATTCTATATTCTATATTTTGTGTAATTCATTCTATATTCTACCTTCTATATTCTCCATTCCGAAGCCTATGTTCTATATTCTGTGTTATACATTCTATATACTAAATTGTATATTCAGTATTCTGTATTCTATATTCTAAATTCAGTGTTCTGCATTCCATGTTCTAAATTTCGGGTCCTATATACTCTATTCTATATTCTATATACTGTGTTCTACATTTTATTTTCTGTATTATATATTCTGCATTCCGTATTCTATATTCTGTATTCTGGGTTCTACATTGTATATTCTAAATCCTATATTCATTATTCTGTATTCTATATTCTAAATTCTGTGTTCTACATTCTATATTCTAAATTCTATATTCAGTAATCTGTATTCTATATTCTAAATTTTGTGTTCTGCATTCCATTTCTAAATTCTGGATTCTATGTTCTGTTTTCCATATTCTAAATTCTTTGTTCTACATTCAATATTCTGTATTCAATATTCTGCCTTCCGTATACTACATTCCATATTCTGTGTTCTACATTCCATATTCTAAATTTTATATTCAGTATTCCGTATTATATACTCTAAATTCTGTGTTCTGCATTCCATATTCTAAATTCTGGGTTCTGTATTCTGTTTTCCTTATTCTTTATTTTGTTTTATACATTCTATTTTCTGTATTCTATATTCTATATTCCGTATCCTATATTCTATATTCTGTGTTCTATATTCTATAATCTTGGTTCGATATTCAGAATTCTGTATTCTATATTCTAAATTCTGTGTTATGCATTCCATGTTCAAAATTCTGTCTTCTATATTCTCTATTCAATATTCTGTGTTCTACATTCTATATTCAAAATTCTATATTCAGTATTCTTTATTCTATATCCTAAATTCTGTGTTCTTAATTCCATGTTCTAAATATGTTTTCTGTATTCTGTTTTCCATATTCTATATTCTGTGTTCTACGTTCGATAATCTGTATTGAATTTTCTGCATGCCGTATTCTATATTCTGTGTTCTACATACTATATTCTAAATGCTATATTCAGTATTCTGTATTCTATATTCTAAATTCTGTGTTCTACATTCTATGTTGTAAATTTTGGTTTCTATATACTCTAATCAGTATTCTATATTCTGTGTTCTACATGCTATATTCTGTGTTCTATATTCTGCATCCCGTATTCTCTATTCTCTATTCTGTGTTCTTCATTGTATATTCTAAATTTTATATTAAGTATTCTGTATTTTGTATTCTAAATTCTGTGTTCTATATTCCATGTTCTAAATTCTGGGTTCTATATTCTCTATTCTATATTCTATATTTTGTGTTCATCATTCTATATTCTATATTCTATATACTATATACTGCATTCCATATTCTATATTCTATATTCTGTGTTATACATTCTATATTCAGTATGTTTTTATCTATATTCTAAATTCTCTGTTCTACATTGAATGTTCTAAACTGTATATTCAGTATTCTGTATTCTATATTCTCAGTTCTGTGTTGTGCATTCCATGTTTTCAAATCTTGGTTTTGTATTGTGTTTTCCATATTCTATATTCTGTGTTCTACATTCTCTGTTCTGTATTCTATATTCAGCATTCCGTATTCTATAGTCTATATTCTGTGTTCTACATTCTATATTCTAAATTGTACATTCAGTATTCCGTATTCTATATTCTATACTCTGTGTTCTTCATTCTATATTCTAAATTCTATATTCAATATTTTTTATTCTATATTCTAAATTCTGCGTTCTGCATTCCATGTTCTAAATCCATGGTTCTATATTCTCTATTCTCTATTGTATATTCTGTGTTCTACATTCTATATTCTAAATTCTATATTCAGAAATCGGTGTTCTATATTCTAAATTCTGTGTTCTGCATTCCATGTTCTCAATTATGGGTTCCAGATACTCTATTCAATATTCTATATTCTGTCTTCTACATTCTATATTCTGTATACTGTATTCTGCATTCCGTATTGTATATTTTATATTCTTTGTTCTACATTCTATATTCAAATTTGTATATACAGTATACTTAATTCTATATTCTAAATTCTGTGTTCTGAATTTCGTGTTCTAAGTTCTGTGTTCTATATTCTCTATTCTATATTCTATATTTTGTGTACTTCATTCTATATTCTACTTTCTGTATTCTCCATTCCGTAGCCTATATTCTATATTCTGTGTTATATATTCTATATACTAAATTGTATATTCAGTATTCTGTATTCTATATTCTAAATTCAGTGTTCTGCATCCATGTTCTAAATTTCGGTTCCTATATACTCTATTCTATATTCTATATACTGTGTTCTACATTTTATATTCTGTATTATATATTCTACATTCCGTAATCTATATTCTGTATTCTGGGTTCTATATTGTATATTCTAAATCCTATATTCATTATTCTGTATTCTATGTTCTAAATTCTGTGTTCTACATTCTATATTCTAAATTCTATATTCAGTAATCTGTATTCTATATTCTAAATTTTGTGTTCTGCATTCCATTTTCTAAATTCTGGATTCTATGTTCTGTTTTCCATATTCTAAATTCTTTGTTCTACATTCAATATTCTGTATTCAATATTCTGCCTTCCGTATACTGCATTCCATATTCTGTGTTCTACATTCCAAATTCTAAATTTTATATTCAGTATTCGGTATTATATACTCTAAATTCTGTGTTCTGCATTCCATATTCAAAATTCTGGGTTCTGTATTCTGTTTACCTTATTCTATATTTTGTGTTATACATTCTATTTTCTGTATTCTATATTCTATATTCCGTATCCTATATTCTATATTCTGTGTTCTACATTCTATATACTTAGTTCGATATTCAGAATTCTGTATTCTATATTCTAAGTTCTGTGTTATGCATTCCATGTTGTAAATTCTGTCTTCTATATTCTCTATTCAATATTCTGTGTTCTACATTCTATATTCTAAATACTATATTTAGTATTCTTTATTCTATATTCTAAATTATGTGTTCTACATTCTATATTCAAAATTCTATATTCAGTATTCTTTATTCTATATTCTAAATCCTGTGTTCTGAATTCCATGTTCTAAATCTGTTTTCTGTATTCTGTTTTCCATATTCTATATTCTGTGTTCTACGTTCGATAATCTGTATTGAATTTTCTGCATGCCGTATTCTATATTCTGTTTTCTATATTCTATATTCTAAATTCTATATTCAGTATTCTGTATTCTATATTCTAAATTCGGTGTTCTACATTCTATGTTGTAAATTTTTGTTTCTATATACTCTAGTCAATATTCTATATTCTGTGTTCTACATGCTATATTCTGTGTTCTATATTCTGCACCCCGTATTCTCTATTCTCTATTCTGTGTTCTTCATTGTATATTCTAAATTTTATATTAAGTATTCTGTATTCTGTATTCTAAATTCTGTGTTCTACATTCCATGTTCTAAATTCTGGGTTCTCTATTCTATATTCTATATTTTGTGTTCATCATTCTATATTCTATATTCTATATACTATATACTGCATTCCGTATTCTATATTCTATATTCTGTGTTCTACATTCTATATTCTAAATTCTATATTCAGTATGTTTTAATCTATATTCTAAATTCTCTGTTCTACATTGAATGTTCTAAACTCTATATTCAGTATTCTGTATTCTATATTGTTTGTTCTGTGTTGTGCATTCCATGTTTTCAATTCTTGGTTTTGTATTGTGTTTTCCATATTCTATATTCTGTGTTCTACATTCTCTGTTCTGTATTCTATATTCTGCATTCCGTATTCTATAGTCTATATTCTGTGTTCTACATTCTATATTCTAAATTGTACATTCAGTATTCCGTATTCTATATTCTATACTCTGTGTTCTTCATTGTATATTTTAAATTCTATATTCAATATTTTGTATTCTATATTCTAAATTCTGCGTTCGGCATTCCATGTTCTAAATCCATGGTTCTATATTCTCTATTCTCTATTGTATATTCTGTGTTCTACATTCTATATTCTAAATTCTATATTCAGTTTTCTGTATTCTATATTCTAAATTCTGTGTTCTGCATTTAATGTTCTAAATTCTATATTCTGTATTCTGTATTCTATATTCTAAATTCTGTGTTCTGCATTCCATTTTCTAAATTCTGGGTTCTGTATTCTGTTTTCCATATTCTATATTCTGTATTCAAATTTTATATTCTGTATTCTATATTCTGCATTCCGTATTCTATATTCTATATTCTGTGTTCTGCGTTCTCTATTCTAAATTCTATATTCAGTATTCTGTATTCTATATTCTAAATTCTGTGTTCTATATTCCAAGTTCTAAATTCTGGGTTCTATATTCTCTATTCTGTATTCTATATTCTGTGTTCCACATTCTATATTCTTAATTCAATATTCTGTATTCTTTACTCTATATTCTAAATTCTGTGTTCTACATTCTATATTCTAAATTCTTTATTCAGTATTCTGTATTCTTTATTCTAATTTCTATGTTCCGCATTCTATATACTTGATTCTTTATTAAGTATTCTCTATTCTATATTCTAAATTATATGTTCCGAATTCTATGTTCTAAATTCTATATTCAGTATTCTGTATTCTGTATTCTATATTCTAAATTCTGTGTTCGGAATTCCATGTTCCAAATTCTGGATTCTATATTCTATATTATCTATTCTGTATTCTAAATTCTATATTCAGTATTCTGTATTTTATATTCCAAATTCTGTGTTCTGCATTCCGTGTCTAATTTCTGGGTTCTCTATTCTGTGTTCCATATTCTAAATTCTGTGTTCTACATTCTATATTCTGTAATCAATATTCTGCATTCTGTATTCTACATTCCATATTCTGTGTTCTATATTCTATATTCTAAATTTGATATTCAGTATTCTGTATTTTATATTGTAAATTCTGTGTTCTACATTCCATGTTCTAAATTCTGTGTTCTATATTCTCTATTCTATATTCTATATTTTGTGTTCATCATTCTATATTCTATATTCTATATACTATATACTGCATTCCGTATTCTATATTCTATATTCTGTGTTCTACATTGTATATTCTAAATTCTATATTCAGTATGTTTTATTCTATATTCTAAATTCTCTGTTCTACATTGAATGTTCTAAACTCTATATTCAGTATTCTGTATTCTATATTCTTAGTTCTGTGTTGTGCATTCCATGTTTTCAATTCTTTTTTTTGTATTGTGTTTTCCAT
Organism: Vicugna pacos; assembly: GCF_048564905.1. Lineage (NCBI taxonomy): Eukaryota > Metazoa > Chordata > Mammalia > Artiodactyla > Camelidae > Vicugna > Vicugna pacos. Next base: position 85,677,944 of record NW_027328741.1, on the reverse strand, counting down.
ATTCTAAATTCTGTGTTCTATATTCTATATTCTGTATTCAATATTCTGCATTCCGTATTCTACATTCCATATTTTGTGTTCTACATTCTATATTCTTAATTTTATATTCAGTATTCTGTATTCTATATTTTAAATTCTGTGCTCTGCATTCCATGTTCTAAATTCTGGGTTCTTAATTCTGTTTTCCTATTTCTATATTCTCTGTTCAAAATTCTAATTTCTGTATTGTATATTCTACATTCTGTATTCTATGTTCTATATTCTGTGTTCTACACTGTGCATTCTAAATTCTATATTCAGTATTCTGTATTCTATAATTTAATTCTGTTTTCTACATTCCATGTTCTAAATACTGGGTTCTATATTCTCTATTCTATATTCTCTATTCTGTGTTCTACATTCTATATTCATAATTATATATTGTGTATTCTGTATTCTATATTCTAAATTCTGTGTTCTGCATTCCATGTTTTAAATATTGGGTTCTATATACTCTATTGTATATTCTAAATTCTGTGTTGTATATTGTATATTCATATTCTATATTCAGTATTCGGTATTCTATATTTTAAATTCTGTGTTCTGCATTCCATGTTCTAAATTTTGGTTTCTATATTCTGTATTCTATATTCTATATTCTGTGTTCTACATTCTGTATTCTAAATTCTATATTCAGTATTCTGTATTCTATATTCTAAATTCTGTGTTCTACATTCTATATTCTAAATTCTATATTCAGATATCCGTGTTCTATATTCTAAATTCTGTGTTCTGCATTCCATGTTCTCAATTATGTGTTCCATATACTCTATTAAATATTCTATATTCTGTGTTATACATTCTATATTGTGTATTCTGTATTCTGCATTCTTTATTCTATATTCTGTATTCTGGGTTCTACGTTCTATATTCTAAATTCTATATTCAGTATTCTGTATTCTAAATGTTAAATTCTGTGTTCTGCATTCCATGTTCTATATTCTGGGTTCTATATTCTGTTTTCCATATTCTAAATTCTGTGTTCTATATTCTATATTCTGTATTCAATATTCTGCATTCCGTATTCTACATTCCATATATTGTGTTCTACATTCTATATTCTTAATTTTATATTCAGTATTCTGTATTCTATATTTTAAATTCTGTGCTCTGCATTCCATGATATAAATTCTGTGTTCTTTATTCTGTTTTCCTATTTCTATATTCTCTGTTCAAAATTCTATATTCTGTATTGTATATTCTACATTCTGTATTCTATGTTCTATATTCTGTGTTCTACATTGTGCATTCTAAATTTTATATTCAGTATTCTGTATTCTATATTCTACATTCTGTGTTCAGCATTCCATGTCCTCATTTCTTTGTTTTGTATTCTGTTTTCCATATTCTATATTCTGTGTTCTATATTCAATATTCTGTATTCTATATACTGCTTTCCGTATTCTTTTTTTTATATTCTGTGTTATACATTCTATATTCTAAATTGTATATTCAATATTCTGTATTCTATATTCTATATTTTTGTTCTGAATTCCTATTTATAAATTCTTTATTCAGTATTTACTTTCTATATTCTAAATTATGTGTTATGCATTCTATATTCTAAATTCTGTAGTCAGTATTCTGTATACTATATTCTAAATTTTGTGCTCTGCATTCCATGTTCTAAATTCTGGGTTCTGTATTCTGTTTTCCAAATTCTATAATTTGTGTTCTGCCTTCTATATTCTTTATTGTATATTTTGCATGCCGTAATCCATATTCTGTGTTCTACATTTTATATTCCAAATTCTATATTCAGTATTCGTTATTCTATATTTTAAATTCTGTGTTCTGCATTCCATGTTCTCAATTGTGGGTTCCATATACTCTATTCAATATTCTATATTCTGTGTTCTACATTCTATTTTCTGCATACTGTATTCTGCATTCCGTATTTTATATTCTATATTCTTTGTTCTACATTCTATATTCTAAATTGTATATTCAGTATACTTTATTCTATATTCTAAATTTTGTGTTCTGAATTTCGTGTTCTAATTTCTGTGTTCTATATTCTCTAATCTATATTCTATAATTTGTGTACTTCATTCTATATTCTACCTTCTATATTCTCCATTCCGTAGTCTATATTCTATATTCTGTGTTATACATTCTATATACTAAATTGTATATTCAATATTCTGTATTCTATATTCAGTGTTCTGCATTCCATGTTCTAAATTTCGGGTCCTATATACTCTATTCTATATTCTATATACTGTGTTCTACATTTTATATTCTGTATTATATATTCTGCATTCCGTATTCTATATTCTGTATTCTGGGTTCTACATTGCATATTCTAAATCCTATATTTAGTATTCTGTATTCTATATTCTAAATTCTGTGTTCTACATTCTATATTCTAAATTCTATATTCTGTAATCTGTATTCTATATTCTAAATTTTGTGTTTTGCATTCCATTTTCTAAATTCTGGATTCTATGTTCTGTTTTCCATATTCTAAATTTTGTGTTCTACATTCGATATTCTGTATTCAATATTCTGCCTTCCGTATACTACATTCCATATTCTGTGTTCTACATTCCATATTCTAAATTTTATATTCAGTGTTCGGTATTATATACTCTAAATTCTGTGTTCTGCATTCCATATTCTAAATTCTGGGTTCTGTATTCTGTTTTCCATATTCTATATTTTGTGTTCTACATTCTATTTTCTGTATTCTATATTCTATATTCCGTATCCTATATTCTATATTCTGTGTTCTACATTCTATATTCTTAATTCGATATTCAGAATTCTGTATTCTATATTCTAAATTCTGTGTTATGCATTCCATGTTCTAAATTATGTCTTTTATATTCTCTATTCAATATTCTGTGTTCTACATTCTATATTCTTAATTCGATATTCAGTATTCTTTATTCTATATTCTAAATTATGTGTTCTACATTCTATATTCAAAATTCTATATTCAGTATTCATTATTCTATATTCTAAATTCTGTGTCCTGAATTCCATTTTCTAAATTCTGGGTTCTGTATTCTGTTTTCCATATTGTATATTCTGTATTCAAATTTTATATTCCGTAGTCTATATTCTGCATTCCATATTCTATATTCTATATTCTGTGTTCTGCGTTCTGTATTCTAAATTCTATATTCAGTATTCTGTATTCTATATTTTAAATTCTGTGTTCTATATTCCAAGTTCTATTTTCTGGGTTCTATATTCTCTATTCTCTATTCTATATTCTGTGTTGTACATTCTATATTCTTAATTCAATATTCTGTATTCTTTACTCTATATTCTAAATTCTGTGTTCTACATTCTATATTCTAAATTCTTTATTCAGTATTCTGTATTCTTTATTCTAATTTCTATATTCCGCATTCTATATACTAGATTCTATATTAAGTATTCTGTATTCTATATTCTAAATTCTGTGTTCGGCATTTCATGTTCTAAATTCTGGATTCTATATTCTATATTATCTATTCTATGTTCTAAATTCTATATTCAGTATTCTGTATTTTATATCCCAAATTCTGTGTTCTGCATTCCATGTCTAATTTCTGGGTTCTCTATTCTGTGTTCCATATTCTAAATTCTGTGTTCTACATTCTATATTATGTATTCAATATTCTGCATTCTGTATTCTACATTCCATATTCTGTGTTCTACATTCTATATTCTAAATTTGATATTCAGTATTCTGTATTTTATATTGTAAATTCTGTGTTCTACATTCCATGTTCTAAATTCTGGGTTCTCTATTGTCTATTCTATATTCTATATTTTGTGTTCATCCTTCTATATTGTATATTCTATATTCTGCATTCCGTAGTGTCTATTCTATATTCTGTGTTCTACATTCTAAATTCTAAATTCTATATTCAGTATTCTCTATTCTATATTCTAAATTCTGTGTTCTTCATTCCATGTTATAAATTCTGGGTTTTATATTCTCTATTCTATATTCTATATTCTGTGTTCTACATTCTATATTCTAAATTGTATATTCAGTATTCTTTATTCTAAGTTTTGTGTTCTACATTCCTTTTTCTAAATTTATATTCAGTATTCTTTATTCTATATTTTTCATTCTGTGTTCTGCATTCCATGTTTTCAATTCTGGGTTTTGTATTCTGTTTTCCATATTCTATATTCTGTGTTCTATTTTCTATGTTCTGTATTCTATATTCTGCATTTCGTATTCTATATTCTATATTGTGTGTTCTACATTCTATATTCTAAACTGTATATTCAGTATTCCGTATTCTATATTCTATACTCTGTGTTCTTCATTCTATATTCTAAATTCAATATTCAATATTTTGTATTCTATATTCTAAATTCTGCGTTCTGCATTCCATGTTCTAAATCCATGGTTCTCTATTCTCTATTCTCTATTATATATTCTGTGTTCTACATTCTATATTCTAAATACTATATTCAGTTTTCTGTATTCTATATTCTAAATTCTGGGTTCTGCATTCAATGTTCTAAATTCTATATTCAGTATTCTGTATTCTATATTCTTAATTCTGTGTTCTGCATTCCATTTTTTAAATTCTGGGTTCTGTATTCTGTTTTCCATATTCTATATTCTGTATTCTAAATTTTATATTCTGTATTCTATATTCTGCATTCCGTATTCTATATTCTATATTCTGTGTTCTGCGTTCTATATTCTAAATTCTATATTGAGTATTCTGTATTCTACATTTTAAATTCTGTGTTCTGCATTCCATGTTCTATATTCTGGGTTCTATATTCTGTTTTCCATATTCTAAATTCTGTGTTCTATATTCTATATTCTGTATTCAATATTCTGCATTACGTATTCTACATTCCATTTTCTGTGTTCTATATTCAATATTCTAAATTCTATATTCAGTATTCTGTATTCTATATTTTAAATTCTGTGCTCTGCATTCCATGTTCTAAATTCTGGGTTCTGCATTCTGTTTTCCTAAATCTATATTCTGTGTTCAACATTCTATATTCTTTATACTATATTCTACTTTCCGTACTCTATATTCTATATTCTGTGTTCTACATTCTGTATTCAAAATTCTGTATTCAGTATTCTGCATTCTACATTTTAAATTCTGTGTTCTACATTCCATGTTCTAAATTCTGAGTTCTATACTGTTTGTTCTATATTCTATATTCTGTGTTCTACATTCTATATTCTTAATTCTTTATTCTGTATTCTTTACTCTATATTCTAAATTCTGTGTTCTACATTGTATATTCTACATTCTATATTCTTTATTCTGTATTCTATATTCTAATTTCTATATTCCCCATTCTATATTCTAGATTCTATATTAAGTATTCTGTATTCTATTATCTAAGTTCTATATTCCGCATTCTATGTTCTAAATTCTATATAAAGTTTTCTGTATTCTACAATCTAAATTCTGAGTTCGGTTTTCCATGTTCTAAATTCTGGGTTCTATATTCTGTTTTCAATATTCTAAATTCTGTGTTATTCATTGTATATTCTAAATTCTATATTCAGTATTCTTTATTCTATATTCTAAATTCTGTGTTCTGCATTCCTGTTTATATATACTTTATTCAGTATTCTGCATGTTATATCCTATATTCTGTTTTCTGCATTCTATGTTCTAAATTCTATATTCAGTATTCTGTATATTTTATTCTAAATTCTTAGTTCTGCATTCCATGTTCTAAATTCTGGGTTCTATATTCTCTATTCCATTTTCTATATTCTGTGTTCTACATTGTATATTCTAAATTCTATATTCTGTATTCTTTATTCTATTTTCTAAATTCTGTGTTCTGCATTCTATATTCTAATTTATATATTCAGTATTCTGTATTCTATATTCTTAAATCTGGGTTCTGCATTCCATGTTTTCAATTCTGGGTTTTGTATACTGTTTTCCATATTCTATATTCTGTGTTCTACATTCTATGTTCTGTATTCTATATTCTGCATTCGATATTTTATGTTCTATATTGTGTGTTCTACATTCTATATTTTAAATTCTATATACTGTAATCTGTATTCTATATTCTAAATTCTGTGTTCTGCATTCCATGTTCTCAATTCTGGGTTTTGTATTCTTCTTTCCATATTCTATATTCTGTGTTCTACATTCTATATTCTGTATTCTAATTTCTGCATTCCGTATTCTATATTCGAAGTTCTGTGTTCTACATACTATATTCTAAATTCTATATCCAGTATTCCGTATTCTATATTCTATGCTCTGTGTTCTACATTCTATATTCTAAAATTATATTAAGTATTCTGTATTCTATATTCTAAATTCTGTGTTCTGCCTTCCGTTTTCTAAGTTCTGTGTTGTATATTCTCTATTCTATATTCTATATTTTGTGTTCTTCATTCTATATTCTGCCTTCTATATTCTCCATTCCGTAGTCTATATTCTATATTCTGTGTTATACATTCTATATCCAATTTCTATATTCAGTGTTCTGTATTCTATATTCTAAATTCTGTGTTCTGCATAACTGTTTATAAATTCTTTATTCAGTATTCTGCATTCTATATTCTAAATTCTGTGTTCTGTATTGTATATTCTAAATTGTATATTCAGTATTCTTTATTCTATATTCTAAATTCTGTGTTCTGCATTCCATGTTCTAAATTTTGAGTTCTGTATACTGTTTTCCTTATTGTGTATTCTGTGTTCTGCATTCAATATTCTGTATTGTATATTCAGATGCTGTATTCTATATTCTGTGTTGTACATTCTATATTCTAAATTCTATATTCAGTATTCTGTATTCTATATTCTAAATTTTGTGTTCTTCATTCCATGTTCCAAAATTTGTGTTCTATATACTCTATTCTATATTCTATATTCTGTGTTGTACATTGTATATTCTGTATTCTATATTTTACATTCCGTATTCTATATTATATATTCTGGGTTCTACATTGTATATTCTAAATTCTATATAAAGTATTCTGTATTATATAATTTAAATTCTGTGTTCTACATTGTATATTCATATTCTATATTCAGTATTCTGTATTCTATATTTAAAGTTATGTGTTCTGCATTCAGTGATGTAAATTTTGTGTTCAATATTCTGTATTCTATATTCCATATTCTGAGTTCAACATTCTATATTCTAAATACGATATTCAGTATTCTGTATTCAATATTCTAAATTCTGTGTTCTAAATTCCATGTTCTAAATTCTGGGTTCTATATTCTCTATTCTACATTCTATATTTTGTGTTCATCATTCTATATTCTATATTCTATATTCTTCATTCCGTGTTCTATATTCTATATTCTGTGATCTACATTCTATATTCATAAGTCTATATTCAGTATTCTGTATTCTATATTCTAAATTCTGTGTTGTGCATTCCATGTTAAATATTCTATGTTCTACATTCTCTAACCAATTTTCTATATTCAGTGTTCTACATTGTATATTCTAATCTCTATATTCAGTATTCTTTATTCTATTTTCTATATTCTGTGTTCTACAGTCTATATTCTAACTTCTATATTCAGTATTCCGTATTCTATATTCTTAATTCTGTGTTCTGCATTCCATGTTTTCAATACGGGGTTTTGTATTGTGTTTTCCATATTCTATATTCTGTGTTCTACATTCTATGTTCTGTATTGTATATTCTGCATTCCGTATTCTATATTGTATATTCTGTGTTCTACATACTATATTCTAAAGTGTATATTCAGTATTCCGTATTCTATATTCTATATACTGTGTTCTACATTCTATATTCTAAATTCTATATTCAGTATTCTGTATTCTATATTCTAAATTCTGTGCTCTGCATTCCATTTGCTAAATTTTGAGTTCTGTATTCTGTTTTCCTTATTGTGTATTCTGTGTTCTGCATTCAATATTCTGTATTGTATATTCAGATGCTGTATTCTATATTCTGTGTTGTACATTCTATATTCTAAATTCTATATTCAGTTTTCTGTATTCTAAATTCAAAATTCTGTGTTCTTCATTCCATGTTCCAAAATTTGTGTTCTATATACTCTATTCTATATTCCATATTCTGTGTTCTACATTGTATATTCTGTATTCTATATTTTGCATTCCGTATTCTATATTATATATTCTGGGTTCTACATTATATATTCTAAATTCTATATAATGTATTCTGTATTATATAATCTAAATTCTGTGTTCTACATTGTATATTCATATTCTATATTCAGTATTTTGTATTCTATATTTAAAATTCTGTGTTCTGCATTCAGTGATGTAAATTTTGTGTTCAATATTCTGTATTCTATATTCCATATTCTGAGTTCAACATTCTATATTCTAAATTCGATATTCAGTGTTCTGTATTCAATATTCTAAATTCTGTGTTCTAAATTCCATATTCCAAATTCTGGGTTCTATATTCTCTATTCTACATTCTATATTTTGTGTTCATCATTCTATATTCTATATTCTATATTCTGCATTCCGTGTTCTATATTCTATATTCTGTGATCTACATTCTATATTCTAAAGTCTATATTCAGTATTCTGTTTTCTGTATTCTAAATTCTGTGTTCTGCATTCCATGTTATATATTCTATGTTCTATATTCTCTAACCAATTTTCTATATTCTGTGTTCTACATTGTATATTCTAAATTCTATATTCAGTATTCTTTATTCTATATTCTAAATTCTGTGTTCTACAGTCTATATTCTATGTTCTATATTCAGTATTCCGTATTCTATATTCTTAATTCTGTGTTCTGCATTCCATGTTTTCATTTCTGGGTTTTGTATTCTGTTTTCCATATTCTATATTCTGTGTTCTACATTCTATGTTCTGTATTGTATATTCTGCGTTCCGTATTCTATATTCTATATTCTGTGTTCTACATTCTATATTCTAAACTGTATATTCAGTATTCCGTATTCTATATTCCATATACTGTGTTCTACATTCTATATTCTAAATTCTATATTCAGTTTTCTATATTCTATATTCTAAATTCTGTGTTCTGCATTCCATGTTCCAAATTCTATATTCAGTATTCTGTATTCTATATTATTAATTCTGTGTTCTGCATTCTATGTTCTAAATTCTATATTCAGTATTCTGTATTCTATATTCTAAATTCTGTGTTCTGCATTCCGTGTTCTAAATTCTGGGTTCTATATTCACTATTCTATATTCTATATTTGTGATCTTCATTCTATATTCTACATACTATATTGTGCATTCCCTATTGTATATTCTATATTCTGTGTACTACATTCTATATTCTAAAATCTTTATTCAGTATTCTGTATTCTATATTCTAAATTCTCTGTTCTGCATTCAATTACTCTATTCTAGTTTCTATATTCTCTATTCCATATACTATATTTTGTGTTCTACCGTCTGTATTCTACCTACTATATTCTCCATTCCGTAGTCTATTTTCTATATTCTGTGTTATTCATTCTATATTCTAAATACTATATACAGTATTCTTCATTCAATATTCTAAATACTGTGTTCTGCATTCAATGTTCTTAATTCTATATTCTGTATTCTGTATTCTATATTCTAAATTCTGTGTTCTTCATTCCAGTTCTAAATTCTGAGTTCTGTTTTCTGTTTTCCACATTCTATATTCTGTGTTTTGCATTCTGTATTCTGTATTGTATATTCTGCATGACGTATTCCGTATTCTGTGTTTACATTCTATATTCCAAATCCTATATTTAGTATTCTGTATTCTATATTCTAAATTCTGTGTTCTGCATTCCATGTTCTAAATTTTGGATTCTATATCCTCTAATCTATATTCTAAATTCTGTGTTCTGTATTGAATATTCATGTTCTATATTCAGTATTCGTTATTCTATATTTTAAATTCTGTGTTCTGCATTCCATATTCTAAATTTTGGTTTCTATATTCTGTATTCTATATTCTATATTCTGAGTTCTACATTCTATATTCTGCATTCCGTATTCTATATTCTATATTCTGTGATCTACATTCTATATTCTAAATTCTATATTCAGTATTCTGTATTCTATATTCTAAATTCTGTGTTCTGCATTCCATGTTCTAAATTCTGGGTTCTATATTCCCTAAACTATTTTCTATATACTTTGTTCTACATTGTATATTCTAAATTCTATATTCAGTATTCTTTATTCAATATTCTAAATTCTGTGTTCTACATTGTATATTCTAAATTCTATATTCAGTATTCTGTATTCCATATTCTTAATTCTGTGTTCTGCTTTCCATGTTTTCCATTCTGGGTTTTGTATTCTGTTTTCCATATTCTATATTCTGTGTTCTATATTCTATGTTCTGTATTCTCTATTCTGCATTCCGTATTCTATATTCTATATTCTGTGTTCTACATTCAATATTCTAAATTCTATATTCAGTATTCTGTATTCTATATTCTATATTCTGTGTTCTACATTCTATATTCTAAAACCTTTATTCAGTATTCTGTATTCTATATTCTAAATTCTATGTTCTGCATTCCATTTCTTAATTCTGTGTTCTGTATTCTCTATTCTATATTGTATATTTTGTGTTCTTCATTCTTTTTTTAACTTCAATATTCTCGATTTCGTAGTCTATATTCTATATTCTGTGTTATTTATTATGTATTCAAATTCTATATTCAGTATTCTTTATTCTATTTTCTAAATTCTGTGTTCTGCATTCCTGTTTATAAATTCTATATACAGTGTTCTGCATTCCAGTTCTAATTTCTGAGTTCTGTATTCTGTTTTCCACATTCTATATTCTGTGTTCTGCATTCTATATTCTGTATTGTATATTCTGCATGCTGTATTCCATATTCTGTGTTCTACATTCTATATTCCAAATTCTATATTCAGTATTCTGTATTTTATATTCTAAATTCTGTGTTCTGCATTCCATGTTCTAAATTTTGGTTTCTATATACTTTATTCTATATTCTAATATCTGTGTTGTTTATTGTATATCCATATTCTATATTCAGCTTTCTGTATTCTATATTTTACATTCTATGTTCTGCATTCCATGTTCTAAATTTTGGTTTCTATATTCTGTATTCTATATTCTATATTCTGTGTTTTATATTCTATATTCTAAATTCAATATTCAGTATTCTGTATTCTATATTCTTAAATCTGTGTTCTACTTTCTTTATTCTAAATTCTATATTCAGATATCGGTGTTCTATATTCTAAATTCTGTGTTCTGCATTCCGTGTTCTACGTTCTGGTTTCTGTATTCACTCTTCTATATTCTATATTTGTGTTCTTCATTCTATATTCTACATACTATATTCTGCATTCCCTATTCTATATTCTATATTCTGTGTTCTACATTCTATATTCTAAAACCTTTATTCAGTATTCTGTATTCTATATTCTAAATTCTATGTTCTGCATTCCATTTCTAAATTCTGGGTTCTATACTCTCTATTCTATATTCTATATTGTGTGTTCTTCATTCTTTTTTCTAACTTCTATATTCTCCATTTCGTAGTCTATATTCTATATTCTGTGTTATTTATTATATATTCAAAATTCTATACTCGGTATTCTTTATTCTATTTTCTAAATTCTGTGTTCTGCATTCCTGTTTATAAATTCTATATACAGTGTTCTGCATTCTATAATCTTAATTCTGTGTTCTGCATTCTATGTTCTGAATAATATATTCAGTATTCCTTATACTATATTCTAAGTTCTGTGTTCTGCATTCTATATTCTAAATTCTATATTCAGTATTCTGTATTCTATATTCTAAATTCTGTGTTTTGTATTCAGTGTTCTAAATTCTGTGTTCTATATTGTATATTGTATATTCTATATTCTGTGCTGTTCATTCTATATTCTAAAGTCTATATTCAGTTTTCTGTATTCTATATTCTAAATTATGTATATGCATTCCATATTCTAAATTCTATATTCAGTATTCTGTATTCTATATTCTAAATTCTGTGTTCTACTTTCTATATTCTAAATTCTATATTCAGTAATCTGTATTCTATATTCTAAATTTTGTGTTCTGCATTCCATTTTCTAAATTCTGGATTCTATATTCTGTTTCCATATTCTAAATTCTGTGTTCTACATTCGATATTCTGTATTCAATATTCTGCCTTCCGTATACTACATTCCATATTCTGTGTTCTACATTCCATATTCTAAATTTTATAATCAGTATTCGTTATTATATACTCTAAATACTGTGTTCTGCATTCCATATTCTAAATTCTGGGTTCTGTATTCTATTTTCCATATTCTATATTTTGTGTTCTACATTCTATTTTCTGAATTCTATATTCTATATTCCGTATCCGAAATTCTATATTCTGGGTTCTACATTCTATATTCTTAGTTCGATATTCAGAATTCTGTATTCTATATTCTAAATTCTGTGTTATGCTTTCCATGTTCTAAATTCTGTCTTCTCTATTCTCTATTCAATATTCTGTGTTCTACATTCTATATTCTAAATTCTATTTTCAGTATTCTTTATTCTATATTCTAAATTATGTGTTCTACATTCAATAATCAAAATTCTATATTCAGTATTCTTTATACTATATTCTAAATTCTGTGTTCTGAATTCCATGTTCTAAATTCTGGATTCTGTATTCTGTTTTCCATATTCTATATACTGTGTTCTACATTGGATAATCTGTATTGAATTTTCTGCATGCCGTATTCCATATTCTGTGTTCTACATTCTATATTCTAAATTCTATACTAAGTATTCTGTATTCTATATTCTAAATTCTGTGTTCTACATTCTATGTTGTAAATTTTGGTTTCTATATACTCTAATCAATTTTCTATATTCTGTGTTCTACATGCTATATTCTGTGTTCTATATTCTGCACCCCGTATTCTATATTCAATATTCTGTGTTCTTCATTCTATATTCTAAATTTTATATTAAGTATTCTGTATTCTGTATTCTAAATTCTGTGTTCTACATTCCATGTTCTAAATTCTGGGTTCTATATTCTCTGTTCTATATTCTATATTTTGTGTTCATCATTCTATATTCTATATTCTATATACTATATACAGCATTCCGTATTCTATATTCTAAATTTTGTGTTCTACATTCTATATTCTAAATTCTATATTCAGTATTTTTTAATCTATATTCTAAATTCTCTGTTCTACATTGTATGTTCTAAACTTTATATTCAGTATTCTGTATTCTACATTCTTAGATCTGTGTTGTACATTCCATGTTTTCAATTCTTAGTTTTGTATTGTGTTTTCCATATTCTATATTCTGTGTTCTACATTCTATATTCTAAATTGTACATTCAGTATTCCGTATTCTATATTCTATACTCTGTTTTCTATATTCTATATTCTATTATTTATATACAGTATTCTTTATCTATATTCTAAATTCTGTGTTCTGCATTCATTTTTCAAATTTTGGATTCTATATCCTCTAATCTATATTCTAAATTCTGTGTTCTATATTGTATATTCATATTCTATATTCAGTATTCATTATTCTATATTTTAAAATCTGTGTTCTGCAATCCATGTTCTAAATTTGATTTTTATATTGTGTATTCTTGATTGTATATTCTAAGTTCTACATTCTATATTTTGTATTCTATATTCTACATTCTGTATTCTATATTCTATATTCTGTGATCTACATTCTATATTCTAAATTCTATGTTCAGTATTCTGTATTCTATATTCTAAATTCTGTGTTCTGCATTCCATGTTCTAAATTCTGGGTTCTATATTCCCTAACCTATTTTCTATATTCTGTGTTCTACATTGTATATTCTAAATACTATATTCTGTATTCTGTATTCCATATTCTTAATTCTGTGTTCTGCTTTCCAAGTTTTCAATTCTGGGTTTTGTATTCTGTTTTCCATATTCTATATTCTGTGTTCTACATTCTATGTTCTGTATTCTCTATTCTGCATTCCGTATTCTATATTCTATATTCTGTGTTCTACATTCTATATTCTAAATTCTATATTCAGTGTTCTGTATTCTATATTCTAAATTCTGTGTTCTGCATTCCATGTTCCAAATTCTATATTCAGTATTCTGTATTCTATAGTCTAAATACTGTGTTCTGCATTCTATGTTCTAAATTCTATATTCAGTATTCTGTATTCTATATTCTAAATTCAGTGTTCTGCATTCCGTGTTCTAAATTCAGGTTTCTATATTCACTATTCTATATTGTATATTTATGTTCTTCATTCTATATTCTACATACTATATTCTGCATTCCCTATTTTATATTCTATAGTCTGTGTTCTACATTCTATATTCTAAAACCTTTATTCAGTATTCTGTATTCTATATTCTAAATTCTATGTTCTGTATTCCATTTCTAAATTCTGGGTTCTATATTCTCTATTCTATATTCTATATTGTGTGTTCTTCATTCTTTTTTCTAACTTCTATATTCTCCATTTCGTAGTCTATATTCTATATTCTGTGTTATTTATTATATATTCAAAATTCTATACTCGGTATTCTTTATTCTATTTTCTAAATTCTGTGTTCTGCATTCCTGTTTATATATTCTATATACAGTGTTCTGCATTCTATAATCTTAATTCAGTGTTCTGCATTCTATGTTCTGAATAATATATTCAGTATTCTGTATACTATATTCTAAATTCTGTGTTCTACATTCCATGTTCTAAATTCTGGGTTCTATATTCTCTATTCTATATTCTATATTTTGTGTTCAACATTCTATATTCTGTATTCTATATACTATATACTGCATTCCGTATTCTATATTCTAAATTCTGTGTTGTACATTCTATATTATAAATTCTATATTCAGTATTCTGTATTCTATATTCTAAATTCTGGGTTCTTCATTCCATGTTCTAAATTCTGTTTTCTATGCTATATTCTATAATCTGTGTTATACATTCTATATTCTAAATTCTATATTCAGTTTTCTGTGTCCTATATTCTAAATTCTGTGTTCTGCGTTCAATGTTGTAAATTCTATATTCAGTATTCTGTATTCTATATACTAAATTCTGTGTTCTGCATTCAATTTTCTAAATTCTAGGTTCTGTATTCTGTTTTCCATAGTCTATATTCTGTATTCAAATTTTATATTCTGTATTCTATATTCTGCATTCCGTATTCTATATTCTATATTCTGTGTTCTGCGTTCTGTATTCTAAATTCTATATTTAGTATTCTGTATTCTATATTCTAAATTCTGTGTTTTATATTCCAAGTTCTAATTTCTGGGTTCTATATTCTCTATACTATATTCTATATTCTGTGTTCTACATTCTATATTCTTAATTCAATTTTCTGTATTCTTTACTCTATATTCTAAATTCTGTGTTCTACATTCTATATTCTAAATTCTTTATTCAGTTTTCTGTATTCTTTATTCTAATTTGTATGTTCCGCATTCTATATACTAGATTCTATATTAAGTATTCTGTATTCTATATTCTAAATTCTTTGTTCCCCATTCTATGTTCTAAATTCTATATTCAGTATTCTGTATTCTATATTCCAAATTCTGTGTTCTGCATTCAATGTCTAATTTCTGGGTTCTCTATTCTGTGTTCCATATTCTTTATTCTGAGTTCTACATTCTATATTCTGTATTCAGTATTCTGCATTCTGTATTCTACATTCCATATTCTGTGTTCTACATTCTATATTCTAAATTTGATATTCAGTATTCTGTATTTTATATTGTAAATCCTGTGTTCTAATTTCCATGTTTTAAATTCTGGGTTCTATATTGTCTATTCTATATTCTATATTTTGTGTTCATTATACTATATTGTATATTCTATATTCTGCATTCCGTAGTCTATATTTTATATTCTGTGTTCTACATTCTAAATTCTAAATTCTATATTCTGCATTCTCTATTCTATATTCTAAATTCTGTGTTCTTCATTCCATGTTATGAATAATGGGTTTATATTCTCTATTCTATATTCTATATTCTGTGTTCTACATTCTATATTGTATATTCAGTATTCTTTATTTTATATTTTTAATTCTGTGTTCTGCATTCCATGTTTTCAATTCTGGGTTTTGTGTTCTGGTTTCATATTCTATATTCTGTGTTCTATATTCTATGTTCTGTATTCTATATTCTGCATTCCGTATTCTATATTCTATATAGTGTGTTCTACATTCTATATTCTAAATACTATATTCAGTGTTCTGTATTCTATAGTCTAAATTCTGTGTTCTGCATTCCTGTTTATAAATTCTTTATTCAGTATTCTGCATTCTATATTCTAAATTCTGTGTTCTGCATGGTATATTCTAAATTGTTTATTCAGTATTCTGTATTCTATATTCTAAATTCTGTGTTCTGCATTCCATGTTCTAAATTTTAGGTTCCATATGCACTATTCAATATCTATATTCTGTGTTCTATATTCTATATTCTGTATTCTATATTCTGCATTCCGTATTCTATATTCAATACGCTGTGTTGTACATTCTTTATTCTAAATTCTATATTAAGTATTCTGTATTCTATATTCTAAATTCTGTGTTTTGCATTCCGTGTTCTAATTTCTGGGCTCTATATTCACTATTCTATATTCTTTATTTGTGTTCTTCATTGTATATTCTATATATTATATTCTACATTCCCTATTCTATATTCCATATTCTGTGTTCTACATTCTATATTGTAAAAACTTTATTCAGTATTCTGTATTCTATATTCTAATTTCTATTTTCTGCATTCCATTTCTAAATTCTGGGTTCTATTTTCTCTATTCTATATTCAATATTTTGTGTTGTTAATTTTTTATTCTACCTTCTATATTCTCCATTCCGTAGTCTATATTCTATATTCTGTGTTATATATTATATATTCTAAATTCTATATTCAGTATTCTTTATTCTATTTTCTAAATTCTTTGTTCTGCATTCCAGTTTATAAATTCTATATACAGTATTCTGCATTGTATAATCTTAAATCTGTCTTCTGCATTCTATGTTCTAAATTCTATATTCAGTATTCTGTATACTATATTCTAAATTCTGTGTTCTGCATTCAATGTTCTAAATACTGAGTTCTGTATTCTGTTTTCTTTATTGTGTATTCTGTGTTCTGCATTCAATATTCTGTATTGTATTTTCAGATGATGTATTCTATATTCTGTGTTGTACATTCTATATTATAAATTCTATATTCAGTATTCTGTATTCTATATTCTAAATTCTGGTTTCTTCATTCCATATTCTATATTTTGTGTTCTTCATTCTATTTTCTGTATTCTATATTCTATATACCGTATCCTATATTCTATATTCTGTATTCTACATTCTATATTCTTAGTTCGATATTCAGAATTCTGTATTCTATATTCTAAATTCTGTGTTATGCATTCCATGTTCTAAATTCTGTCTTCTATATTATCTATTCAATATTCTGTGTTGTACATTCTATATTCAATATTCTATATTCAGTATTCTGTATTCTATATTCTAAATTCTGTGTTCTACATTCTATGTTGTAAATTTTGGTTTCTATATACTCTAATCAATATTCTATATTCTGTGTTCTACATGCTATATTCTGTGTTCTATATTCTGCACCCCGTATTCTATATTCTATATTCTGTGTTCTTCATTCTATATTCTAAATTTTATATTAAGTATTCTGTATTCTGTATTCTAAATTCTGTGTTCTACATTCCATATTCTAAATTCTGGGTTCTATATTCTCAATTCTATATTCTATATTTTGTGTTCATCATTCTATATTCTATATTCTATATACTATATACTGCATTCCGTATTCTATATTCTATATACTGTGTTCTACATTCAATATTCTAAATTCTATATTCAGTATTTTTTAATCTATATTCTAAATTCTCTGTTCTACA
Organism: Vicugna pacos; assembly: GCF_048564905.1. NCBI lineage: Eukaryota > Metazoa > Chordata > Mammalia > Artiodactyla > Camelidae > Vicugna > Vicugna pacos. Next base: position 85,660,059 of record NW_027328741.1, on the reverse strand, counting down.
TTGTATGTTGTAAACTCTATATTCAGTATTCTGTATTCTATATTCTTAGTTCTGTGTTGTGCATTCCATATTTTCAATTCTTGATTTTGTTTTGTGTTTTCCATATTCTTTATTCTGTGTTCTACATTCTCTGTTCTGTATTCTATATTCTGCATTCCGATTCTATATTCTATATTCTGTGTTAGTCATTCAATATTCTAAATACTATATACAGTATTCTGCATTCAATATTCTAAATACTGTGTTCTGCATTCAATGTTCTAAATTCTATATTCTGTATTCTGTATTCTATATTCTAAATTCTGTGTTCTTCATTCCAGTTCTAAATTCTGAGTTCTCTTTTCTGTTTTCCACATTCTATATTCTGTGTTTTGCATTCTATATTCTGTATTGTATATTCTGCATGCTGTATTCCGTGTTCTGTGTTCTACATTCTATATTCCAAATCCTAAATTCAGTATTCTGTATTCTATATTCTAAATTCTGTGTTCTGCATTCCATGTTCTAAATTTTGGTTTCTATATTCTTTATTCTATATACTATATTCTGAGTTCTACATTCTATATTCTGTATCCTATATTCTGCATTCCGTATTCTATATTCTATATTCTGTGATCTACATTCTATATTCTAAATTCTGTATTCAGTATTCTGTATTCTATATTCTAAGTTCTGTGTTCTGCATTCCATGTTCTAAATTCTGGGTTCTATATCCCTAACCTATTTTCTATATTCTGTGTTCTACATTGTATATACTAAATTCTATATTCAGTATTCTTTATTCTTTATTCTAAATTCTGTGTTCTACATTGTATATTCTAAATTCTATATTCAGTATTCTGTATTCCATATTCTTAATTCTGTGTTCTGCTTTCCATGTTTTCAATTCTGGGTTTTGTATTCTGTTTTCCATATTCTATAGTCTGTGTTCTACATTCTATGTTCTGTATTCTCTATTCTGCATTCCGTATTCTATATTCTATATTCTGTGTTCTACATTCTATATTCTAAATTGTATATTCAGTATTCCGTATTCTATATTCTATATTCTGTGTTCTACATTCTATATTCTAAATTCTATATTCAGTTTTCTGTATTCTATATTCTAAATTCTGTGTTCTGCATTCCATGTTCCAAATTCTATATTCAGTATTCTGTATTCTATATTCTAAATTCTGTGTTCTGCATTCTATGTTCTAAATTCTATATTCAGTATTCTGTATTCTATATTTTAATTCTGTGTTCTGCATTCCAGTTCTAATTTCTGAGTTCTGTATTCTGTTTTCCACATTCTATATTCTGTGTTCTGCATTCTATATTCTGTATTGTATATTCTGCATGCTGTATTCCATTTTCTGTGTTCTACATTCTATATTCCAAATTCTATATTCAGTATTCTGTATTTTATATTCTAAATTCTGTGTTCTGCATTCCATGTTCTAAATTTCGATTTCTATATACACTATTCTATATTCTAATATCTATGTTGTTTATTGTATATTCATATTCTATATTCAGCTCTCTGTATTCTATATTTTATATTCTGTGTTCTGCATTCCATGTTCTAAATTTTGGTTTCTATATTCTGTATTCTATATTCTATATTCTGTGTTCTACATTCTATATTCTAAATTCTATATTCAGTATTCTGTATTCTATATTCTTAAATCTGTGTTCTATTTTCTATATTCTAAATTCTATATTCAGAAATCGGTGTTCTTTATTCTAAATTCTGTGTTCTGCATTCCGTGTTCTAAGTTCTGGTTTCTATATTCACTCTTCTATATTCTATATTTGTGTTCTTCATTCTATATTCTACATACTATATTCTGCATTCCCTATTCTATATTCTATATTCTGTGTTCTACATTCTATATTCTAAAAACTTTATTCAGTATTCTGTATTCTATATTCTAAATTCTATGTTCTGCATTCCATTTCTAAATTCTGGGTTCTATATTCTCTATTCTATATTCTATATTGTGTGTTCTTCATTCTTTTTTCTAACTTCTATATTCTCCATTTCATAGTCTATATTCTATATTCTGTGTTATTTATTATATATTCAAAATTCCATATTTGGTATTCTTTATTCTATTTTCTAATTTCTGTGTTCTGCATTCCTGTTTATAAATTCTATATACAGTGTTCTGCATTCTATAATCTTAATTCTGTGTTCTGCATTCTATGTTCTGAATAATATATTCAGTATTCTTTATACTATAATCTAAGTTCTGTGTTCTGCATTCTATATTCTAAATTCTATAGTCAGTACTCTGTATTCTATATTCTAAATTCTGTGTTTTGTATTCCATGTTGTAAATTCTGTGTTCTATATTGTATATTGTATATTCTATATTCTGTGCTGTACATTCTATATTCTAAAGACTATATTCAGTTTTCTGTATTCTATATTCTATATTCTGTGTTCTACATTCTATATTCTAAATTCTATATTCAGTATTCTGTATTCTATAATCTAAATTCTGGGTTCTGCATTCTATGTTCTAAATTCTATATTCAGAAATCGGTGTTCTATATTCTAAATTCTGTGTTCTGCATTCTGTGTTCTAAGTTCAGGTTTCTATATTCACTCTTCTATATTCTATATTTGTGTTCTTCATTCTATATTCTACATACTATATTCTGCATTCCCTAATCTATATTCTATATTCTGTGTTCTACATTCTATATTCTAAAACCTTTATTCAGTATTCTGTATTCTATATTCTAAATTCTATGTTCTGCATTCTATTTCTAAATTCTGGGTTCTATATTCTCTATTCTATATTCTATATTGTGTGTTCTTCATTCTTTTTTCTAACTTCTATATTCTCCATTTCGTAGTCTATATTCTATATTCTGTGTTATTTATTATATATTCAAAATTCCATATTCGGTATTCTTTATTCTATTTTCTAATTTCTGTGTTCTGCATTCCTGTTTATACATTCTATATACAGTGTTCTGCATTCTATAATCTTAATTCTGTGTTCTGCATTCTATGTTCTGAATAATATATTCAGTATTCTTTATACTTTATTCTAAGTTCTGTGTTCTGAATTCTATATTCTAAATTCTATAGTCAGTATTCTGTATTCTATATTCTAAATTCTGTGTTTTGTATTCCATGTTGTAAATTCTGTGTTCTATATTGTATATTGTATATTCTATATTCTGTGCTGTACATTCTATATTCTAGAGTCTATATTCAGTTTTCTGTATTCTATATTCTATATTCTGTATATGCATTCCATATTCTAAATTCTATATTCAGTATTCTGTATTCTATAATCTAAATTCTGGGTTCTGCATTTTATGTTCTAAATTCTATATTCAGTATTCTGTATTCTATATTATAAATTCTGTGTTCTGCATTCCATGTTCTAATTTCTGGGTTCTGTATTCTGTTTTCCATATTCTATATTCTGTATCCTATATTCTATATTCTGTATTCTATATTCTGCATTCTGTATTCTATATTCTATATTGTGTGTTCTACGTTCTATATTCCAAATTCTATATTCAGATATCGGTGTTCTATATTTTAAATTCTGTGTCCTGCATTCCATGTTCTCAATTATGGGTTCCATATTCTCTATTAAATATTCTATATTCTGTGTTATACATTCTAAACTGTGTATTCTCTATTCTGCATTCTGTATTGTATATTCTATATTCTTTGTTCTACATTCTATATTCTAAATTCTATATTCAATATACTGTATTCTATATTCTAAATTCTGTGTTCTGAATTTCGTGTTCTAAGTTTTGTGTTCTATATTCTCTATGCTCTATTCTATATTTTGTGTACTTCATTCGATTTTCTACCTACTATATTCACCATTCCGTAGTCTATATTCTATATTCTGTGTTATACATTCTATATACTAAATTCTATATTCAGTATTCTATATTCAGTGTTCTGCACTCCATGTTCTAAATTCTGTCTTCTATATTCTCTATTCAATATTCTGTGTTCTACATTCTATATTCCAAATCCTATATTCAGGGTTCTGTATTCTATATTCTAAATTCTGTGTTCTGCATTCCATGTTCTAAATTTTGGATTCTATATCCTGTAATCTATATTCTAAATTCTGTGTTCTATATTGTATATTCATATTCTATATTCAGTATTCGTTATTCTATATTTTAAATTCTGTGTTCCGCATTCCATGTTCTAAATTTTGGTTCCTATATTCTGTATTCTATATTCTATATTCTGAGTTCTACATTCTATGTTCTGTATTCTCTTTTCTGCATTCCGTATTCTATATTCTATATTCTGTGTTCTACATACTATATTCTAAATTCTATATTCAGATATCGGTGTTCTATATTCTAAATTCTGTGTTCTGCATTCCATGTTCTCAATTATGTGTTCCATATACTCTATTAAATATTCTATATTCTGTGTTATACATTCTATATTGTGTATTCTGTATTCTGCAGTCCGTATTTTATATTCTATAGACTTTGTTCTAAATTCTATATTCTAAACTCTATATTCAGTATACTCTATTCTATATTCTAAATTCTGTGTTCTGAATTTCGTGTTCTAAGTTCTGTGTTCTATATTCTCTATTCTATATTCTATATTTTGTGTACTTCATTCTATATTCTACTTTCTATATTCTCCATTCCGTAGTCTATATTCTATATTCTGTGTTATACATTCTATATACTAAATTGTATATTCAGTGTTCTGTATTCTATATTCTAAATTCAGTGTTCTGCATTCCATGTTCTAAATTTCGGGTCCTATATACACTATTCTATATTCTATATACTGTGTTCTACATTTTATATTCTGTATTATATATTCTGCATTCCGTAATCTATATTCTGTATTCTGGGTTCTACATTGTATATTCTAAATCCTATATTCAGTATTCTGTATTCTATATTCTAAATTCTCTGTTCTACATTCTATATTCTAAATTCTATATTCAGTAATCTGTATTCTATATTCTAAATTTTCTGTTCTGCATTCCATTTTTTAATTCTGGATTCTATATTCTGTTTTCCATATTCTAAATTCTGTGTTCTATATTCGATATTCTGTATTCAATATTCTGCCTTCCGTATACAACATTCCATATTCTGTGTTCTACATTCCATATTCTAAATTTTATATTCAGTATTCGGTATTATATACTCTAAATTCTGTGTTCTGCATTCCATATTCTAAATTCTGTGTTCTGTATTCTGTTTTCCATATTCTATATTTTGTGTTCTTCATTCTATTTTCTGTATTCTATATTCTATATTCCGTATCCTATATTCTCTATTCTGTGTTCTACAGTCTATATTCTTAGTTCGATATTCAGAATTCTGTATTCTATATTCTAAATTCTGTGTTATGCATTGCATGTTCTAAATTCTGTATTCTATATTCTCTATTCAATATTCTGTGTTCTACATCCTATATTCTAAATTCTATATTCATTATTCTGTATTCTATATTCCAAATTCTGTGTTCTACATTCTATGTTGTAAATTTTGGTTTCTATATACTCTAATCAATATTCTATATTCTGTGTTCTACATGCTATATTCTGTGTTCTATATTCTGCACCCCGTATTCTATATACTATATTCTGTGTTCTTCATTCTATATTCTAAATTTTATATTAAGTATTCTGTATTCTGTATTCTAAATTCTGTGGTCTACATTCCATGTTCTAAATTCTGGGTTCTATATTCTCTATTCTATATTCTATATTTTGTGTTCATCATTCTATATTCTATATTCTATATACTATATACTGCATTCCGTATTCTATATTCTATATACTGTGTTCTACATTCAATATTCTAAATTCTATATTCAGTATTTTTTAATCTATATTCTAAATTCTCTGTTCTACATTGTATGTTGTAAACTCTATATTCAGTATTCTGTATTCTATATTCTTAGTCTTGTGTTGTGCATTCCATATTTTCAATTCTTGATTTTGTTTTGTGTTTTCCATATTCTATATTCTGTGTTCTACATTCTCTGTTCTGTATTCTATATTCTGCATTCCGATTCTATATTCTATATTCTGTGTTAGTCATTCAATATTCTAAATACTATATACAGTATTCTGCATTCAATATTCTAAATACTGTGTTCTGCATTCAATGTTCTAAATTCTATATTCTGTATTCTGTATTCTATATTCTAAATTCTGTGTTCTTCATTCCAGTTCTAAATTCTGAGTTCTCTTTTCTGTTTTCCACATTCTATATTCTGTGATTTGCATTCTATATTCTGTATTGTATATTCTGCATGCTGTATTCCGTGTTCTGTGTTCTACATTCTATATTCCAAATCCTAAATTCAGTATTCTGTATTCTATATTCTAAATTCTGTGTTCTGCATTCCATGTTGTAAATTTTGGATTCTATATCCTCTAATCTATATTCTAAATTCTGTGTTCTATATTGTATATTCATGTTCTATATTCAGTATTCGTTATTCTATATTCTAAATTCTGTGTTCTGCATTCCATGTTCTAAATTTTGGTTTCTATATTCTTTATTCTATATACTATATTCTGAGTTCTACATTCTATATTCTGTATCCTATATTCTGCATTCCGTATTCTATTTTCTATATTCTGTGATCTACATTCTATATTCTAAATTCTGTATTCAGTATTCTGTATTCTATATTCTAAGTTCTGTGTTCTGCATTCCATGTTCTAAATTCTGGGTTCTATATCCCTAACCTATTTTCTATATTCTGTGTTCTACATTGTATATTCTAAATTCTATATTCTGTATTCTTTATTCTTTATTCTAAATTCTGTGTTCTACATTGTATATTCTAAATTCTATATTCAGTATTCTGTATTCCATATTCTTAATTCTGTGTTCTGCTTTCCATGTTTTCAATTCTGGGTTTTGTATTCTGTTTTCCATATTCTATAGTCTGTGTTCTACATTCTATGTTCTGTATTCTCTATTCTGCATTCCGTATTCTATATTCTATATTCTGTGTTCTACATTCTATATTCTAAATTGTATATTCAGTATTCCGTATTCTATATTCTATATTCTGTGTTCTACATTCTATATTCTAAATTCTATATTCAGTTTTCTGTATTCTATATTCTAAATTCTGTGTTCTGCATTCCATGTTCCAAATTCTATATTCAGTATTCTGTATTCTATATTCTAAATTCTGTGTTCTGCATTCTATGTTCTAAATTCTATATTCAGTATTCTGTATTCTATATTTTAATTCTGTGTTCTGCATTCCAGTTCTAATTTCTGAGTTCTGTATTCTGTTTTCCACATTCTATATTCTGTGTTCTGCATTCTATATTCTGTATTGTATATTCTGCATGCTGTATTCCATTTTCTGTGTTCTACATTCTATATTCCAAATTCTATATTCAGTATTCTGTATTTTATATTCTAAATTCTGTGTTCTGCATTCCATGTTCTAAATTTTGGTTTCTATATACACTATTCTATATTCTAATATCTATGTTGTTTATTGTATATTCATATTCTATATTCAGCTCTCTGTATTCTATATTTTAAATTCTGTGTTCTGCATTCCATGTTCTAAATTTTGGTTTCTATATTCTGTATTCTATATTCTATATTCTGTGTTCTACATTCTATATTCTAAATTCTATATTCAGTATTCTGTATTCTATATTCTTAAATCTGTGTTCTATTTTCTATATTCTAAATTCTATATTCAGAAATCGGTGTTCTTTATTCTAAATTCTGTGTTCTGCATTCCGTGTTCTAAGTTCTGGTTTCTATATTCACTCTTCTATATTCTATATTTGTGTTCTTCATTCTATATTCTACATACTTTATTCTGCATTCCCTATTCTATATTCTATATTCTGTGTTCTACATTCTATATTCTAAAACCTTTATTCAGTATTCTGTATTCTATATTCTAAATTCTATGTTCTGCCTTCCATTTCTAAATTCTTGGTTCTATATTCTCTATTCTATATTCTATATTGTGTGTTCTTCATTCTTTTTTCTAACTTCTATATTCTCCATTTCTTAGTCTATATTCTATATTCTGTGTTATATATTATATATTCAAAATTCCATATTCGGTATTCTTTATTCTATTTTCTAATTTCTGTGTTCTGCATTCCTGTTTATAAATTCTATATACAGTGTTCTGCATTCTATAATCTTAATTCTGTGTTCTGCATTCTATGTTCTGAATAATATATTCAGTTTTCTTTATACTATATTCTAAGTTCTGTGTTCTGCATTCTATATTCTAAATTCTAGAGTCAGTATTCTGTATTCTATATTCTAAATTCTGTGTTTTGTATTCCATGTTGTAAATTCTGTGTTCTATATTGTATATTGTATATTCTATATTCTGTGCTGTACATTCTATATTCTAAAGTCTATATTCAGTTTTCTGTATTCTATATTCTAAATTCTGTATATGCATTCCATATTCTAAATTCTATATTCAGTATTCTGTATTCTATAATCTAAATTCTGGGTTCTGCATTCTATATTCTAAATTCTATATTCAGTATTCTGTATTCTATATTATAAATTCTGTGTTCTGCATTCCATGTTCTAATTTCTGGGTTCTGTATTCTGTTTTCCATATTCTATATTCTGTATCCTATATTCTATATTCTGTATTCTATATTCTGCATTCTGTATTCTATATTCTATATTGTGTGTTCTACGTTCTATATTCCAAATTCTATATTCAGATATCGGTGTTCTATATTCTAAATTCTGTGTTCTGCATTCCATGTTCTCAATTATGGGTTCCATATACTCTATTAAATATTCTATATTCTGTGTTATACATTCTATATTGTGTATTCTCTATTCTGCATTCTGTATTGTATATTCTATATTCTTTGTTCTACATTCTATATTCTAAATTCTATATTCTATATACTGTATTCTATATTCTAAATTCTGTGTTATGAATTTCGTGTTCTAAGTTTTGTGTTCTATATTCTCTATGCTCTATTCTATATTTTGTGTACTTCATTCTATTTTCTACCTACTATATTCACCATTCCGTAGTCTATATTCTATATTCTGTGTTATACATTCTATATACTAAATTCTATATTCAGTATTCTATATTCAGTGTTCTGCACTCCATGTTCTAAATTCTGTCTTCTATATTCTCTATTCAATATTCTGTGTTCTACATTCTATATTCCAAATCCTATATTCAGGATTCTGTATTCTATATTCTAAATTCTGTGTTCTGCATTCCATGTTCTAAATTTTGGATTCTATATCCTGTAATCTATATTCTAAATTCTGTGTTCTATATTGTATATTCATATTCTATATTCAGTATTCGTTATTCTATATTTTAAATTCTGTGTTCTGCATTCCATGTTCTAAATTTTGGTTCCTATATTCTGTATTCTATATTCTATATTCTGAGTTCTACATTCTATATTCTGTATTCTATATTCTGCATTCCGTATTCTATATTCTAAATTCTGTGTTCTACATTGTATATTCTAAATTCTATATTCAGTATTCTGTATTCCATATTCTTAATTCTGTGTTCTGCTTTCCATGTTTTCAATTCTGTGTTTTGTATTCTGTTTTCCATATTCTATATTCTGTGTTCTACATTCTATGTTCTGTATTCTCTATTCTGCATTCCGTATTCTATATTCTATATTCTGTGTTCTACATTCTATATTCTAAATTCTATATTCAGTATTCTGTATTCTATATTCTAAATTCTGTGTTCTACATTCTATATTCTAAATTCTATATTCAGATATCGGTGTTCTATATTCTAAATTCTGTGTTCTGCATTCCATGTTCTCAATTATGTGTTCCATATACTCTATTAAATATTCTATATTCTGTGTTATACATTCTATATTGTGTATTCTGTATTCTGCATTCCGTATTGTATATTCTATATTCTTTGTTCTACATTCTATATTCTAAACTCTATATTCAGTATACTCTATTCTATATTCTAAATTCTGTGTTCTGAATTTCGTGTTCTAAGTTCTGTGTTCTATATTCTCTATTCTATATTCTATATTTTGTGTACTTAATTCTATATTCTACTTTCTATATTCTCCATTCCGTAGTCTATATTCTATATTCTGTGTTATACATTCTATATACTAAATTGTATATTCAGTGTTCTGTATTCTATATTCTAAATTCAGTGTTCTGCATTCCATGTTCTAAATTTCGGGTCCTCTATACTCTATTCTATATTCTATATACTGTGTTCTACATTTTATATTCTGTATTATATATTCTGCATTCCGTATTCTATATTCTGTATTCTGGGTTCTACATTGTATATTCTAAATCCTATATTCAGTATTCTGTATTCTATATTCTAAATTCTGTGTTCTACATTCTATATTCTAAATTCTATATTCAGTAATCTGTATTCTATATTCTAAATTTTCTGTTCAGCATTCCATTTTTTAATTCTGGATTCTATATTCTGTTTTCCATATTCTAAATTCTGTGTTCTATATTCGATATTCTGTATTCAATATTCTGCCTTCCGTATACAACATTCCATATTCTGTGTTCTACATTCCATATTCTAAATTTTATATTCAGTATTCGGTATTATATACTCTAAATTCTGTGTTCTGCATTCCATATTCTAAATTCTGTGTTCTGTATTCTGTTTTCCATATTCTATATTTTGTGTTCTTCATTCTATTTTCTGTATTCTATATTCTATATTCCGTATCCTATATTCTATATTCTGTGTTCTACATTCTATATTCTTAGTTCGATATTCAGAATTCTGTATTCTATATTCTAAATTCTGTGTTATGCATTCCATGTTCTAAATTCTGTATTCTATATTCTCTATTCAATATTCTGTGTTCTACATCCTATATTCTAAATTCTATATTCATTATTCTGTATTCTATATTCTAAATTCTGTGTTCTACATTCTATGTTGTAAATTTTGGTTTCTATATACTCTAATCAATATTCTATATTCTGTGTTCTACATGCTATATTCTGTGTTCTATATTCTGCACCCCGTATTCTATATACTATATTCTGTGTTCTTCATTCTATATTCTAAATTTTATATTAAGTATTCTGTATTCTGTATTCTAAATTCTGTGTTCTACATTCCATGTTCTAAATTCTGGGTTCTATATTCTCTATTCTATATTCTATATTTTGTGTTCATCATTCTATATTCTATATTCTCTATACTATATACTGCATTCCGTATTCTATATTCTATATACTGTGTTCTACATTCAATATTCTAAATTCTATATTCAGTATTTTTTAATCTATATTCTAAATTCTCTGTTCTACATTGTATGTTGTAAACTCTATATTCAGTATTCTGTATTCTATATTCTTAGTTCTGTGTTGTGCATTCCATATTTTCAATTCTTGATTTTGTTTTGTGTTTTCCATATTCTATATTCTGTGTTCTACATTCTCTGTTCTGTATTCTATATTCTGCATTCCGATTCTCTATTCTATATTCTGTGTTAGTCATTCAATATTCTAAATACTATATACAGTATTCTGCATTCAATATTCTAAATACTGTGTTCTGCATTCAATGTTCTAAATTCTATATTCTGTATTCTGTATTCTATATTCTAAATTCTGTGTTCTTCATTCCAGTTCTAAATTCTGAGTTCTCTTTTCTGTTTTCCACATTCTATATTCTGTGTTTTGCATTCTATATTCTGTATTGTATATTCTGCATGCTGTATTCCGTGTTCTGTGTTCTACATTCTATATTCCAAATCCTAAATTCAGTATTCTGTATTCTATATTCTAAATTCTGTGTTCTGCATTCCATGTTCTAAATTTTGGATTCTATATCCTCTAATCTATATTCTAAATTCTGTGTTCTAAATTGTATATTCATGTTCTATATTCAGTATTCGTTATTCTATATTCTAAATTCTGTGTTCTGCATTCCATGTTCTAAATTTTGGTTTCTATATTCTTTATTCTATATTCTATATTCTGAGTTCTACATTCTATATTCTGTATTCTATATTCTGCATTCCGTATTCTATATTCTAAATTCTGTGTTCTACATTGTATATTCTAAATTCTATATTCAGTATTCTGTATTCCATATTCTTAATTCTGTGTTCTGCTTTCCATGTTTTCAATTCTGTGTTTTGTATTCTGTTTTCCATATTCTATATTCTGTGTTCTACATTCTATGTTCTGTATTCTCTATTCTGCATTCCGTATTCTATATTCTATATTCTGTGTTCTACATTCTATATTCTAAATTCTATATTCAGTATTCTGTATTCTATATTCTAAATTCTGTGTTCTACATTCTATATTCTAAATTCTATATTCAGATATCGGTGTTCTATATTCTAAATTCTGTGTTCTGCATTCCATGTTCTCAATTATGTGTTCCATATACTCTATTAAATATTCTATATTCTGTGTTATACATTCTATATTGTGTATTCTGTATTCTGCATTCCGTATTGTATATTCTATATTCTTTGTTCTACATTCTATATTCTAAACTCTATATTCAGTATACTCTATTCTATATTCTAAATTCTGTGTTCTGAATTTCGTGTTCTAAGTTCTGTGTTCTATATTCTCTATTCTATATTCTATATTTTGTGTACTTAATTCTATATTCTACTTTCTATATTCTCCATTCCGTAGTCTATATTCTATATTCTGTGTTATACATTCTATATACTAAATTGTATATTCAGTGTTCTGTATTCTATATTCTAAATTCAGTGTTCTGCATTCCATGTTCTAAATTTCGGGTCCTCTATACTCTATTCTATATTCTATATACTGTGTTCTACATTTTATATTCTGTATTATATATTCTGCATTCCGTATTCTATATTCTGTATTCTGGGTTCTACATTGTATATTCTAAATCCTATATTCAGTATTCTGTATTCTATATTCTAAATTCTGTGTTCTACATTCTATATTCTAAATTCTATATTCAGTAATCTGTATTCTATATTCTAAATTTTCTGTTCAGCATTCCATTTTTTAATTCTGGATTCTATATTCTGTTTTCCATATTCTAAATTCTGTGTTCTATATTCGATATTCTGTATTCAATATTCTGCCTTCCGTATACAACATTCCATATTCTGTGTTCTACATTCCATATTCTAAATTTTATATTCAGTATTCGGTATTATATACTCTAAATTCTGTGTTCTGCATTCCATATTCTAAATTCTGTGTTCTGTATTCTGTTTTCCATATTCTATATTTTGTGTTCTTCATTCTATTTTCTGTATTCTATATTCTATATTCCGTATCCTATATTCTATATTCTGTGTTCTACATTCTATATTCTTAGTTCGATATTCAGAATTCTGTATTCTATATTCTAAATTCTGTGTTATGCATTCCATGTTCTAAATTCTGTATTCTATATTCTCTATTCAATATTCTGTGTTCTACATCCTATATTCTAAATTCTATATTCATTATTCTGTATTCTATATTCTAAATTCTGTGTTCTACATTCTATGTTGTAAATTTTGGTTTCTATATACTCTAATCAATATTCTATATTCTGTGTTCTACATGCTATATTCTGTGTTCTATATTCTGCACCCCGTATTCTATATACTATATTCTGTGTTCTTCATTCTATATTCTAAATTTTATATTAAGTATTCTGTATTCTGTATTCTAAATTCTGTGTTCTACATTCCATGTTCTAAATTCTGGGTTCTATATTCTCTATTCTATATTCTATATTTTGTGTTCATCATTCTATATTCTATATTCTCTATACTATATACTGCATTCCGTATTCTATATTCTATATACTGTGTTCTACATTCAATATTCTAAATTCTATATTCAGTATTTTTTAATCTATATTCTAAATTCTCTGTTCTACATTGTATGTTGTAAACTCTATATTCAGTATTCTGTATTCTATATTCTTAGTTCTGTGTTGTGCATTCCATATTTTCAATTCTTGATTTTGTTTTGTGTTTTCCATATTCTATATTCTGTGTTCTACATTCTCTGTTCTGTATTCTATATTCTGCATTCCGATTCTCTATTCTATATTCTGTGTTAGTCATTCAATATTCTAAATACTATATACAGTATTCTGCATTCAATATTCTAAATACTGTGTTCTGCATTCAATGTTCTAAATTCTATATTCTGTATTCTGTATTCTATATTCTAAATTCTGTGTTCTTCATTCCAGTTCTAAATTCTGAGTTCTCTTTTCTGTTTTCCACATTCTATATTCTGTGTTTTGCATTCTATATTCTGTATTGTATATTCTGCATGCTGTATTCCGTGTTCTGTGTTCTACATTCTATATTCCAAATCCTAAATTCAGTATTCTGTATTCTATATTCTAAATTCTGTGTTCTGCATTCCATGTTCTAAATTTTGGATTCTATATCCTCTAATCTATATTCTAAATTCTGTGTTCTAAATTGTATATTCATGTTCTATATTCAGTATTCGTTATTCTATATTCTAAATTCTGTGTTCTGCATTCCATGTTCTAAATTTTGGTTTCTATATTCTTTATTCTATATACTATATTCTGAGTTCTACATTCTATATTCTGTATCCTTTATTCTGCATTCCGTATTCTATATTCTATATTCTGTGATCTACATTCTATATTCTAAATTCTGTATTCAGTATTCTGTATTCTATATTCTAAGTTCTGTGTTCTGCATTCCATGTTCTAAATTCTGGGTTCTATATCCCTAACCTATTTTCTATATTCTGTATTCTACATTGTATATTCTAAATTCTATATTCAGTATTCTTTATTCTTTATTCTAAATTCTGTGTTCTACATTGTATATTCTAAATTCTATATTCAGTATTCTGTATTCCATATTCTTAATTCTGTGTTCTGCTTTCCATGTTTTCAATTCTGTGTTTTGTATTCTGTTTTCCATATTCTATAGTCTGTGTTCTACATTCTATGTTCTGTATTCTCTATTCTGCATTCCGTATTCTATATTCTATATTCTGTGATCTACATTCTATATTCTAAATTCTGTATTCAGTATTCTGTATTCTATATTCTAAGTTCTGTGTTCTGCATTCCATGTTCTAAATTCTGGGTTCTATATCCCTAACCTATTTTCTATATTCTGTGTTCTACATTGTATATTCTAAATTCTATATTCAGTATTATTTATTCTTTATTCTAAATTCTGTGTTCTACATTGTATATTCTAAATTCTATATTCAGTATTCTGTATTCCATATTCTTAATTCTGTGTTCTGCTTTCCATGTTTTCAATTCTGGGTTTTGTATTCTGTTTTCCATATTCTATAGTCTGTGTTCTACATTCTATGTTCTGTATTCTCTATTCTGCATTCCGTATTTTATATTCTATATTCTGTGTTCTACATTCTATATTCTAAATTGTATATTCAGTATTCCGTATTCTATATTCTATATTCTGTGTTCTACATTCTATATTCTAAATTCTATATTCAGTTTTCTGTATTCTATATTCTAAATTCTGTGTTCTGCATTCCATGTTCCAAATTCTATATTCAGTATTCTGTATTCTATATTCTAAATTCTGTGTTCTGCATTCTATGTTCTAAATTCTATATTCAGTATTCTGTATTCTATATTTTAATTCTGTGTTCTGCATTCCAGTTCTAATTTCTGAGTTCTGTATTCTGTTTTCCACATTCTATATTCTGTGTTCTGCATTCTATATTCTGTATTGTATATTCTGCATGCTGTATTCCATTTTCTGTGTTCTACATTCTATATTCCAAATTCTATATTCAGTATTCTGTATTTTATATTCTAAATTCTGTGTTCTGCATTCCATGTTCTAAATTTTGGTTTCTATATACACTATTCTATATTCTAATATCTATGTTGTTTATTGTATATTCATATTCTATATTCAGCTCTCTGTATTCTATATTTTAAATTCTGTGTTCTGCATTCCATGTTCTAAATTTTGGTTTCTATATTCTGTATTCTATATTCTATATTCTGTGTTCTACATTCTATATTCTAAATTCTATATTCAGTATTCTGTATTCTATATTCTTAAATCTGTGTTCTATTTTCTATATTCTAAATTCTATATTCAGAAATCGGTTTTCTTTATTCTAAATTCTGTGTTCTGCATTCCGTGTTCTAAGTTCTGGTTTCTATATTCACTCTTCTATATTCTATATTTGTGTTCTTCATTCTATATTCTACATACTATATTCTGCATTCCCTATTCTATATTCTATATTCTGTGTTCTACATTCTATATTCTAAAACCTTTATTCAGTATTCTGTATTCTATATTCTAAATTCTATGTTCTGCATTCCATTTCTAAATTCTGGGTTCTATATTCTCTATTCTCTATTCTATATTGTGTGTTCTTCATTCTTTTTTCTAACTTCTATATTCTCCATTTCTTAGTCTATATTCTATATTCTGTGTTATTTATTATATATTCAAAATTCCATATTCGGTATTCTTTATTCTATTTTCTAATTTCTGTGTTCTGCATTCCTGTTTATAAATTCTATATACAGTGTTCTGCATTCTATAATCTTAATTCTGTGTTCTGCATTCTATGTTCTGAATAATATATTCAGTATTCTTTATACTATATTCTAAGTTCTGTGTTCTGCATTCTATATTCTAAATTCTATAGTCAGTATTCTGTATTCTATATTCTAAATTCTGTGTTTTGTATTCCATGTTGTAAATTCTGTGTTCTATATTGTATATTGTATATTCTATATTCTGTGCTGTACATTCTATATTCTAAAGTCTATATTCAGTTTTCTGTATTCTATATTCTAAATTCTGTATATGCATTCCATATTCTAAATTCTATATTCAGTATTCTGTATTCTATAATCTAAATTCTGGGTTCTGCATTCTATGTTCTAAATTCTATATTCAGTATTCTGTATTCTATATTATAAATTCTGTGTTCTGCATTCCATGTTCTAATTTCTGGGTTCTGTATTCTGTTTTCCATATTCTATATTCTGTATCCTATATTCTATATTCTGTATTCTATATTCTGCATTCTGTATTCTATATTCTATATTGTGTGTTCTACGTTCTATATTCCAAATTCTATATTCAGATATCGGTGTTCTATATTCTAAATTCTGTGTTCTGCATTCCATGTTCTCAATTATGGGTTCCATATACTCTATTAAATATTCTATATTCTGTGTTATACATTCTATATTGTGTATTCTCTATTCTGCATTCATTATTGTATATTCTATATTCTTTGTTCTACATTCTATATTCTAAATTCTATATTCAATATACTGTATTCTATATTCTAAATTCTGTGTTCTGAATTTCGTGTTCTAAGTTTTGTGTTCTATATTCTCTATGCTCTATTCTATATTTTGTGTACTTCATTCGATTTTCTACCTACTATATTCACCATTCCGTAGTCTATATTCTATATTCTGTGTTATACATTCTATATACTAAATTCTATATTCAGTATTCTATATTCAGTGTTCTGCACTCCATGTTCTAAATTCTGTCTTCTATATTCTCTATTCAATATTCTGTGTTCTACATTCTATATTCCAAATCCTATATTCAGGATTCTCTATTCTATATTCTAAATTCTGTGTTCTGCATTCCATGTTCTAAATTTTGGATTCTATATCCTGTAATCTATATTCTAAATTTTGTGTTCTATATTGTATATTCATATTCTATATTCAGTATTCGTTATTCTATATTTTAAATTCTGTGTTCTGCATTCCATGTTCTAAATTTTGGTTCCTATATTCTGTATTCTATATTCTATATTCTGAGTTCTACATTCTATATTCTGTATTCTATATTCTGCATTCCGTATTCTATATTTTAAATTCTGTGTTCTACATTGTATATTCTAAATTCTATATTCAGTATTCTGTATTCCATATTCTTAATTCTGTGTTCTGCTTTCCATGTTTTCAATTCTGTGTTTTGTATTCTGTTTTCCATATTCTATATTCTGTGTTCTACATTCTATGTTCTGTATTCTCTATTCTGCATTCCGTATTCTATATTCTATATTCTGTGTTCTACATTCTATATTCTAAATTCTATATTCAGTATTCTGTATTCTATATTCTAAATTCTATATTCAGTATTCTGTATTCTATATTCTAAATTCTGTGTTCTACATTCTATATTCTAAATTCTATATTCAGATATCGGTGTTGTATATTCTAAATTCTGTGTTCTGCATTCCATGTTCTCAATTATGGGTTCCATATACTCTATTAAATATTCTATATTCTGTGTTATACATTCTATATTGTGTATTCTGTATTCTGCATTCCGTATTGTATATTCTATATTCTTTGTTCTACATTCTATATTCTAAACTCTATATTCAGTATACTGTATTCTATATTCTAAATTCTGTGTTCTGAATTTCGTGTTCTAAGTTCTGTGTTCTATATTCTCTATTCTATATTCTATATTTTGTGTACTTAATTCTATATTCTACTTTCTATATTCTCCATTCCGTAGTCTATATTCTATATTCTGTGTTATACATTCTATATACTAAATTGTATATTCAGTGTTCTGTATTCTATATTCTAAATTCAGTGTTCTGCATTCCATGTTCTAAATTTCGGGTCCTCTATACTCTATTCTATATTCTATATACTGTGTTCTACATTTTATATTCTGTATTATATATTCTGCATTCCGTATTCTATATTCTGTATTCTGGGTTCTACATTGTATATTCTAAATCCTATATTCAGTATTCTGTATTCTATATTCTAAATTCTGTGTTCTACATTCTATATTCTAAATTCTATATTCAGTAATCTGTATTCTATATTCTAAATTTTCTGTTCAGCATTCCATTTTTTAATTCTGGATTCTATATTCTGTTTTCCATATTCTAAATTCTGTGTTCTATATTCGATATTCTGTATTCAATATTCTGCCTTCCGTATACAACATTCCATATTCTGTGTTCTACATTCCATATTCTAAATTTTATATTCAGTATTCGGTATTATATACTCTAAATTCTGTGTTCTGCATTCCATATTCTAAATTCTGTGTTCTGTATTCTGTTTTCCATATTCTATATTTTGTGTTCTTCATTCTATTTTCTGTATTCTATATTCTATATTCCGTATCCTATATTCTATATTCTGTGTTCTACATTCTATATTCTTAGTTCGATATTCAGAATTCTGTATTCTATATTCTAAATTCTGTGTTATGCATTCCATGTTCTAAATTCTGTATTCTATATTCTCTATTCAATATTCTGTGTTCTACATCCTATATTCTAAATTCTATATTCATTATTCTGTATTCTATATTCTAAATTCTGTGTTCTACATTCTATGTTGTAAATTTTGGTTTCTATATACTCTAATCAATATTCTATATTCTGTGTTCTACATGCTATATTCTGTGTTCTATATTCTGCACCCCGTATTCTATATACTATATTCTGTGTTCTTCATTCTATATTCTAAATTTTATATTAAGTATTCTGTATTCTGTATTCTAAATTCTGTGTTCTACATTCCATGTTCTAAATTCTGGGTTCTATATTCTCTATTCTATATTCTATATTTTGTGTTCATCATTCTATATTCTATATTCTCTATACTATATACTGCATTCCGTATTCTATATTCTATATACTGTGTTCTACATTCAATATTCTAAATTCTATATTCAGTATTTTTTAATATATATTCTAAATTCTCTGTTCTACATTGTATGTTGTAAACTCTATATTCAGTATTCTGTATTCTATATTCTTAGTTCTGTGTTGTGCATTCCATATTTTCAATTCTTGATTTTGTTTTGTGTTTTCCATATTCTATATTCTGTGTTCTACATTCTCTGTTCTGTATTCTATATTCTGCATTCCGATTCTCTATTCTATATTCTGTGTTAGTCATTCAATATTCTAAATACTATATACAGTATTCTGCATTCAATATTCTAAATACTGTGTTCTGCATTCAATGTTCTAAATTCTATATTCTGTATTCTGTATTCTATATTCTAAATTCTGTGTTCTTCATTCCAGTTCTAAATTCTGAGTTCTCTTTTCTGTTTTCCACATTCTATATTCTGTGTTTTGCATTCTATATTCTGTATTGTATATTCTGCATGCTGTATTCCGTGTTCTGTGTTCTACATTCTATATTCCAAATCCTAAATTCAGTATTCTGTATTCTATATTCTAAATTCTGTGTTCTGCATTCCATGTTCTAAATTTTGGATTCTATATCCTCTAATCTATATTCTAAATTCTGTGTTCTAAATTGTATATTCATGTTCTATATTCAGTATTCGTTATTCTATATTCTAAATTCTGTGTTCTGCATTCCATGTTCTAAATTTTGGTTTCTATATTCTTTATTCTATATACTATATTCTGAGTTCTAGATTCTATATTCTGTATCCTTTATTCTGCATTCCGTATTCTATATTCTATATTCTGTGATCTACATTCTATATTCTAAATTCTGTATTCAGTATTCTGTATTCTATATTCTAAGTTCTGTGTTCTGCATTCCATGTTCTAAATTCTGGGTTCTATATCCCTAACCTATTTTCTATATTCTGTGTTCTACATTGTATATTCTAAATTCTATATTCAGTATTCTTTATTCTTTATTCTAAATTCTGTGTTCTACATTGTATATTCTAAATTCTATATTCAGTATTCTGTATTCCATATTCTTAATTCTGTGTTCTGCTTTCCATGTTTTCAATTCTGGGTTTTGTATTCTGTTTTCCATATTCTATAGTCTGTGTTCTACATTCTATGTTCTGTATTCTCTATTCTGCATTCCGTATTTTATATTCTATATTCTGTGTTCTACATTCTATATTCTAAATTGTATATTCAGTATTCCGTATTCTATATTCTATATTCTGTGTTCTACATTCTATATTCTAAATTCTATATTCAGTTTTCTGTATTCTATATTCTAAATTCTGTGTTCTGCATTCCATGTTCCAAATTCTATATTCAGTATTCTGTATTCTATATTCTAAATTCTGTGTTCTGCATTCTATGTTCTAAATTCTATATTCAGTATTCTGTATTCTATATTTTAATTCTGTGTTCTGCATTCCAGTTCTAATTTCTGAGTTCTGTATTCTGTTTTCCACATTCTATATTCTGTGTTCTGCATTCTATATTCTGTATTGTATATTCTGCATGCTGTATTCCATTTTCTGTGTTCTACATTCTATATTCCAAATTCTATATTCAGTATTCTGTATTTTATATTCTAAATTCTGTGTTCTGCATTCCATGTTCTAAATTTTGGTTTCTATATACACTATTCTATATTCTAATATCTATGTTGTTTATTGTATATTCATATTCTATATTCAGCTCTCTGTATTCTATATTTTAAATTCTGTGTTCTGCATTCCATGTTCTAAATTTTGGTTTCTATATTCTGTATTCTATATTCTATATTCTGTGTTCTACATTCTATATTCTAAATTCTATATTCAGTATTCTGTATTCTATATTCTTAAATCTGTGTTCTATTTTCTATATTCTAAATTCTATATTCAGAAATCGGTTTTCTTTATTCTAAATTCTGTGTTCTGCATTCCGTGTTCTAAGTTCTGGTTTCTATATTCACTCTTCTATATTCTATATTTGTGTTCTTCATTCTATATTCTACATACTATATTCTGCATTCCCTATTCTATATTCTATATTCTGTGTTCTACATTCTATATTCTAAAACCTTTATTCAGTATTCTGTATTCTATATTCTAAATTCTATGTTCTGCATTCCATTTCTAAATTCTGGGTTCTATATTCTCTATTCTCTATTCTATATTGTGTGTTCTTCATTCTTTTTTCTAACTTCTATATTCTCCATTTCTTAGTCTATATTCTATATTCTGTGTTATTTATTATATATTCAAAATTCCATATTCGGTATTCTTTATTCTATTTTCTAATTTCTGTGTTCTGCATTCCTGTTTATAAATTCTATATACAGTGTTCTGCATTCTATAATCTTAATTCTGTGTTCTGCATTCTATGTTCTGAATAATATATTCAGTATTCTTTATACTATATTCTAAGTTCTGTGTTCTGCATTCTATATTCTAAATTCTATAGTCAGTATTCTGTATTCTATATTCTAAATTCTGTGTTTTGTATTCCATGTTGTAAATTCTGTGTTCTATATTGTATATTGTATATTCTATATTCTGTGCTGTACATTCTATATTCTAAAGTCTATATTCAGTTTTCTGTATTCTATATTCTAAATTCTGTATATGCATTCCATATTCTAAATTCTATATTCAGTATTCTGTATTCTATAATCTAAATTCTGGGTTCTGCATTCTATGTTCTAAATTCTATATTCAGTATTCTGTATTCTATATTATAAATTCTGTGTTCTGCATTCCATGTTCTAATTTCTGGGTTCTGTATTCTGTTTTCCATATTCTATATTCTGTATCCTATATTCTATATTCTGTATTCTATATTCTGCATTCTGTATTCTATATTCTATATTGTGTGTTCTACGTTCTATATTCCAAATTCTATATTCAGATATCGGTGTTCTATATTCTAAATTCTGTGTTCTGCATTCCATGTTCTCAATTATGGGTTCCATATACTCTATTAAATATTCTATATTCTGTGTTATACATTCTATATTGTGTATTCTCTATTCTGCATTCTGTATTGTATATTCTATATTCTTTGTTCTACATTCTATATTCTAAATTCTATATTCAATATACTGTATTCTATATTCTAAATTCTGTGTTCTGAATTTCGTGTTCTAAGTTTTGTGTTCTATATTCTCTATTCTCTATTCTATATTTTGTGTACTTCATTCGATTTTCTACCTACTATATTCACCATTCCGTAGTCTATATTCTATATTCTGTGTTATACATTCTATATACTAAATTCTATATTCAGTATTCTATATTCAGTGTTCTGCACTCCATGTTCTAAATTCTGTCTTCTATATTCTCTATTCAATATTCTGTGTTCTACATTCTATATTCCAAATCCTATATTCAGGATTCTCTATTCTATATTCTAAATTCTGTGTTCTGCATTCCATGTTCTAAATTTTGGATTCTATATCCTGTAATCTATATTCTAAATTTTGTGTTCTATATTGTATATTCATATTCTATATTCAGTATTCGTTATTCTATATTTTAAATTCTGTGTTCTGCATTCCATGTTCTAAATTTTGATTCCTATATTCTGTATTCTATATTCTATATTCTGAGTTCTACATTCTATATTCTGTATTCTATATTCTGCATTCCGTATTCTATATTTTAAATTCTGTGTTCTACATTGTATATTCTAAATTCTATATTCAGTATTCTGTATTCCATATTCTTAATTCTGTGTTCTGCTTTCCATGTTTTCAATTCTGTGTTTTGTATTCTGTTTTCCATATTCTATATTCTGTGTTCTACATTCTATGTTCTGTATTCTCTATTCTGCATTCCGTATTCTATATTCTATATTCTGTGTTCTACATTCTATATTCTAAATTCTATATTCAGTATTCTGTATTCTATATTCTAAATTCTATATTCAGTATTCTGTATTCTATATTCTAAATTCTGTGTTCTACATTCTATATTCTAAATTCTATATTCAGATATCGGTGTTGTATATTCTAAATTCTGTGTTCTGCATTCCATGTTCTCAATTATGGGTTCCATATACTCTATTAAATATTCTATATTCTGTGTTATACATTCTATATTGTGTATTCTGTATTCTGCATTCCGTATTGTATATTCTATATTCTTTGTTCTACATTCTATATTCTAAACTCTATATTCAGTATACTGTATTCTATATTCTAAATTCTGTGTTCTGAATTTCGTGTTCTAAGTTCTGTGTTCTATATTCTCTATTCTATATTCTATATTTTGTGTACTTAATTCTATATTCTACTTTCTATATTCTCCATTCCGTAGTCTATATTCTATATTCTGTGTTATACATTCTATATACTAAATTGTATATTCAGTGTTCTGTATTCTATATTCTAAATTCAGTGTTCTGCATTCCATGTTCTAAATTTCGGGTCCTATATACTCTATTCTATATTCTATATACTGTGTTCTACATTTTATATTCTGTATTATATATTCTGCATTCCGTATTCTATATTCTGTATTCTGGGTTCTACATTGTATATTCTAAATCCTATATTCAGTATTCTGTATTCTATATTCTAAATTCTGTGTTCTACATTCTATATTCTAAATTCTATATTCAGTAATCTGTATTCTATATTCTAAATTTTCTGTTCTGCATTCCATTTTTTAATTCTGGTTTCTATATTCTGTTTTCCATATTCTAAATTCTGTGTTCTATATTCGATATTCTGTATTCAATATTCTGCCTTCCGTATACAACATTCCATATTCTGTGTTCTACATTCCATATTCTAAATTTTATATTCAGTATTCGGTATTATATACTCTAAATTCTGTGTTCTGCATTCCATATTCTAAATTCTGTGTTCTGTATTCTGTTTTCCATATTCTATATTTTGTGTTCTTCATTCTATTTTCTGTATTCTATATTCTATATTCCGTATCCTATATTCTCTATTCTGTGTTCTACATT
The DNA here is from genome assembly GCF_048564905.1 of Vicugna pacos. Lineage (NCBI taxonomy): Eukaryota > Metazoa > Chordata > Mammalia > Artiodactyla > Camelidae > Vicugna > Vicugna pacos. The sequence goes on along the minus strand of NW_027328741.1, from coordinate 85,635,429 downwards.
CTATATTCTTACTTCGATATTCAGAATTCTGTATTCTATATTCTAAATTCTGTGTTATGCATTCCATGTTCTAAATTCTGTATTCTATATTCTCTATTCAATATTCTGTGTTCTACATCCTATATTCTAAATTCTATATTCATTATTCTGTATTCTATATTCTAAATTCTGTGTTCTACATTCTATGTTGTAAATTTTGGTTTCTATATACTCTAATCAATATTCTATATTCTGTGTTCTACATGCTATATTCTGTGTTCTATATTCTGCACCCCGTATTCTATATTCTATATTCTGTGTTCTTCATTCTATATTCTAAATTTTATATTAAGTATTCTGTATTCTGTATTCTAAATTCTGTGTTCTACATTCCATGTTCTAAATTCTGGGTTCTATATTCTCTATTCTATATTCTATATTTTGTGTTCATCATTCTATATTCTATATTCTCTATACTATATACTGCATTCCGTATTCTATATTCTATATACTGTGTTCTACATTCAATATTCTAAATTCTATATTCAGTATTTTTTAATCTATATTCTAAATTCTCTGTTCTACATTGTATGTTGTAAACTCTATATTCAGTATTCTGTATTCTATATTCTTAGTTCTGTGTTGTGCATTCCATATTTTCAATTCTTGATTTTGTTTTGTGTTTTCCATATTCTATATTCTGTGTTCTACATTCTCTGTTCTGTATTCTATATTCTGCATTCCGATTCTATATTCTATATTCTGTGTTAGTCATTCAATATTCTAAATACTATATACAGTATTCTGCATTCAATATTCTAAATACTGTGTTCTGCATTCAATGTTCTAAATTCTATATTCTGTATTCTGTATTCTATATTCTAAATTCTGTGTTCTTCATTCCAGTTCTAAATTCTGAGTTCTCTTTTCTGTTTTCCACATTCTATATTCTGTGTTTTGCATTCTATATTCTGTATTGTATATTCTGCATGCTGTATTCCGTGTTCTGTGTTCTACATTCTATATTCCAAATCCTAAATTCAGTATTCTGTATTCTATATTCTAAATTCTGTGTTCTGCATTCCATGTTCTAAATTTTGGATTCTATATCCTCTAATCTATATTCTAAATTCTGTGTTCTATATTGTATATTCATGTTCTATATTCAGTATTCGTTATTCTATATTCTAAATTCTGTGTTCTGCATTCCATGTTCTAAATTTTGGTTTCTTTATTCTTTATTCTATATACTATATTCTGAGTTCTACATTCTATATTCTGTATCCTTTATTCTGCATTCCGTATTCTATATTCTATATTCTGTGATCTACATTCTATATTCTAAATTCTGTATTCAGTATTCTGTATTCTATATTCTAAGTTCTGTGTTCTGCATTCCATGTTCTAAATTCTGGGTTCTATATCCCTAACCTATTTTCTATATTCTGTGTTCTACATTGTATATTCTAAATTCTATATTCTGTATTCTTTATTCTTTATTCTAAATTCTGTGTTCTACATTGTATATTCTAAATTCTATATTCAGTATTCTGTATTCCATATTCTTAATTCTGTGTTCTGCTTTCCATGTTTTCAATTTTGGGTTTTGTATTCTGTTTTCCATATTCTATATTCTGTGTTCTACATTCTATGTTCTGTATTCTCTATTCTGCATTCCGTATTCTATATTCTATATTCTGTGTTCTACATTCTATATTCTAAATTGTATTTTCAGTATTCCGTATTCTATATTCTATATTCTGTGTTCTACATTCTATATTCTACATTCTATATTCAGTTTTCTGTATTCTATATTCTAAATTCTGTGTTCTGCATTCCATGTTCCAAATTCTATATTCAGTATTCTGTATTCTATTTTCTAAATTCTGTGTTCTGCATTCTATGTTCTAAATTCTATATTCAGTATTCTGTATTCTATATTTTAATTCTGTGTTCTGCATTCCAGTTCTAATTTCTGAGTTCTGTATTCTGTTTTCCACATTCTATATTCTGTGTTCTGCATTCTATATTCTGTATTGTATATTCTGCATGCTGTATTCCATTTTCTGTGTTCTACATTCTATATTCCAAATTCTATATTCAGTATTCTGTATTTTATATTCTAAATTCTGTGTTCTGCATTCCATGTTCTAAATTTTGGTTTCTATATACACTATTCTATATTCTAATATCTATGTTGTTTATTGTATATTCATATTCTATATTCAGCTCTCTGTATTCTATATTTTAAATTCTGTGTTCTGCATTCCATGTTCTAAATTTTGGTTTCTATATTCTGTATTCTATATTCTATATTCTGTGTTCTACATTCTATATTCTAAATTCTATATTCAGTATTCTGTATTCTATATTCTTAAATCTGTGTTCTATTTTCTATATTCTAAATTCTATATTCAGAAATCGGTGTTCTTTATTCTAAATTCTGTGTTCTGCATTCCGTGTTCTAAGTTCTGGTTTCTATATTCACTCTTCTATATTTGTGTTCTTCATTCTATATTCTACATACTATATTCTGCATTCCCTATTCTATATTCTATATTCTGTGTTCTACATTCTATATTCTAAAACCTTTATTCAGTATTCTGTATTCTATATTCTAAATTCTATGTTCTGCATTCCATTTCTAAATTCTGGGTTCTATATTCTCTATTCTCTATTCTATATTGTGTGTTCTTCATTCTTTTTTCTAACTTCTATATTCTCCATTTCTTAGTCTATATTCTATATTCTGTGTTATTTATTATATATTCAAAATTCCATATTCGGTATTCTTTATTCTATTTTCTAATTTCTGTGTTCTGCATTCCTGTTTATAAATTCTATATACAGTGTTCTGCATTCTATAATCTTAATTCTGTGTTCTGCATTCTATGTTCTGAATAATATATTCAGTATTCTTTATACTATATTCTAAGTTCTGTGTTCTGCATTCTATATTCTAAATTCTATAGTCAGTATTCTGTATTCTATATTCTAAATTCTGTGTTTTGTATTCCATGTTGTAAATTCTGTGTTCTATATTGTATATTGTATATTCTATATTCTGTGCTGTACATTCTATATTCTAAAGTCTATATTCAGTTTTCTGTATTCTATATTCTAAATTCTGTATATGCATTCCATATTCTAAATTCTATATTCAGTATTCTGTATTCTATAATCTAAATTCTGGGTTCTGCATTCTATGTTCTAAATTCTATATTCAGTATACTGTATTCTATATTATTAATTCTGTGTTCTGCATTCCATGTTCTAATTTCTGGGTTCTGTATTCTGTTTTCCATATTCTATATTCTGTATCCTATATTCTATATTCTGTATTCTATATTCTGCATTCTGTATTCTATATTCTATATTGTGTGTTCTACGTTCTATATTCCAAATTCTATATTCAGATATCGGTGTTCTATATTCTAAATTCTGTGTTCTGCATTCCATGTTCTAAATTATGGGTTCCATATACTCTATTAAATATTCTATATTCTGTGTTATACATTCTATATTGTGTATTCTATATTCTGCATTCTGTATTGTATATTCTATATTCTTTGTTCTACATTCTAAATTCTAAATTCTATATTCAATATACTGTATTCTATATTCTAAATTCTGTGTTCTGAATTTCGTGTTCTAAGTTTTGTGTTCTATATTCTCTATGCTCTATTCTATATTTTGTGTACTTCATTCTATTTTCTACCTACTATATTCACCATTCCGTAGTCTATATTCTATATTCTGTGTTATACATTCTATATACTAAATTCTATATTCAGTATTCTGTATTCTATATTCTATATTCAGTGTTCTGCACTCCATGTTCTAAATTCTGTCTTCTATATTCTCTATTCAATATTCTGTGTTCTACATTCTATATTCCAAATCCTATATTCAGGATTCTCTATTCTATATTCTAAATTCTGTGTTCTGCATTCCATGTTCTAAATTTTGGATTCTATATCCTGTAATCTATATTCTAAATTTTGTGTTCTATATTGTATATTCATATTCTATATTCAGTATTCGTTATTCTATATTTTAAATTCTGTGTTCTGCATTCCATGTTCTAAATTTTGGTTCCTATATTCTGTATTCTATATTCTATATTCTGAGTTCTACATTCTATATTCTGTATTCTATATTCTGCATTCCGTATTCTATATTCTAAATTCTGTGTTCTACATTGTATATTCTAAATTCTATATTCAGTATTCTGTATTCCATATTCTTAATTCTGTGTTCTGCTTTCCATGTTTTCAATTCTGTGTTTTGTATTCTGTTTTCCATATTCTATATTCGGTGTTCTACATTCTATATTCTAAATTCTATATTCAGTATTCTGTATTCTATATTCTAAATTCTGTGTTCTACATTCTATATTCTAAATTCTATATTCAGATATCGGTGTTGTATATTCTAAATTCTGTGTTCTGCATTCCATGTTCTCAATTATGGGTTCCATATACTCTATTAAATATTCTATATTCTGTGTTATACATTCTATATTGTGTATTCTGTATTCTGCATTCCGTATTGTATATTCTATATTCTTTGTTCTACATTCTATATTCTAAACTCTATATTCAGTATACTGTATTCTATATTCTAAATTCTGTGTTCTGAATTTCGTGTTCTAAGTTCTGTGTTCTATATTCTCTATTCTATATTCTATATTTTGTGTACTTAATTCTATATTCTACTTTCTATTTTCTCCATTCCGTAGTCTATATTCTATATTCTGTGTTATACATTCTATATACTAAATTGTATATTCAGTGTTCTGTATTCTATATTCTAAATTCAGTGTTCTGCATTCCATGTTCTAAATTTCGGGTCCTATATACTCTATTCTATATTCTATATACTGTGTTCTACATTTTATATTCTGTATTATATATTCTGCATTCCGTATTCTATATTCTGTATTCTGGGTTCTACATTGTATATTCTAAATCCTATATTCAGTATTCTGTATTCTATATTCTAAATTCTGTGTTCTACATTCTATATTCTAAATTCTATATTCAGTAATCTGTATTCTATATTCTAAATTTTCTGTTCTGCATTCCATTTTTTAATTCTGGTTTCTATATTCTGTTTTCCATATTCTAAATTCTGTGTTCTATATTCGATATTCTGTATTCAATATTCTGCCTTCCGTATACAACATTCCATATTCTGTGTTCTACATTCCATATTCTAAATTTTATATTCAGTATTCGGTATTATATACTCTAAATTCTGTGTTCTGCATTCCATATTCTAAATTCTGTGTTCTGTATTCTGTTTTCCATATTCTATATTTTGTGTTCTTCATTCTATTTTCTGTATTCTATATTCTATATTCCGTATCCTATATTCTATATTCTGTGTTCTACATTCTATATTCTTAGTTCGATATTCAGAATTCTGTATTCTATATTCTAAATTCTGTGTTATGCATTCCATGTTCTAAATTCTGTATTCTATATTCTCTATTCAATATTCTGTGTTCTACATCCTATATTCTAAATTCTATATTCATTATTCTGTATTCTATATTCTAAATTCTGTGTTCTACATTCTATGTTGTAAATTTTGGTTTCTATATACTCTAATCAATATTCTATATTCTGTGTTCTACATGCTATATTCTGTGTTCTATATTCTGCACCCCGTATTCTATATTCTATATTCTGTGTTCTTCATTCTATATTCTAAATTTTATATTAAGTATTCTGTATTCTGTATTCTAAATTCTGTGTTCTACATTCCATGTTCTAAATTCTGGGTTCTATATTCTCTATTCTATATTCTATATTTTGTGTTCATCATTCTATATTCTATATTCTATATACTATATACTGCATTCCGTATTCTATATTCTATATACTGTGTTCTACATTCAATATTCTAAATTCTATATTCAGTATTTTTTAATCTATATTCTAAATTCTCTGTTCTACATTGTATGTTGTAAACTCTATATTCAGTATTCTGTATTCTATATTCTTAGTTCTGTGTTGTGCATTCCATATTTTCAATTCTTGATTTTGTTTTGTGTTTTCCATATTCTATATTCTGTGTTCTACATTCTCTGTTCTGTATTCTATATTCTGCATTCCGATTCTATATTCTATATTCTGTGTTAGTCATTCAATATTCTAAATACTATATACAGTATTCTGCATTCAATATTCTAAATACTGTGTTCTGCATTCAATGTTCTAAATTCTATATTCTGTATTCTGTATTCTATATTCTAAATTCTGTGTTCTTCATTCCAGTTCTAAATTCTGAGTTCTCTTTTCTGTTTTCCACATTCTAAATTCTGTGTTTTGCATTCTATATTCTGTATTGTATATTCTGCATGCTGTATTCCGTGTTCTGTGTTCTACATTCTATATTCCAAATCCTAAATTCAGTATTCTGTATTCTATATTCTAAATTCTGTGTTCTGCATTCCATGTTCTAAATTTTGGATTCTATATCCTCTAATCTATATTCTAAATTCTGTGTTCTATATTGTATATTCATGTTCTATATTCAGTATTCGTTATTCTATATTCTAAATTCTGTGTTCTGCATTCCATGTTCTAAATTTTGGTTTCTATATTCTTTATTCTATATACTATATTCTGAGTTCTACATTCTATATTCTGTATCCTTTATTCTGCATTCCGTATTCTATATTCTATATTCTGTGATCTACATTCTATATTCTAAATTCTGTATTCAGTATTCTGTATTCTATATTCTAAGTTCTGTGTTCTGCATTCCATGTTCTAAATTCTGGGTTCTATATCCCTAACCTATTTTCTATATTCTGTGTTCTACATTGTATATTCTAAATTCTATATTCTGTATTCTTTATTCTTTATTCTAAATTCTGTGTTCTACATTGTATATTCTAAATTCTATATTCAGTATTCTGTATTCCATATTCTTAATTCTGTGTTCTGCTTTCCATGTTTTCAATTGTGGGTTTTGTATTCTGTTTTCCATATTCTATATTCTGTGTTCTACATTCTATGTTCTGTATTCTCTATTCTGCATTCCGTATTCTATATTCTATATTCTGTGTTCTACATTCTATATTCTAAATTGTATTTTCAGTATTCCGTATTCTATATTCTATATTCTGTGTTCTACATTCTATATTCTACATTCTATATTCAGTTTTCTGTATTCTATATTCTAAATTCTGTGTTCTGCATTCCATGTTCCAAATTCTATATTCAGTATTCTGTATTCTATATTCTAAATTCTGTGTTCTGCATTCTATGTTCTAAATTCTATATTCAGTATTCTGTATTCTATATTTTAATTCTGTGTTCTGCATTCCAGTTCTAATTTCTGAGTTCTGTATTCTGTTTTCCACATTCTATATTCTGTGTTCTGCATTCTATATTCTGTATTGTATATTCTGCATGCTGTATTCCATTTTCTGTGTTCTACATTCTATATTCCAAATTCTATATTCAGTATTCTGTATTTTATATTCTAAATTCTGTGTTCTGCATTCCATGTTCTAAATTTTGGTTTCTATATACACTATTCTATATTCTAATATCTATGTTGTTTATTGTATATTCATATTCTATATTCAGCTCTCTGTATTCTATATTTTAAATTCTGTGTTCTGCATTCCATGTTCTAAATTTTGGTTTCTATATTCTGTATTCTATATTCTATATTCTGTGTTCTACATTCTATATTCTAAATTCTATATTCAGTATTCTGTATTCTATATTCTTAAATCTGTGTTCTATTTTCTATATTCTAAATTCTATATTCAGAAATCGGTGTTCTTTATTCTAAATTCTGTGTTCTGCATTCCGTGTTCTAAGTTCTGGTTTCTATATTCACTCTTCTATATTTGTGTTCTTCATTCTATATTCTACATACTATATTCTGCATTCCCTATTCTATATTCTATATTCTGTGTTCTACATTCTATATTCTAAAACCTTTATTCAGTATTCTGTATTCTATATTCTAAATTCTATGTTCTGCATTCCATTTCTAAATTCTGGGTTCTATATTCTCTATTCTCTATTCTATATTGTGTGTTCTTCATTCTTTTTTCTAACTTCTATATTCTCCATTTCTTAGTCTATATTCTATATTCTGTGTTATTTATTATATATTCAAAATTCCATATTCGGTATTCTTTATTCTATTTTCTAATTTCTGTGTTCTGCATTCCTGTTTATAAATTCTATATACAGTGTTCTGCATTCTATAATCTTAATTCTGTGTTCTGCATTCTATGTTCTGAATAATATATTCAGTATTCTTTATACTATATTCTAAGTTCTGTGTTCTGCATTCTATATTCTAAATTCTATAGTCAGTATTCTGTATTCTATATTCTAAATTCTGTGTTTTGTATTCCATGTTGTAAATTCTGTGTTCTATATTGTATATTGTATATTCTATATTCTGTGCTGTACATTCTATATTCTAAAGTCTATATTCAGTTTTCTGTATTCTATATTCTAAATTCTGTATATGCATTCCATATTCTAAATTCTATATTCAGTATTCTGTATTCTATAATCTAAATTCTGGGTTCTGCATTCTATGTTCTAAATTCTATATTCAGTATACTGTATTCTATATTATTAATTCTGTGTTCTGCATTCCATGTTCTAATTTCTGGGTTCTGTATTCTGTTTTCCATATTCTATATTCTGTATCCTATATTCTATATTCTGTATTCTATATTCTGCATTCTGTATTCTATATTCTATATTGTGTGTTCTACGTTCTATATTCCAAATTCTATATTCAGATATCGGTGTTCTATATTCTAAATTCTGTGTTCTGCATTCCATGTTCTCAATTATGGGTTCCATATACTCTATTAAATATTCTATATTCTGTGTTATACATTCTATATTGTGTATTCTATATTCTGCATTCTGTATTGTATATTCTATATTCTTTGTTCTACATTCTAAATTCTAAATTCTATATTCAATATACTGTATTCTATATTCTAAATTCTGTGTTCTGAATTTCGTGTTCTAAGTTTTGTGTTCTATATTCTCTATGCTCTATTCTATATTTTGTGTACTTCATTCTATTTTCTACCTACTATATTCACCATTCCTTAGTCTATATTCTATATTCTGTGTTATACATTCTATATTCTAAATTCTATATTCAGTATTCTGTATTCTATATTCTATATTCAGTGTTCTGCACTCCATGTTCTAAATTCTGTCTTCTATATTCTCTATTCAATATTCTGTGTTCTACATTCTATATTCCAAATCCTATATTCAGGATTCTCTATTCTATATTCTAAATTCTGTGTTCTGCATTCCATGTTCTAAATTTTGGATTCTATATCCTGTAATCTATATTCTAAATTTTGTGTTCTATATTGTATATTCATATTCTATATTCAGTATTCGTTATTCTATATTTTAAATTCTGTGTTCTGCATTCCATGTTCTAAATTTTGGTTCCTATATTCTGTATTCTATATTCTATATTCTGAGTTCTACATTCTATATTCTGTATTCTATATTCTGCATTCCGTATTCTATATTCTAAATTCTGTGTTCTACATTGTATATTCTAAATTCTATATTCAGTATTCTGTATTCCATATTCTTAATTCTGTGTTCTGCTTTCCATGTTTTCAATTCTGTGTTTTGTATTCTGTTTTCCATATTCTATATTCGGTGTTCTACATTCTATATTCTAAATTCTATATTCAGTATTCTGTATTCTATATTCTAAATTCTGTGTTCTACATTCTATATTCTAAATTCTATATTCAGATATCGGTGTTGTATATTCTAAATTCTGTGTTCTGCATTCCATGTTCTCAATTATGGGTTCCATATACTCTATTAAATATTCTATATTCTGTGTTATACATTCTATATTGTGTATTCTGTATTCTGCATTCCGTATTGTATATTCTATATTCTTTGTTCTACATTCTATATTCTAAACTCTATATTCAGTATACTGTATTCTATATTCTAAATTCTGTGTTCTGAATTTCGTGTTCTAAGTTCTGTGTTCTATATTCTCTATTCTATATTCTATATTTTGTGTACTTAATTCTATATTCTACTTTCTATTTTCTCCATTCCGTAGTCTATATTCTATATTCTGTGTTATACATTCTATATACTAAATTGTATATTCAGTGTTCTGTATTCTATATTCTAAATTCAGTGTTCTGCATTCCATGTTCTAAATTTCGGGTCCTATATACTCTATTCTATATTCTATATACTGTGTTCTACATTTTATATTCTGTATTATATATTCTGCATTCCGTATTCTATATTCTGTATTCTGGGTTCTACATTGTATATTCTAAATCCTATATTCAGTATTCTGTATTCTATATTCTAAATTCTGTGTTCTACATTCTATATTCTAAATTCTATATTCAGTAATCTGTATTCTATATTCTAAATTTTCTGTTCTGCATTCCATTTTTTAATTCTGGTTTCTATATTCTGTTTTCCATATTCTAAATTCTGTGTTCTATATTCGATATTCTGTATTCAATATTCTGCCTTCCGTATACAACATTCCATATTCTGTGTTCTACATTCCATATTCTAAATTTTATATTCAGTATTCGGTATTATATACTCTAAATTCTGTGTTCTGCATTCCATATTCTAAATTCTGTGTTCTGTATTCTGTTTTCCATATTCTATATTTTGTGTTCTTCATTCTATTTTCTGTATTCTATATTCTATATTCCGTATCCTATATTCTATATTCTGTGTTCTACATTCTATATTCTTAGTTCGATATTCAGAATTCTGTATTCTATATTCTAAATTCTGTGTTATGCATTCCATGTTCTAAATTCTGTATTCTATATTCTCTATTCAATATTCTGTGTTCTACATCCTATATTCTAAATTCTATATTCATTATTCTGTATTCTATATTCTAAATTCTGTGTTCTACATTCTATGTTGTAAATTTTGGTTTCTATATACTCTAATCAATATTCTATATTCTGTGTTCTACATGCTATATTCTGTGTTCTATATTCTGCACCCCGTATTCTATATTCTATATTCTGTGTTCTTCATTCTATATTCTAAATTTTATATTAAGTATTCTGTATTCTGTATTCTAAATTCTGTGTTCTACATTCCATGTTCTAAATTCTGGGTTCTATATTCTCTATTCTATATTCTATATTTTGTGTTCATCATTCTATATTCTATATTCTATATACTATATACTGCATTCCGTATTCTATATTCTATATACTGTGTTCTACATTCAATATTCTAAATTCTATATTCAGTATTTTTTAATCTATATTCTAAATTCTCTGTTCTACATTGTATGTTGTAAACTCTATATTCAGTATTCTGTATTCTATATTCTTAGTTCTGTGTTGTGCATTCCATATTTTCAATTCTTGATTTTGTTTTGTGTTTTCCATATTCTATATTCTGTGTTCTACATTCTCTGTTCTGTATTCTATATTCTGCATTCCGATTCTATATTCTATATTCTGTGTTAGTCATTCAATATTCTAAATACTATATACAGTATTCTGCATTCAATATTCTAAATACTGTGTTCTGCATTCAATGTTCTAAATTCTATATTCTGTATTCTGTATTCTATATTCTAAATTCTGTGTTCTTCATTCCAGTTCTAAATTCTGAGTTCTCTTTTCTGTTTTCCACATTCTAAATTCTGTGTTTTGCATTCTATATTCTGTATTGTATATTCTGCATGCTGTATTCCGTGTTCTGTGTTCTACATTCTATATTCCAAATCCTAAATTCAGTATTCTGTATTCTATATTCTAAATTCTGTGTTCTGCATTCCATGTTCTAAATTTTGGATTCTATATCCTCTAATCTATATTCTAAATTCTGTGTTCTATATTGTATATTCATGTTCTATATTCAGTATTCGTTATTCTATATTCTAAATTCTGTGTTCTGCATTCCATGTTCTAAATTTTGGTTTCTATATTCTTTATCCTATATACTATATTCTGAGTTCTACATTCTATATTCTGTATCCTTTATTCTGCATTCCGTATTCTATATTCTATATTCTGTGATCTACATTCTATATTCTAAATTCTGTATTCAGTATTCTGTATTCTATATTCTAAGTTCTGTGTTCTGCATTCCATGTTCTAAATTCTGGGTTCTATATCCCTAACCTATTTTCTATATTCTGTGTTCTACATTGTATATTCTAAATTCTATATTCTGTATTCTTTATTCTTTATTCTAAATTCTGTGTTCTACATTGTATATTCTAAATTCTATATTCAGTATTCTGTATTCCATATTCTTAATTCTGTGTTCTGCTTTCCATGTTTTCAATTGTGGGTTTTGTATTCTGTTTTCCATATTCTATATTCTGTGTTCTACATTCTATGTTCTGTATTCTCTATTCTGCATTCCGTATTCTATATTCTATATTCTGTGTTCTACATTCTATATTCTAAATTGTATTTTCAGTATTCCGTATTCTATATTCTATATTCTGTGTTCTACATTCTATATTCTACATTCTATATTCAGTTTTCTGTATTCTATATTCTAAATTCTGTGTTCTGCATTCCATGTTCCAAATTCTATATTCAGTATTCTGTATTCTATATTCTAAATTCTGTGTTCTGCATTCTATGTTCTAAATTCTATATTCAGTATTCTGTATTCTATATTTTAATTCTGTGTTCTGCATTCCAGTTCTAATTTCTGAGTTCTGTATTCTGTTTTCCACATTCTATATTCTGTGTTCTGCATTCTATATTCTGTATTGTATATTCTGCATGCTGTATTCCATTTTCTGTGTTCTACATTCTATATTCCAAATTCTATATTCAGTATTCTGTATTTTATATTCTAAATTCTGTGTTCTGCATTCCATGTTCTAAATTTTGGTTTCTATATACACTATTCTATATTCTAATATCTATGTTGTTTATTGTATATTCATATTCTATATTCAGCTCTCTGTATTCTATATTTTAAATTCTGTGTTCTGCATTCCATGTTCTAAATTTTGGTTTCTATATTCTGTATTCTATATTCTATATTCTGTGTTCTACATTCTATATTCTAAATTCTATATTCAGTATTCTGTATTCTATATTCTTAAATCTGTGTTCTATTTTCTATATTCTAAATTCTATATTCAGAAATCGGTGTTCTTTATTCTAAATTCTGTGTTCTGCATTCCGTGTTCTAAGTTCTGGTTTCTATATTCACTCTTCTATATTTGTGTTCTTCATTCTATATTCTACATACTATATTCTGCATTCCCTATTCTATATTCTATATTCTGTGTTCTACATTCTATATTCTAAAACCTTTATTCAGTATTCTGTATTCTATATTCTAAATTCTATGTTCTGCATTCCATTTCTAAATTCTGGGTTCTATATTCTCTATTCTCTATTCTATATTGTGTGTTCTTCATTCTTTTTTCTAACTTCTATATTCTCCATTTCGTAGTCTATATTCTATATTCTGTGTTATTTATTATATATTCAAAATTCCATATTCGGTATTCTTTATTCTATTTTCTAATTTCTGTGTTCTGCATTCCTGTTTATACATTCTATATACAGTGTTCTGCATTCTATAATCTTAATTCTGTGTTCTGCATTCTATGTTCTGAATAATATATTCAGTATTCTTTATACTATATTCTAAGTTCTGTGTTCTGCATTCTATATTCTAAATTCTATAGTCAGTATTCTGTATTCTATATTCTAAATTCTGTGTTTTGTATTCCATGTTGTAAATTCTGTGTTCTATATTGTATATTGTATATTCTATATTCTGTGCTGTACATTCTATATTCTAAAGTCTATATTCAGATTTCTGTATTCTATATTCTAAATTCTGTATATGCATTCCATATTCTAAATTCTATATTCAGTATTCTGTATTCTATAATCTAAATTCTGGGTTCTGCATTCTATGTTCTAAATTCTATATTCAGTATACTGTATTCTATATTATAAATTCTGTGTTCTGCATTCCATGTTCTAATTTCTGGGTTCTGTATTCTGTTTTCCATATTCTATATTCTGTATCCTATATTCTATATTCTGTATTCTATATTCTGCATTCTGTATTCTATATTCTATATTGTGTGTTCTACGTTCTATATTCCAAATTCTATATTCAGATATCGGTGTTCTATATTCTAAATTCTGTGTTCTGCATTCCATGTTCTCAATTATGGGTTCCATATACTCTATTAAATATTCTATATTCTGTGTTATACATTCTATATTGTGTATTCTGTATTCTGCATTCTGTATTGTATATTCTATATTCTTTGTTCTACATTCTAAATTCTAAATTCTATATTCAATATACTGTATTCTATATTCTAAATTCTGTGTTCTGAATTTCGTGTTCTAAGTTTTGTGTTCTATATTCTCTATGCTCTATTCTATATTTTGTGTACTTCATTCTATTTTCTACCTACTATATTCACCATTCCGCAGTCTATATTCTATATTCTGTGTTATACATTCTATATACTAAATTCTATAATCAGTATTCTGTATTCTATATTCTATATTCAGTGTTCTGCACTCCATGTTCTAAATTCTGTCTTCTATATTCTCTATTCAATATTCTGTGTTCTACATTCTATATTCCATATCCTATATTCAGGATTCTCTATTCTATATTCTAAATTCTGTGTTCTGCATTCCATGTTCTAAATTTTGGATTCTATATCCTGTAATCTATATTCTAAATTTTGTGTTCTATATTGTATATTCATATTCTATATTCAGTATTCGTTATTCTATATTTTAAATTCTGTGTTCTGCATTCCATGTTCTAAATTTTGGTTCCTATATTCTGTATTATTTATTCTATATTCTGAGTTCTACATTCTATATTCTGTATTCTATATTCTGCATTCCGTATTCTATATTCTAAATTCTGTGTTCTACATTGTATATTCTAAATTCTATATTCAGTATTCTGTATTCCATATTCTTAATTCTGTGTTCTGCTTTCCATGTTTTCAATTCTGTGTTTTGTATTCTGTTTTCCATATTCTATATTCTGTGTTCTAAATTCTATGTTCTGTATTCTCTATTCTGCATTCCGTATTCTATATTCTATATTCTGTGTTCTACATTCTATATTCTAAATTCTATATTCAGTATTCTGTATTCTATATTCTAAATTCTGTGTTCTACATTCTATATTCTAAATTCTATATTCAGATATCGGTGTTGTATATTCTAAATTCTGTGTTCTGCATTCCATGTTCTCAATTATGGGTTCCATATACTCTATTAAATATTCTATATTCTGTGTTATACATTCTATATTGTGTATTCTGTATTCTGCATTCCGTATTGTATATTCTATATTCTTTGTTCTACATTCTATATTCTAAACTCTATATTCAGTATACTGTATTCTATATTCTAAATTCTGTGTTCTGAATTTCGTGTTCTAAGTTCTGTGTTCTATATTCTCTATTCTATATTCTATATTTTGTGTACTTAATTCTATATTCTACTTTCTATTTTCTCCATTCCGTAGTCTATATTCTATATTCTGTGTTATACATTCTATATACTAAATTGTATATTCAGTGTTCTGTATTCTATATTCTAAATTCAGTGTTCTGCATTCCATGTTCTAAATTTCGGGTCCTATATACTCTATTCTATATTCTATATACTGTGTTCTACATTTTATATTCTGTATTATATATTCTGCATTCCGTATTCTATATTCTGTATTCTGGGTTCTACATTGTATATTCTAAATCCTATATTCAGTATTCTGTATTCTATATTCTAAATTCTGTGTTCTACATTCTATATTCTAAATTCTATATTCAGTAATCTGTATTCTATATTCTAAATTTTCTGTTCTGCATTCCATTTTTTAATTCTGGTTTCTATATTCTGTTTTCCATATTCTAAATTCTGTGTTCTATATTCGATATTCTGTATTCAATATTCTGCCTTCCGTATACAACATTCCATATTCTGTGTTCTACATTCCATATTCTAAATTTTATATTCAGTATTCGGTATTATATACTCTAAATTCTGTGTTCTGCATTCCATATTCTAAATTCTGTGTTCTGTATTCTGTTTTCCATATTCTATATTTTGTGTTCTTCATTCTATTTTCTGTATTCTATATTCTATATTCCGTATCCTATATTCTCTATTCTGTGTTCTACATTCTATATTCTTAGTTCGATATTCAGAATTCTGTATTCTATATTCTAAATTCTGTGTTATGCATTCCATGTTCTAAATTCTGTATTCTATATTCTCTATTCAATATTCTGTGTTCTACATCCTATATTCTAAATTCTATATTCATTATTCTGTATTCTATATTCTAAATTCTGTGTTCTACATTCTATGTTGTAAATTTTGGTTTCTATATACTCTAATCAATATTCTATATTCTGTGTTCTACATGCTATATTCTGTGTTCTATATTCTGCACCCCGTATTCTATATTCTATATTCTGTGTTCTTCATTCTATATTCTAAATTTTATATTAAGTATTCTGTATTCTGTATTCTAAATTCTGTGTTCTACATTCCATGTTCTAAATTCTGGGTTCTATATTCTCTATTCTATATTCTATATTTTGTGTTCATCATTCTATATTCTATATTCTATATACTATATACTGCATTCCGTATTCTATATTCTATATACTGTGTTCTACATTCAATATTCTAAATTCTATATTCAGTATTTTTTAATCTATATTCTAAATTCTCTGTTCTACATTGTATGTTGTAAACTCTATATTCAGTATTCTGTATTCTATATTCTTAGTTCTGTGTTGTGCATTCCATATTTTCAATTCTTGATTTTGTTTTGTGTTTTCCATATTCTATATTCTGTGTTCTACATTCTCTGTTCTGTATTCTATATTCTGCATTCCGATTGTATATTCTATATTCTGTGTTAGTCATTCAATATTCTAAATACTATATACAGTATTCTGCATTCAATATTCTAAATACTGTGTTCTGCATTCAATGTTCTAAATTCTATATTCTGTATTCTGTATTCTATATTCTAAATTCTGTGTTCTTCATTCCAGTTCTAAATTCTGAGTTCTCTTTTCTGTTTTCCACATTCTATATTCTGTGTTTTGCATTCTATATTCTGTATTGTATATTCTGCATGCTGTATTCCGTGTTCTGTGTTCTACATTCTATATTCCAAATCCTAAATTCAGTATTCTGTATTCTATATTCTAAATTCTGTGTTCTGCATTCCATGTTCTAAATTTTGGATTCTATATCCTCTAATCTATATTCTAAATTCTGTGTTCTATATTGTATATTCATGTTCTATATTCAGTATTCGTTATTCTATATTCTAAATTCTGTGTTCTGCATTCCATGTTCTAAATTTTGGTTTCTATATTCTTTATTCTATATACTATATTCTGAGTTCTACATTCTATATTCTGTATCCTTTATTCTGCATTCCGTATTCTATATTCTATATTCTGTGATCTACATTCTATATTCTAAATTCTGTATTCAGTATTCTGTATTCTATATTCTAAGTTCTGTGTTCTGCATTCCATGTTCTAAATTCTGGGTTCTATATCCCTAACCTATTTTCTATATTCTGTGCTCTACATTGTATATTCTAAATTCTATATTCAGTATTGTGTATTCCATATTCTTAATTCTGTGTTCTGCTTTCCATGTTTTCAATTTTGGGTTTTGTATTCTGTTTTCCATATTCTATATTCTGTGTTCTACATTCTATGTTCTGTATTCTCTATTCTGCATTCCGTATTCTATATTCTATATTCTGTGTTCTACATTCTATATTCTAAATTGTATTTTCAGTATTCCGTATTCTATATTCTTTATTCTGTGTTCTACATTCTATATTCTAAATTCTATATTCAGTTTTCTGTATTCTATATTCTAAATTCTGTGTTCTGCATTCCATGTTCCAAATTCTATATTCAGTATTCTGTATTCTATATTCTAAATTCTGTGTTCTGCATTCTATGTTCTAAATTCTATATTCAGTATTCTGTATTCTATATTTTAATTCTGTGTTCTGCATTCCAGTTCTAATTTCTGAGTTCTGTATTCTGTTTTCCACATTCTATATTCTGTGTTCTGCATTCTATATTCTGTATTGTATATTCTGCATGCTGTATTCCATTTTCTGTGTTCTACATTCTATATTCCAAATTCTATATTCAGTATTCTGTATTTTATATTCTAAATTCTGTGTTCTGCATTCCATGTTCTAAATTTTGGTTTCTATATACACTATTCTATATTCTAATATCTATGTTGTTTATTGTATATTCATATTCTATATTCAGCTCTCTGTATTCTATATTTTAAATTCTGTGTTCTGCATTCCATGTTCTAAATTTTGGTTTCTATATTCTGTATTCTATATTCTATATTCTGTGTTCTACATTCTATATTCTAAATTCTATATTCAGTATTCTGTATTCTATATTCTTAAATCTGTGTTCTATTTTCTATATTCTAAATTCTATATTCAGAAATCGGTGTTCTTTATTCTAAATTCTGTGTTCTGCATTCCGTGTTCTAAGTTCTGGTTTCTATATTCACTCTTCTATATTTGTGTTCTTCATTCTATATTCTACATACTATATTCTGCATTCCCTGTTCTATATTCTATATTCTGTGTTCTACATTCTATATTCTAAAACCTTTATTCAGTATTCTGTATTCTATATTCTAAATTCTATGTTCTGCATTCCATTTCTAAATTCTGGGTTCTATATTCTCTATTCTCTATTCTATATTGTGTGTTCTTCATTCTTTTTTCTAACTTCTATATTCTCCATTTCTTAGTCTATATTCTATATTCTGTGTTATTTATTATATATTCAAAATTCCATATTCGGTATTCTTTATTCTATTTTCTAATTTCTGTGTTCTGCATTCCTGTTTATAAATTCTATATACAGTGTTCTGCGTTCTATAATCTTAATTCTGTGTTCTGCATTCTATGTTCTGAATAATATATTCAGTATTCTTTATACTATATTCTAAGTTCTGTGTTCTGCATTCTATATTCTAAATTCTATAGGCAGTATTCTGTATTCTATATTCTAAATTCTGTGTTTTGTATTCCATGTTGTAAATTCTGTGTTCTATATTGTATATTGTATATTCTATATTCTGTGCTGTACATTCTATATTCTAAAGTCTATATTCAGTTTTCTGTATTCTATATTCTAAATTCTGTATATGCATTCCATATTCTAAATTCTATATTCAGTATTCTGTATTCTATAATCTAAATTCTGGGTTCTGCATTCTATGTTCTAAATTCTATATTCAGTATTCTGTATTCTATATTATAAATTCTGTGTTCTGCATTCCATGTTCTAATTTCTGGGTTCTGTATTCTGTTTTCCATATTCTATATTCTGTATCCTATATTCTATATTCTGTATTCTATATTCTGCATTCTGTATTCTATATTCTATATTGTGTGTTCTACGTTCTATATTCCAAATTCTATATTCAGATATCGGTGTTCTATATTCTAAATTCTGTGTTCTGCATTCCATGTTCTCAATTATGGGTTCCATATACTCTATTAAATATTCTATATTCTGTGTTATACATTCTATATTGTGTATTCTCTATTCTGCATTCTGTATTGTATATTCTATATTCTTTGTTCTACATTCTATATTCTAAATTCTATATTCAATATACTGTATTCTATATTCTAAATTCTGTGTTCTGAATTTCGTGTTCTAAGTTTTGTGTTCTATATTCTCTATGCTCTATTCTATATTTTGTGTACTTCATTCTATTTTCTACCTACTATATTCACCATTCCGTAGTCTATATTCTATATTCTGTGTTATACATTCTATATACTAAATTCTATATTCAGTATTCTATATTCAGTGTTCTGCACTCCATGTTCTAAATTCTGTCTTCTATATTCTCTATTCAATATTGTGTGTTCTACATTCTATATTCCAAATCCTATATTCAGGATTCTGTATTCTATATTCTAAATTCTGTGTTCTGCATTCCATGTTCTAAATTTTGGATTCTATATCCTGTAATCTATATTCTAAATTCTGTGTTCTATATTGTATATTCATATTCTATATTCAGTATTCGTTATTCTATATTTTAAATTCTGTGTTCTGCATTCCATGTTCTAAATTTTGGTTCCTATATTCTGTATTCTATATTCTATATTCTGAGTTCTACATTCTATATTCTGTATTCTATATTCTGCATTCCGTATTCTATATTCTAAATTCTGTGTTCTACATTGTATATTCTAAATTCTATATTCAGTATTCTGTATTCCATATTCTTAATTCTGTGTTCTGCTTTCCATGTTTTCAATTCTGTGTTTTGTATTCTGTTTTCCATATTCTATATTCTGTTTTCTACATTCTATATTCTGTATTCTCTATTCTGCATTCCGTATTCTATATTCTATATTCTGTGTTCTACATTCTATATTCTAAATTCTATATTCAGTATTCTGTATTCTATATTCTAAATTCTGTGTTCTACATTCTGTATTCTAAATTCTATATTCAGATATCGGTGTTCTATATTCTAAATTCTGTGTTCTGCATTCCATGTTCTCAATTATGGGTTCCATATACTCTATTAAATATTCTATATTCTGTGTTATACATTCTATATTGTGTATTCTGTATTCTGCATTCCGTATTGTATATTCTATATTCTTTGTTCTACATTCTATATTCTAAACTCTATATTCAGTATACTGTATTCTATATTCTAAATTCTGTGTTCTGAATTTCGTGTTCTAATTTCTGTGTTCTATATTCTGTATTCTATATTCTATATTTTGTGTACTTCATTCTATATTCTACTTTCTATATTCTCCATTCCGTAGTCTATATTCTATATTCTGTGTTATACATTCTATATACTAAATTGTATATTCAGTGTTCTGTATTCTATATTCTAAATTCAGTGTTCTGCATTCCATGTTCTAAATTTCGGGTCCTATATACTCTATTCTATATTCTATATACTGTGTTCTACATTTTATATTCTGTATTATATATTCTGCATTCCGTATTCTATATTCTGTATTCTGGGTTCTACATTGTATATTCTAAATCCTATATTCAGTATTCTGTATTCTATATTCTAAATTCTGTGTTCTACATTCTATATTCTAAATTCTATATTCAGTAATCTGTATTCTATATTCTAAATTTTCTGTTCTGCATTCCATTTTTTAATTCTGGTTTCTATATTCTGTTTTCCATATTCTAAATTCTGTGTTCTATATTCGATATTCTGTATTCAATATTCTGCCTTCCGTATACAACATTCCATATTCTGTGTTCTACATTCCATATTCTAAATTTTATATTCAGTATTCGGTATTATATACTCTAAATTCTGTGTTCTGCATTCCATATTCTAAATTCTGTGTTCTGTATTCTGTTTTCCATATTCTATATTTTGTGTTCTTCATTCTATTTTCTGTATTCTATATTCTATATTCCGTATCCTATATTCTCTATTCTGTGTTCTACATTCTATATTCTTAGTTCGATATTCAGAATTCTGTATTCTATATTCTAAATTCTGTGTTATGCATTCCATGTTCTAAATTCTGTATTCTATATTCTCTATTCAATATTCTGTGTTCTACATCCTATATTCTAAATTCTATATTCATTATTCTGTATTCTATATTCTAAATTCTGTGTTCTACATTCTATGTTGTAAATTTTGGTTTCTATATACTCTAATCAATATTCTATATTCTGTGTTCTACATGCTATATTCTGTGTTCTATATTCTGCACCCCGTATTCTATATTCTATATTCTGTGTTCTTCATTCTATATTCTAAATTTTATATTAAGTATTCTGTATTCTGTATTCTAAATTCTGTGTTCTACATTCCATGTTCTAAATTCTGGGTTCTATATTCTCTATTCTATATTCTATATTTTGTGTTCATCATTCTATATTCTATATTCTATATACTATATACTGCATTCCGTATTCTATATTCTATATACTGTGTTCTACATTCAATATTCTAAATTCTATATTCAGTATTTTTTAATCTATATTCTAAATTCTCTGTTCTACATTGTATGTTGTAAACTCTATATTCAGTATTCTGTATTCTATATTCTTAGTTCTGTGTTGTGCATTCCATATTTTCAATTCTTGATTTTGTTTTGTGTTTTCCATATTCTATATTCTGTGTTCTACATTCTCTGTTCTGTATTCTATATTCTGCATTCCGATTGTATATTCTATATTCTGTGTTAGTCATTCAATATTCTAAATACTATATACAGTATTCTGCATTCAATATTCTAAATACTGTGTTCTGCATTCAATGTTCTAAATTCTATATTCTGTATTCTGTATTCTATATTCTAAATTCTGTGTTCTTCAATCCAGTTCTAAATTCTGAGTTCTCTTTTCTGTTTTCCACATTCTATATTCTGTGTTTTGCATTCTATATTCTGTATTGTATATTCTGCATGCTGTATTCCGTGTTCTGTGTTCTACATTCTATATTCCAAATCCTAAATTCAGTATTCTGTATTCTATATTCTAAATTCTGTGTTCTGCATTCCATGTTCTAAATTTTGGATTCTATATCCTCTAATCTATATTCTAAATTCTGTGTTCTATATTGTATATTCATGTTCTATATTCAGTATTCGTTATTCTATATTCTAAATTCTGTGTTCTGCATTCCATGTTCTAAATTTTGGTTTCTATATTCTTTATTCTATATACTATATTCTGAGTTCTACATTCTATATTCTGTATCCTTTATTCTGCATTCCGTATTCTATATTCTATATTCTGTGATCTACATTCTATATTCTAAATTCTGTATTCAGTATTCTGTATTCTATATTCTAAGTTCTGTGTTCTGCATTCCATGTTCTAAATTCTGGGTTCTATATCCCTAACCTATTTTCTATAATCTGTGCTCTACATTGTATATTCTAAATTCTATATTCAGTATTGTGTATTCCATATTCTTAATTCTGTGTTCTGCTTTCCATGTTTTCAATTTTGGGTTTTGTATTCTGTTTTCCATATTCTATATTCTGTGTTCTACATTCTATGTTCTGTATTCTCTATTCTGCATTCCGTATTCTATATTCTATATTCTGTGTTCTACATTCTATATTCTAAATTGTATTTTCAGTATTCCGTTTTCTATATTCTTTATTCTGTGTTCTACATTCTATATTCTAAATTCTATATTCAGTTTTCTGTATTCTATATTCTAAATTCTGTGTTCTGCATTCCATGTTCCAAATTCTATATTCAGTATTCTGTATTCTATATTCTAAATTCTGTGTTCTGCATTCTATGTTCTAAATTCTATATTCAGTATTCTGTATTCTATATTTTAATTCTGTGTTCTGCATTCCAGTTCTAATTTCTGAGTTCTGTATTCTGTTTTCCACATTCTATATTCTGTGTTCTGCATTCTATATTCTGTATTGTATATTCTGCATGCTGTATTCCATTTTCTGTGTTCTACATTCTATATTCCAAATTCTATATTCAGTATTCTGTATTTTATATTCTAAATTCTGTGTTCTGCATTCCATGTTCTAAATTTTGGTTTCTATACACACTATTCTATATTGTAATATCAATGTTGTTTATTGTATATTCATATTCTATATTCAGCTCTCTGTATTCTATTTTTTAAATTCTGTGTTCTGCATTCCATGTTCTAAATTTTGGTTTCTATATTCTGTATTCTATATTCTATATTCTGTGTTCTACATTCTATATTCTAAATTCTATATTCAGTATTCTGTATTCTATATTCTTAAATCTGTGTTCTATTTTCTATATTCTAAATTCTATATTCAGAAATCGGTGTTCTTTATTCTAAATTCTGTGTTCTGCATTCCGTGTTCTAAGTTCTGGTTTCTATATTCACTCTTCTATATTCTATATTTCTGTTCTTCATTCTATATTCTACATACTATATTCTGCATTCCCTATTCTATATTCTATATTCTGTGTTCTACATTCTATATTCTAAAACCTTTATTCAGTATTCTGTATTCTATATTCTAAATTCTATGTTCTGCATTCCATTTCTAAATTCTGGGTTCTATATTCTCTATTCTCTATTCTATATTGTGTGTTCTTCATTCTTTTTTCTAACTGCTATATTCTCCATTTCTTTGTCTATATTCTATATTCTGTGTTATTTATTATATATTCAAAATTCCATATTCGGTATTCTTTATTCTATTTTCTAATTTCTGTGTTCTGCATTCCTGTTTATAAATTCTATATACAGTGTTCTGCATTCTATAATCTTAATTCTGTGTTCTGCATTCTATGTTCTGAATAATATATTCAGTATTCTTTATACTATATTCTAAGTTCTGTGTTCTGCATTCTATATTCTAAATTCTATAGTCAGTATTCTGTATTCTATATTCTAAATTCTGTGTTTTGTATTCCATGTTGTAAATTCTGTGTTCTATATTGTATATTGTATATTCTATATTCTGTGCTGTACATTCTATATTCTAAAGTCTATATTCAGTTTTCTGTATTCTATATTCTAAATTCTGTATATGCATTCCATATTCTAAATTCTATATTCAGTATTCTGTATTCTATTATCTAAATTCTGGGTTCTGCATTCTATGTTCTAAATTCTATATTCAGTATTCTGTATTCTATATTATAAATTCTGTGTTCTGCATTCCATGTTCTAATTTCTGGGTTCTGTATTGTGTTTTCCATATTCTATATTCTGTATCCTATATTCTATATTCTGTATTCTATATTCTGCATTCTGTATTCTATATTCTATATTGTGTGTTCTACGTTCTATATTCCAAATTCTATATTCAGATATCGGTGTTCTATATTCTAAATTCTGTGTTCTGCATTCCATGTTCTCAATTATGGGTTCCATATACTCTATTAAATATTCTATATTCTGTGTTATACATTCTATATTGTGTATTCTCTATTCTGCATTCTGTATTGTATATTCTATATTCTTTGTTCTACATTCTATATTCTAAATTCTATATTCAATATACTGTATTCTATATTCTAAATTCTGTGTTCTGAATTTCGTGTTCTAAGTTTTGTGTTCTATATTCTCTATGCTCTATTCTATATTTTGTGTAATTCATTCTATTTTCTACCTACTATATTCACCATTCCGTAGTCTATATTCTATATTCTGTGTTATACATTCTGTATACTAAATTCTATATTCAGTATTCTGTATTCTATATTCTATATTCAGTGTTCTGCACTCCATGTTCTAAATTCTGTCTTCTATATTCTCTATTAAATATTCTGTGTTCTACATTCTATATTCCAAATCCTATATTCAGGATTCTCTATTCTATATTCTAAATTCTGTGTTCTGCATTCCATGTTCTAAATTTTGGATTCTATATCCTGTAATCTATATTCTAAATTCTGTGTTCTATATTGTATATTCATATTCTATATTCAGTATTCGTTATTCTATATTTTAAATTCTGTGTTCTGCATTCCATGTTCTAAATTTTGGTTCCTATATTCTGTATTCTATATTCTATATTCTGAGTTCTACATTCTATATTCTGAATTCTATATTCTGCATTCCGTATTCTATATTCTAAATTCTGTGTTCTACATTGTATATTCTAAATTCTATATTCAGTATTCTGTATTCCATATTCTTAATTCTGTGTTCTGCTTTCCATGTTTTCAATTCTGTGTTTTGTATTCTGTTTTCCATATTCTATATTCTGTGTTCTACATTCTATGTTCTGTATTCTCTATTCTGCATTCCGTATTCTATATTCTATATTCTGTGTTCTACATTCTATATTCTAAATTCTATATTCAGTATTCTGTATTCTATATTCTAAATTCTGTGTTCTACATTCTATATTCTAAATTCTATATTCAGATATCGGTGTTCTATATTCTAAATTCTGTGTTCTGCATTCCATGTTCTCAATTATGGGTTCCATATACTCTATTAAATATTCTATATTCTGTGTTATGCATTCTATATTGTGTATTCTGTATTCTGCATTCCGTATTGTATAGTCTATATTCTTTGTTCTACATTCTATATTCTAAACTCTATATTCAGTATACTCTATTCTATATTCTAAATTCTGTGTTCTGAATTTCGTGTTCTAAGTTCTGTGTTCTATATTCTCTATTCTATATTCTATATTTTGTGTTCTTCATTCTATATTCTACTTTCTATATTCTCCATTCCGTAGTCTATATTCTATATTCTGTGTTATACATTCTATATACTAAATTGTATATTCAGTGTTCTGTATTCTATATTCTAAATTCAGTGTTCTGCATTCCATGTTCTAAATTTCGGGTCCTATATACTCTATTCTATATTCTATATACTGTGTTCTACATTTTATATTCTGTATTATATATTCTGCATTCCGTATTCTATATTCTGTATTCTGGGTTCTACATTGTATATTCTTAATCCTATATTCAGTATTCTGTATTCTATATTCTAAATTCTGTGTTCTACATTCTATATTCTAAATTCTATATTCAGTAATCTGTATTCTATATTCTAAATTTTCTGTTCTGCATTCCATTTTTTAATTCTGGATTCTATATTCTGTTTTCCATATTCTAAATTCTGTGTTCTATATTCGATATTCTGTATTCAATATTCTGCCTTCCGTATACAACATTCCATATTCTGTGTTCTACATTCCATATTCTAAATTTTATATTCAGTATTCGGTATTATATACTCTAAATTCTGTGTTCTGCATTCCATATTCTAAATTCTGTGTTCTGTATTCTGTTTTCCATATTCTATATTTTGTGTTCTTCATTCTATTTTCTGTATTCTATATTCTATATTCCGTATCCTATATTCTATATTCTGTGTTCTACATTCTATATTCTTAGTTCGATATTCAGAATTCTGTATTCTATATTCTAAATTCTGTGTTATGCATTCCATGTTCTAAATTCTGTATTCTATATTCTCTATTCAATATTCTGTGTTCTACATCCTATATTCTAAATTCTATATTCATTATTCTGTATTCTATATTCTAAATTCTGTGTTCTACATTCTATGTTGTAAATTTTGGTTTCTATATACTCTAATCAATATTCTATATTCTGTGTTCTACATGCTATATTCTGTGTTCTATATTCTGCACCCCGTATTCTATATTCTACATTCTGTGTTCTTCATTCTATATTCTAAATTTTATATTAAGTATTCTGTATTCTGTATTCTAAATTCTGTGTTCTACATTCCATGTTCTAAATTCTGGGTTCTATATTCTCTATTCTATATTCTATATTTTGTGTTCATCATTCTATATTCTATATTCTATATACTATATACTGCATTCCGTATTCTATATTCTATATTCTGTGTTCTGCGTTCTGTATTCTAAATTCTATATTCAGTATTCTGTATTCTATATTCTAAATTCTGTGTTCTATATTCCAAGTTCTAATTTCTGGGTTCTATATTCTCTATTCTCTATTCTATATTCTGTGTTGTGCATTCAATATTCTTAATTCAATATTCTGTATTCTTTACTCTGTATTCTAAATTCTGTGTTCTACATTCTATATTCTAAATTCTTTATTCAGTATTCTGTATTCTTTATTCTAATTTCTATGTTCCGCATTCTATATAGTAGATTCTATATTAAGTATTATGTATTCTATATTCTAAATTCTTTGTTCGGCATTCCATGTTCTAAATTCTGGATTCTATATTCTTTATTATCTATTCTATGTTCTAAATTCTATATTCAGTATTCTGTATTTTACATTCCAAATTCTGTGTTCTGCATTCCATGTCTAATTTCTGGGTTCTCTATTTTGTGTTCCATATTCTAAATTCTGTGTTCTACATTCTATATTCTGTATTCAATATTTTGCATTCTGTATTCTACATTCCATATTCTGAGTTCTACATTCTATATTCTAAATTTGATATTCAGTATTCTGTATTTTATATTGTAAATTCTGTGTTCTACATTCCATGTTCTAAATTCTGGGTTCTATATTGTCTATACTATATTCTATATTTTGTGTTCATCCTTCTATATTGTATATTCTATATTCTGCATTCCCTAGTGTCTATTCTATATTTTGTGTTCTACATTCTAAATTCTAAATTCTATATTCAGTATTCTCTATTCTATATTCTAAATTCTGTGTTCTTCATTCCATGTTATGAATTCTCGGTTTCATATTCTCTATTCTATATTCTATATTCTGTGTTCTACATTCTAAATTCTAAATTCTGTATTCAGTTTTCTGTATTCTATATTCTAAATTCTGTGTACTGCATTCAATGTTCTAAATTCTATATTCAGTATTCTTTATTCTATATTCTAAATTCTGTGTTCTGCATTCCATTTTCTAAATTCTGGGTTCTGTATTCTGTTTTCCATATTCTATATTCTGTATTCAAATTTTATATTCTGTATTCTATATTCTGCATTCCGTATTCTATATTCTATATTCTGTGTTCTGTGTTCTGTATTCTAAATTCTATATTCAGTATTCTATATTCTATATTCTAAATTCTGTGTTCTATATTCCAAGTTCTATTTTTTGGGTTCTATATTCTCTATACTCTTTTCTATATTCTGTGTTGTACATTCTATATTCTTAATTCAATATTCTGTATTCTTTACTCTATATTCTAAATTCTGTGTTCTACAATCTATATTCTAAATTCTTTATTCAGTATTCTGTATTCTTTATTCTAATTTCTATGTTCCGCATTCTATATACTAGATTCTATATTAAGTATTCTGTATTCCATATTCTAAATTCTGTGTTCGGCATTCCATGTTCTAAATTCTGGATTCTATATTCTCTATTATCTATTCTATGTTCTAAATTCTATATTCAGTATTCTGTATTTTATATGCCAATTTTTGTGTTCTGCATTCCATGTCTAATTTCTGGGTTTTATATTCTGTGTTCCATATTCTAAATTCTGTGTTCTACATTCTATATTCTGTATTCTATATTCTGCATTCTGTATTCTACATTCCACATTCTGTGTTCTGCATTCTATATTCTAAATTTGATATTCAGTATTCTGTATTTTATATTGTAAATTCTGTGTTCTACATTCCATGTTCTAAATTCTGGGTTCTATATTGTATATTCTGTGTTCTATACTTTGTGTTCATCCTTCTATATTGTATATTCTACATTCTGCATACCGTAGTGTCTATTCTATATACTGTGTTCTACATTCTAAATTCTAAATTCTATATTCAGTATTCTCTATTCTATATTCTATATTCTGTGTTCTACATTCTATATTCTAAATTGTATATTCAGTATTCTTTATTCTATATTCTAAGTTTTGTGTTCTACATTCATTTTTCTAAATTTATATTCAGTATTCTTTATTCTATATTTTTCATTCTGTGTTCTGCATTCCATGTTTTCAATTCTGGTTTTTGTATTCTGTTTTCCATATTCTATATTCTGTGTTATATTTTCTATGTTCTGTATTCTATATTCTGCATTTCGTATTCTATATTCTATACTGTGTGTTCTACATTCTATATTCTAAATAGTATATTCAGTGTTCCGTATTCTATATTCTATACTCTGTGTTCTTCATTCTATATTCTAAATTCTATATTCAAGATTTTGTATTCTATATTCTAAATTCTGCGTTCTGCATTCCATGTTCTAAATCCATGGTTCTCTATACTCTATTCTCTATTCTATATTCTGTGTTCTACATTCTATATTCTAAATTCTATATTCAGTTTTCTGTATTCTATATTCTAAATTCTGTGTTCTGCATTCAATGTTCTAAATTCTATATTCAGTATTCTGTATTCTATATTCTAAATTCTGTGTTCTGCATTCCATTTTCTAAATTCTGGGTTCTATATTCTGTTTTCCATATTCTAAATTCTGTGTTCTATATTCTATATTCTGTATTCAATATTCTGCATTCCGTATTCTACATTCCACATTCTGTGTTCTACATTCAATATTCTAAATTTTATATTCAGTATTCTGTATTCTATATTTTAAATTCTGTGCTCTGCATTCCATGTTCTAAATTCTGGTTTCTGCATTCTGTTTTCCTAAATCTATATTCTGTGTTCAACATTCTATATTCTTTATACTATATTCTACTTTCCGTACTCTATATTCTATATTCTGTGTTCTACATTCTGTATTCTATATTCTGTATTCAGGATTCTGAATTCTGTATTTTAAATTCTGTGTTCTATATTCCATGTTCTAAATTCTGGGTTCTATATTGTTTATTCTATATTCTATATTCTGTGTTCTATATTCTATATTCTGTGTTCTACATTCTATATTCTAAATTCTTTATTCTGTATTCTTTACTCTATATTCTAAATTCTGTGTTCTACATTCTATATTCTACATTATATATTCATTATTCTGTATTCTATATTCTAATTTCTATGTTCCACATTCTATATTCTAGATTCTATATTAATTATTCTGTATTCTATAATCTAAATTCTATATTCCGCATTCTATGTTCTAAATTCTATATTCAGTATTCTGTATACTATATACTAAATTCTGTGTTCTGCATTCCGTGTTCTAATTTCTGGGCTCTATATTCACTATTCTATAATCTTTATTTGTGTTCTTCATTGTATATTCTACATACTATATTCTACATTTCCTATTCTATATTCCATATTCTGTGTTCTACATTCTATATTCTAAAAACTTTATTCAGTATTCTGTATTCTATATTCTAAATTCTATTTTCTGCATTCCATTTCTAAATTCTGGGTTCTATTTTCTCTAATCTATATTCAATATTTTGTGTTGTTAATTTTTTATTCTACCTTCTATATTATCCATTCCGTAGTCTATATTCTATATTCTGTGTTATTTATTATATATTCTAAATTCTATATTCAGTATTCTTTATTCTTTTTTTATATTCTGTGTTCTGCATTCCTGTTTATAAATTCTATATACAGTATTCTGAATTCTATAATCTTAAATCTGTGTTCTGCATTCAATGTTCTAAATTCTATGTTCAGTATTCAGTATTCTATATTCTAAATTCTGTGTTCTGCATTCCATTTTCTAAATTCTGGGTTCTGTATTCTGTTTTCCATATTCTATATTCTGTGTTCAAACTTTATATTCTGTATTCTATATTCTGCATTCCGTATTCTATATTCTATATTCTGTGTTCTGCGTTCTGTATTCTAAATTCTATATTCAGTATTCTGTATTCTATATTCTAAACTCTGTGTTCTATATTCCAAGTTCTAAGTTCTGGGTTCTATATTCTCTGTTCTCTATTCTATATTCTGTGTTCCACATTCTATATTCTTAATTCAATATTCTGTATTCTTTACTCTATATTCTAAATTCTGAGTTCTACATTCTATATTCTAAATTCTTTATTCAGTATTCTGTATTCTTTATTCTAATCTCTATGTTCCGCATTCTATATACTAGATTCTATATTAAGTATTATGTATTCTATATTCTAAATTCTATGTTCCGAATTCTATGTTCTAAATTCTATATTCAGTATTCTGTATTGTATATTCTAAATTCTGTGTTCGGCATTCCAGGTTCTAAATTCTGGATCCTATATTCTCTATTATCTATTTTATATTCTAAATTCTATCTTCAGTATTCTGCATTTTATATTCCAAATTCTGTGTTCTGAATTCCACGTCTAATTTCTGGGTTCTCTATTTTGTGTTCCATATTCTAAATTCTGTGTTCTACATTCTATATTCTGTAATCAATATTCTGCATTCTGTATTCTACATTCCATATTCTGTGTTCTATATTCTATATTCTAAATTTGATATTCAGTATTCTGTATTTTATATTGTAAATTCCGTGTTCTACATTCCATGTTCTATATTCTGGGTTCTATATTGTCTATTCTATATTCTATATTTTGTGTTCATAATTGTATGTTGTATATTCTATATTCTGCATTCCATAGTCTATATTCTATATTCTGTGTTCTACATTCTAAATTCTCAATTCTATATTCATTATTCTCTATTCTATATTCTAAATTCTGTGTTCAGCATTCCATGTTCTAAATTTTGTTTTCTATATTCTGTATTCTATATAATATATTCTGTGTTCTACATTCTATATTCTAAGTTCTATATTCAGTATTCTGTATTCTATATTCTAAATTCTGTGTTCTACATTCTATATTCTAAATTCTATATTCAGAAATCGGTGTTCTATATTCTAAATTCTGTGTTCTGCATTCCATTTTCTCAATTATGGGTTCCATATACTCTATTCAATATTCTATATTCTGTCTTCTACATTCTTTATTCTGTATTCAATATTCTGCCTTCCGTATACTACATTCCATATTCTGTGTTCTACATTCCATATTCTAAATTTTATATTCAGTATTCGGTATTATATACTCTAAATTCTGTGTTCTGCATTCCATATTCTAAATTCTGGGTTCTGTATTCTGTTTTCCTTATTCTATATTTTGTGTTCTACATTCTATTTTCTGTATTCTATATTCTATATTTCGTATCCTATATTCTATATTCTGTGTTCTACATTCTATATTCTTAGTTCGATATTCAGAATTCTGTATTCTATATTCTGTGTTATGCATTCCATGTTCTAAATTCTGTCTTCTATATTCTCTATTCAATATTCTGTGTTCTACATTCTATATTCTAAATTCTATATTCAGTATTGTTTATTCTATATTCTAAATTATGTGTTCTACATCCTATATTCAAAATTCTATATTCAGTATTCTTTATTCTATATTCTAAATTCTGTGTTCTGAATTCCATGTTCTAAATTCTGTGTTCTGTATTCTGTTTTCCATATTTTATATTCTGTGTTCTACATTCGATTATCTTTATTGAATTTTCTGCATGCGGTATTCTATATTCTGTGTTCTACATTCTATATTCTAAATTCTATATTCAGTATTCTGTATTCTATATTCTAAATTCTGTGTTCTACATTCTATGTTGTAATTTTTGGGTTCTATATACTCTAATCAATATTCTATATTCTGTGTTCTACATGCTATATTCTGTGTTCTATATTCTGCACCCCGTATTCTCTCTTCTCTATTCTGTGTTCTTCACTCTATATTCTAAATATTATATTAAGTATTCTGTATTCTGTATTCTAAATTCTGTGTTCTACATTCCATGTTCTAAATTCTGGGTTCTATATTCTCTATTCTATATTCTATATTTTGTGTTCATCATTCTATATTCTATATTCTATATACTATATACTGCATTCCGTACTCTATATTGTATATTCTGTGTTCTACATTCTATATTCTAAATTGTATATTCAGTATTTTTTAATCTATATTCTAAATTCTCTGTTCTACATTGTATGATCTAAACTCTATATTCAGTATTCTGTATTCTATATTCTTATTTCTCTGTTGTGCATTCCATGTTTTCAATTCTTGATTTTGAATTGTGTTTTCCATATTCTATATTCTGTGATCTACATTCTCTGTTCTGTTTTCTATATTCTGCATTCCGTATTCTATAATCTATATTCTGTGATCTGCATTCTATATTCTAAATTGTACATTCAGTATTCCGTATTCTATATTCTATACACTGAGTTCTTCATTCTATATTCTAAATTCTATATTCAATATTTTGTATTCTATATTCTAAATTATGCGTTCTACATTCCATGTTCTAAATCCATGGTTCTATATTCCCTATTCTCTATTCTCTATTCTGTGTTCTACTTTCTAAATTCTAAATTCTATATTCAGTTTTCTGTATTCTATATTCTAAATTCTGTGTTCTGCATTCAATGTTCTAAATTCTATATTCAGTATTCTGTATTCTATATTCTAAATTCTGTGTTCTGCATTCCATTTTCTAAATTCTGGGTTCTGTATTCTGTTTTCCATATTCTATATTCTGTATTCAAATTTTATATTCTGTATTGTATATTCTGCATTCCGTAACCTATAATCTATATTCTGTGTTCTGCGTTCTGTATTCTAAATTCTATATTCAGTATTCTGTATTCTATATTCTAAATTCTGTGTTCTATATTCCAAGTTCTAATTTCTGGTTTCTATATTCTCTATTCTCTATTCTATATTCTGTGTCTTACATTCTATATTCTTAATTCAATATTCTGTATTCTTTACTCTATATTCTAAATTCTGTGTTCTACATTCTATATTCTAAATTCTTTATTCAGTATTCTGTATTCTTTATTCTAATTTCTTTGTTCCGCATTCTATAAACTAGATTCTATATTAAGTATTCTGTATTCTATATTCTTAATTCTGTGTTAGGCATTCCATGTTCTATCTTCTGGATTCTATATTCTCTATTATCTATTCTATGTTCTAAATTCTATTTTTAGTATTCTGTATTTTATATTCCAAATTCTGTGTTCTGCATTTCATGTCTAATTTCTGGGTTCTCTATTCTGTGTTCCATATTCTAAATTCTGTGTTCTACATTCTATATTCTGTATTCAATATTCTGTATTCTGTATTCTACATTCCATATTCTGTGTTCTACATTCTACATTCTAAATTTGATATTCAGTATTCTGTATTTTATATTGTAAATTCTGTGTTCTACATTCCAAGTTCTAAATTCTGGGTTCTATATTCTCTATTCTATATTCTATATTCTGTGTTCTACATTCTATATTCTTAATTTTTTGTTCTGTATTCTTTACTCTATATTCTAAATTCTGTGCTCTACATTCTATATTCTAGATTCTATATTCATTATTCTGTATTTTATAATCTAAGTTCTATATTCCGCATTCTATGTTCTAAATTCTATATTCAGTTTTCTGTATTCTACAATCTAAATTCTGAGTTCGGCTTTCCATGTTCTAAATTCTGGGTTCTATATGCTGTTTTCCATATTCTAAACTCTGTGTTATACATTCTATATTCTAAATTCTATATTCAGTATTCTTTATTCTATATTCTATATTCTGTGTTCTGCATTTCTGTTTATACATACTTTATTCATTATTCTGCATGCTATATCCTAAATTCTGTGTTCTGAATTCTATGTTCTAAATTCTATATTCAGTATTCTGTATAATTTATTCTAAATTCTTTGTTCTGCATTCCATGTTCTAAATTCTGGGTTCTGTATTCTGTTTTCCATATTCTATATTCTGTGTTCTACATTCGATAATCTGTATTGAATTTTCTGCATGCCATATTCTATATTCTGTGTTCTACATTCTATATTCTAAATTCTATATTTAGTATTCTGTATTCCATATTCTAAATTCTGTGTTCTACATTCTATGTTGTAAATTTTGGTTTCTATATACTCTAATCAATATTCTATATTCTGTGTTCTACATGCTATATTCTGTGTTCTATATTCTGCACCCCGTATTCTCTATTCTATATTCTGTGTTCTTCATTGTATATTCAAAATTTTATATTAAATATTCTGTATTCTGTATTCTAAATTCTGTGTTCTATATTCCATGTTCTAAATTCTGGGTTCTATATTCTCTATTCTATATTCAATATTTTTTGTTCATCATTCTATATTCTATATACTATATACTGCATTCTGTATTTTATATTCTATATTCTGTGTTCTACATTCAATATTCTAAATTCTATATTCAGTATTTTTTAATATATATTCTAAATACTCTGTTCTACATTGTATGTTCTAAACAATCTATTCAGTATTCTGTATTCTATATTCTTATTTCTGTGTTGTGCATTCCATGTTTTCAATTCTTGATTTTGGATTGTGTTTTCCATATTCTATATTCTGTGTTCTACATTCTCTGTTCTGTATTCTATATTCTGCATTCCGTATTCTATATTCTATATTCTGTGATCTACATTCTATATTCTAAATTGTACATTCATTATTCCGTATTATATATTCTATACTCTGTGATTTTCATCCTATATTCTAAATTCTATATTCAATATTTTGTATTCTATATTCTAAATTCTGCGTTCTGCATTCCATGTTCTAAATCCATGGTTCTATATTCTCTATTCTCTATTGAATATTCTGTGTTCTACATTCTATATTCTAAATTCTATATTCAGTTTTCTGTATTCTATATTCTAAATTCTGTGTTCTGCATTCAATGTTCTAAATTCTATGTTCAGTATTCAGTATTCTATATTCTAAATTCTGTGTTCTGCATTCCATTTTCTAAATTCTGGGTTCTGTATTCTGTTTTCCATATTCTATATTCTGTGTTCAAATTTTATATTCTCTATTCTATATTCTGCATTCCGTATTCTATATTCTATATTCTGTGTTCTGCGTTCTGTATTCTAAATTCTATATTCAGTATTCTGTATTCTATATTCTAAATTCTGTGTTCTATATTCCAAGTTCTAAGTTCTGGGTTCTATATTCTCTGTTCTCTATTCTATATTCTGTGTTCCACATTCTATATTCTTAATTCAATATTCTGTATTCTTTACTCTATATTCTAAATTCTGAGTTCTACATTCTATATTCTAAATTCTTTATTCAGTATTCTGTATTCTTTATTCTAATCTCTATGTTCCGCATTCTATATACTAGATTCTATATTAAGTATTATGTATTCTATATTCTAAATTCTATGTTCCGAATTCTATGTTCTAAATTCTATATTCAGTATTCTGTATTGTATATTCTAAATTCTGTGTTCGGCATTCCAGGTTCTAAATTCTGGATCCTATATTCTCTATTATCTATTCTATATTCTAAATTCTATATTCAGTATTCTGCATTTTATATTCCAAATTCTGTGTTTTGCATTCCACGTCTAATTTCTGGGTTCTCTATTTTGTGTTCCATATTCTAAATTCTGTGTTCTACATTCTATATTCTGTAATCAATATTCTGCATTCTGTATTCTACATTCCATATTCTGTGTTCTATATTCTATATTCTAAATTTGATATTCAGTATTCTGTATTTTATATTTTAAATTCCGTGTTCTACATTCCATGTTCTATATTCTGGGTTCTATATTGTCTATTCTATATTCTATATTTTGTGTTCATAATTGTATGTTTTATATTCTATATTCTGCATTCCATAGTCTATATTCTATATTCTGTGTTCTACATTCTAAATTCTCAATTCTATATTCATTATTCTCTATTCTATATTCTAAATTCTGTGTTCAGCATTCCATGTTCTAAATTTTGTTTTCTATATTCTGTATTCTATATAATATATTCTGTGTTCTACATTCTATATTCTAAGTTCTATATTCAGTATTCTGTATTCTATATTCTAAATTCTGTGTTCTACATTCTATATTCTAAATTCTGTATTCAGAAATCGGTGTTCTATATTCTAAATTCTGTGTTCTGCATTCCATTTTCTCAATTATGGGTTCCATATACTCTTTTCAATATTCTATATTCTGTCTTCTACATTCTATATTCTGTATTCAATATTCTGCCTTCCGTATACTACATTCCATATTCTGTGTTCTACATTCCATATTCTAAATTTTATATTCAGTATTCGGTATTATATACTCTAAATTCTGTGTTCTGCTGTCCATATTCTAAATTCTGGGTTCTGTATTCTGTTTTCCTTATTCTATATTTTGTGTTCTACATTCTATTTTCTGTATTCTATATTCTATATTCCGTATCCTATATTCTATATTCTGTGTTCTACATTCTATATTCTTAGTTCGATATTCAGAATTCTGTATTCTATATTCTAAATTCTGTGTTATGCATTCCATGTTCTAAATTCTGTCTTCTATATTCTCTATTCAATATTCTGTGTTCTACATTCTATATTCTAAATTCTATATTCAGTATTGTTTATTCTATATTCTAAATTATGTGTTCTACATCCTATATTCAAAATTCTATATTCAGTATTCTTTATTCTATATTCTAAATTCTGTGTTCTGAAGTCCATGTTCTAAATTCTGTGTTCTGTATTCTGTTTTCCATATTTTATATTCTGTGTTCTACATTCGATTATCTTTATTGAATTTTCTGCATGCGGTATTCTATATTCTGTGTTCTACATTCTATATTCTAAATTCTATATTCAGTATTCTGTATTCTATATTCTAAATTCTGTGTTCTACATTCTATGTTGTAATTTTTGGGTTCTATATACTCTAATCAATATTCTATATTCTGTGTTCTACATGCTATATTCTGTGTTCTATATTCTGCACCCCGTATTCTCTATTCTCTATTCTGTGTTCTTCACTCTATATTCTAAATATTATATTAAGTATTCTGTATTCTGTATTCTAAATTCTGTGTTCTACATTCCATGTTCTAAATTCTGGGTTCTATATTCTCTATTCTATATTCTATATTTTGTGTTCATCATTCTATATTCTATATTCTATATACTATATACTGCATTCCGTATTCTATATTCTATATTCTGTGTTCTACATTCTATATTCTAAATTGTATATTCAGTATTTTTTAATCTATATTCTAAATTCTCTGTTCTACATTGTATGATCTAAACTCTAGATTCAGTATTCTGTATTCTATATTCTTATTTCTCTGTTGTGCATTCCATGTTTTCAATTCTTGATTTTGAATTGTGTTTTCCATATTCTATATTCTGTGATCTACATTCTCTGTTCTGTATTCTATATTCTGCATTCCGTATTCTATAATCTATATTCTGTGATCTGCATTCTATATTCTAAATTGTACATTCAGTATTCCGTATTCTATATTCTATACACTGAGTTCTTCATTCTATATTCTAAATTCTATATTCAATATTTTGTATTCTATATTCTAAATTATGCGTTCTGCATTCCATGTTCTAAATCCATGGTTCTATATTCCCTATTCTCTATTCTCTATTCTGTGTTCTACTTTCTAAATTCTAAATTCTATATTCAGTTTTCTGTATTCTATATTCTAAATTCTGTGTTCTGCATTCAATGTTCTAAATTCTATATTCAGTATTCTGTATTCTATATTCTAAATTCTGTGTTCTGCATTCCATTTTCTAAATTCTGGGTTCTGTTTTCTGTTTTCCATATTCTATATTCTGTATTCAAATTTTATATTCTGTATTGTATATTCTGCATTCCGTAACCTATATTCTATATTCTGTGTTCTGCGTTCTGTATTCTAAATTCTATATTCAGTATTCTGTATTCTATATTCTAAATTCTGTGTTCTATATTCCAAGTTCCAATTTCTGGGTTCTATATTCTCTATTCTATATTCTATATTCTGTGTCTTACATTCTATATTCTTAATTCAATATTCTGTATTCTTTACTCTATATTCTAAATTCTGTGTTCTACATTCTATATTCTAAATTCTTTATTCAGTATTCTGTATTCTTTATTCTAATTTCTATGTTCCGCATTCTATAAACTAGATTCTATATTAAGTATTCTGTATTCTATATTCTTAATTCTGTGTTAGGCATTCCATGTTCTATCTTCTGGATTCTATATTCTCTATTATCTATTCTATGTTCTAAATTCTATTTTTAGTATTCTGTATTTTATATTCCAAATTCTGTGTTCTGCATTTCATGTCTAATTTCTGGGTTCTCTATTCTGTGTTCCATATTCTAAATTCTGTGTTCTACATTCTATATTCTGTATTCAATATTCTGTATTCTGTATTCTACATTCCATATTCTGTGTTCTACATTCTATATTCTAAATTTGATATTCAGTATTCTGTATTTTATATTGTAAATTCTGTGTTCTACATTCCAAGTTCTAAATTCTGTGTTCTATATTCTCTATTCTATATTCTATATTCTGTGTTCTACATTCTATATTCTTAATTTTTTGTTCTGTATTCTTTACTCTATATTCTAAATTCTATGCTCTACATTCTATATTCTAGATTCTATATTCATTATTCTGTATTTTATAATCTAAGTTCTATATTCCGCATTCTATGTTCTAAATTCTATATTCAGTTTTCTGTATTCTAAAATCTAAATTCTGAGTTCGGCTTTCCATGTTCTAAATTCTGGGTTCTATATGCTGTTTTCCATATTCTATATTCTGTGTTATACATTCTATATTCAAAATTCTATATTCAGTATTCTTTATTCTATATTCTATATTTGTGTTCTGCATTCCTGTTTATACATACTTTATTCAGTATTCGGCATGCTATATCCTAAATTCTGTGTTCTGCATTCTATGTTCTAAATTCTATATTCAGTATTCTGTATAATTTATTCTAAATTCTTTGTTCTGCATTCCATGTTCTAAATTCTGGGTTCTATATTCTCTATTCTATTTTCTATATTCTGTGATCTACATTGTATATTTTAAACTCTATATTCCGTATTCTTTATTCCATTTTCCAAATTCTGGGTTGTGTATTCTGTTTTCCATATTCTATATTCTGTATTCCAATTTTATATTCTATATTCTATATTCTGCATTCCGTATTCTATATTCTATATTCTGTGTTCTGCGTTCTGTATTCTAAATTCTATATTCAGTATTCTGTATTCTATATTCTAAATTCTGTGTTCTATATTCCAAGTTCTAAATTCTGGGTTCTATATTCTCTATTCTCTATTCTATATTCTGTGTTCCACATTCTATATTCTTAATTCAATATTCTGTATTCTTTACTCTATATTCTAAATTCTGAGTTCTACATTCTATATTCTAAATGCTTTATTCATTATTCTGTATTATTTATTCTAATTTTATGTTTCGCATTCTATATACTAGATTCTATATTAAGTATTATGTATTCTATATTCTAAATTCTATGTTCCGAATTCTATGTTCTAAATTCTATATTCAGTATTCTGTATTGTATATTCTAAATTCTGTGTTCGGCATTCCACGTTCTAAATTCTGAGTTCTCTTTTGTGTTTTCCACATTCTATATTCTGTGTTTTGCATTCTATATTCTGTATTGTATATTCTGCATGCCGTATTCCGTATTCTGTGTTCTACATTCCATATTCCAAATCCTATATTCAGTATTCTGTATTCTATATTCTAAATTCTATGTTCTTCATTCCATGTTCTAAATTTTGGATTCTATATCCTCTAATCTATTTTCTAAATTCTGTGTTCTATATTGTATATTCATATTCTATATTCAGTATTCGTTATTCTATATTTTAAATACTGTGTTCTGCATTCCATGTTCTAAATTTTGGTTTCTATATTCTGTATTCTATATTCTATATTCTGAGTTCTACATTCTATATTCTGTATTTTGTATTCTGCATTCCGTATTCTATATTCTATATTCTGTGATCTACATTCTATATTCTAAATTCTATATTCAGTATTCTGTATTCAATATTCTATATTCTGTGTTCTGCATTCCATGTTCTAAATTGTGGGTTCTATATTCCCTAACCTGTTTTATTTATTTTGGGTTCTACATTGTATATTCTAAATTCTATATTCAGTATTCTTTATTCTTTATTCTAAATTCTGTGTTCTACATTGTATATTCTAAACTCTATATTCAGTATTCTGTATTCTATATTCTTAGTTCTGTGTTGTGCATTCCATGTTTTCAATTCTTGATTTTGAATTGTGTTTTCCATATTCTATATTCTGTGTTCTACATTCTCTGTTCTGTATTCTATATTCTGCATTCCGTATTCTATATTCTATATTCTGTGTTCTAAATTCTATATTCTAAATTGTACATTCATTATTCCGTATTCTATATTCTATACTCTGTGTTTTTTATCCTATATTCTAAATTCTATATTCAATATTTTGTATTCTATATTCTAAATTCTGCGTTCTGCATTCCATGTTCTAAATCCATGGTTCTATATTCTCTATTCTCTATTGAATATTCTGTGTTCTACTTTCTATATTCTAAATTCTATATTCAGTTTTCTGTATTCTATATTCTAAATTCTGTGTTCTGCATTCAATGTTCTAAATTCTATATTCAGTATTCAGTGTTCTATATTCTAAATTCTGTGTTCTGCATTCCATTTTCTAAATTCTGGGTTCTGTATTCTGTTTTCCATATTCTATATTCTGTATTCAAATTTTATATTCTGTATTCTATATTCTGCATTCCGTATTCTGTATTCTATGTTCTGTGTTCTGCGTTCTGTATTCTAAATTCTATATTCAGTATTCTGTATTCTATATTCTAAATTCTGTGTTCTATATTCCAAGTACTAAATTCTTTGTTCTATATTCTCTATTCTCTATTCTATATTCTGTGTTCCACATTCTATATTCTTAATTCAATATTCTGTATTCTTTACTCTATATTCTAAATTCTGAGTTCTACATTCTATATTCTAAATTCTTTATTCAGTATTCTGTATTCTTTATTCTAATCTCTATGTTCCGCATTC
Source organism: Vicugna pacos (assembly GCF_048564905.1). Taxonomy (NCBI): domain Eukaryota; kingdom Metazoa; phylum Chordata; class Mammalia; order Artiodactyla; family Camelidae; genus Vicugna; species Vicugna pacos. The sequence goes on along the minus strand of NW_027328741.1, from coordinate 85,593,046 downwards.
TATATACTAGATTCTATATTAAGTATTATGTATTCTATATTCTAAATTCTATGTTCCGAATTCTATGTTCTAAATTCTATATTCAGTATTCTGTATTGTATATTCTAAATTCTGTGTTCGGCATTCCAGGTTCTTAATTCTGGATTCTATATTCTCTATTATCTATTCTATATTCTAAATTCTATATTCAGTATTCTGCATTTTATATTCCTAATTCTGTGTTCTGCATTCCACGTCTAATTTCTGGGTTCTCTATTCTGTGTTCCATATTCTAAATTCTGTGTTCTACATTCTAAATTCTGTAATCAATATTCTGCATTCTGTATTCTACATTCCATATTCTGTGTTCTATATTCTATATTCTAAATTTGATATTCAGTATTCTGTATTTTATATTGTAAATTCCGTGTTCTACATTCCATGTTCTATATGCTGGGTTCTATCTTGTCTATACTATATTCTATATTTTGTGTTCATAATTCTATGTTGTATATTCTATATTCTGCATTCCGTAGTCTATATTCTATATTCTGTGTTATACATTCTAAATTCTAAATTCTATATTCAGTATTCTCTATTCTATATTCTAAATTCTGTGTTCAGCATTCCATGTTCTAAATTTTGTTTTCTATATTCTGTATTCTATATAATATATTCTGTGTTCTACATTCTATATTCTAAGTTCTATATTCAGTATTCTGTATTCTATATTCTAAATTCTGTGTTCTACATTCTATATTCTAAATTCTATATTCAGAAATCGGTGTTCTATACTCTAAATTCTGTGTTCTGCATTCCATGTTCTCAATTATGGGTTCCATATTCTCTATTCAATATTCTATATTCTGTCTTCTACATTCTATATTCTGTATACTGTATTCTGCATTCCGTATTGTATATTCTATATTCTTTGTTCTACATTCTATATTCTAAATTGTATATTCTGTATACTTTATTCTACATTCTAAATTCTGTGTTCTGAATTTCGTGTACTAAGTTCCGTGTTCTATATTCTCTATTCTATATTCTATATTTTGTGTACTTCATTCTATATTCTACCTTCTATATACTCCATTCCGTAGTCTATATTCTATATTCTGTGTTATACATTTTATATACTAATTTGTATATTCAGTATTCTGTATTCTATATTCTAAATTCAGTGTTCTGCATTCCATGTTCAAATTTCGGGTCCTATATACTCTATTCTATATCCTATATACAGTGTTCTACATTTTATATTCTGTATTATATATTCTGCATTCCGTATTCTATATTCTGTATTCTGGGTTCTAATTGTATATTCTAAATCCTATATTCAGTATTCTGTATTCTATATTCAAAATTCTGTGTTCTACATTCTATATTCTAAATTCTATATTCAGTAATCTGTATTCTATATTCTAAATTTTGTGTTCTGCCTTCCATTTTCTAAATTCTGGATTTTATGTTCTGTTTTCCATATTCTAAATTCTGTGTTCTACATTCGATATTCTGTATTCAATATTCTGCCTTCCGTATACTACATTCCATATTCTGTGTTCTACATTCCATATTCTAAATTTTATATTCAGTATTCGGTATTATATATTCTAAATTCTGTGTTCTGCATTCCATATTCTAAATTCTGGGTTCTGTATTCTGTTTTCTTTATTGTATATTCTGTGTTCTACATTCTATGTTCTGTATTCTCTATTCTGCATTCCGTATTCTATATTCTATATTCTGTGTTCTACATTCTATATTCTAAATTGTATATTCAGTATTCCGTATCCTATATTCTATATTCTGTGTTCTACATTCTATATTCTTAGTTCGATATTCAGAATTCTGTATTCTATATTCTAAATTCTGTGTTATGCATTCCATGTTCTAAATTCTGTCTTCTATATTCTCTATTCAGTATTCTGTGTTCTGCATTCTATATTCTAAATTCTATATTCAGTATTCTTTATTCTATATTCTAAATTATGTGTTCTACATCCTATATTCAAAATTCTATATTCAGTATTCTTTATTCTATATTCTAAATTCTGTGTTCTGAATTCCATGTTCTAAATTCTGTGTTCTGTATTCTGTTTTCCATATTCTATATTCTGTGTTCTACATTCGATAATCTTTATTGAATTTTCTGCATGCGGTATTCTCTATTCTGTGTTCTACATTCTATATTCTAATTTCTATTTTCAGTATTCTGTATTCTATATTCTAAATTCTGTGTTCTACATTCTATGTTGTTATTTTTGGGTTCTATATACTCTAATCAATATTCTATATTCTGTGTTCTGCATGCTATATTCTGTGTTCTATATTCTGCACCCCGTATTCTCTATTCTCTATTCTGTGTTCTTCATTCTATATTCTAAATATTATATTAAGTATTCTGTATTCTGTATTCTAAATTCTGTGTTCTACATTCCATGTTCTAAATTCTGGGTTCTATATTCTCTATTCTATATTCTATATTTTGTGTTCATCATTCTATATTCTATATTCTATATACTATATACTGCATTCCGTATTCTATATTCTATATTCTGTGTTCTACATTCTATATTCTAAATTCTGTATTCAGTATTTTTTAATCTATATTCTAAATTCTCTGTTCTACATTGTATGTTCTAAACTCTATATTCAGTATTCTGTATTCTATATTCTTATTTCTGTGTTGTGCATTCCATGTTTTCAATTCTTGGTTTTGTATTGTGTTTTCCATATTCTATATTCTGTGTTCTACATTCTCTGTTCTGTATTCTATATTCTGCATTCCGTATTCTATATTCTATATTCTGTGATCTGCATTCTATATTCTATATTGTACATTCAGTATTCCGTATTCTATATTCTATACACTGAGTTCTTCATTCTATATTCTAAATTCTATATTCAATATTTTGTATTCTATATTCTAAATTATGCGTTCTGCATTCCCTGTTCTAAATCCATGGTTTTATATTCCCTATTCTCTATTCTCTATTCTGTGTTCTACTTTCTAAATTCTAAATTCTATATTCAGTTTTCTGTATTCTATATTCTAAATTCTGTGTTCTGCATTCCATGTTCTAAATTTTGGTTTCTATATACACTATTCTATATTGTAATATCTATGTTTTTTATTGTTTATTCATATTCTATATTCAGCTTTCTGTATTCTTTATTTTATATTCTGTGTTCTGCATTCCGTGTTCTAAATTTTGGTTTCTATATTCTGTATTCTATATTCTATATTCTGTGTTCTACATTCTATATTCTAAATTCTATATTCAGTATTCTGTATTCTATATTCTTAATTCTGTGTTCTACTTTCTATATTCTAAATTCTATATTCAGAAATCGGTGTTCTATATTCTAAATTCTGTGTTGTGCATTCCGTGTTCTAAGTTCTGGTTTCTATATTCACTCTTCTATATTCTATATTTGTGTTCTTCATTCTATATTCTACATACTTTATTCTGCATTCCCTATTCTATATTCTATATTCTGTGTTCTACATTCTATATTCTAAAAGCTTTATTCAGTATTATGTATTCTATATTCTAAATTCTGTGTTCTGCATTCCATGTTCCTATTTCTGGGTTCTGTATTCTGTTTTCCATATTATATATTCTGTATCCTATATTCTATATTCTGTATTCTATATTCTGTATTCTGTATTCTATATTCTATATTGTGTGTTCTATGTCCTATATTCTAAATTCTATATTCAGATATCAGTGTTCTATATTCTAAATTCTGTGTTCTGCATTCCATGTTCTCAATTATGGGTTCCATATACTCTATTAAATATTCAATATTCTGTGTTATACATTCTATATTGTGTATTCTGTATTCTGCATTCTGTATTGTATATTCTATATTCTTTGTTCTACATTCTATATTCTAAATACAATATTCAGTATACTTTATTCTATATTCTAAATACTGTGTTCTAAATTTCGTGTTCTAAGTTCTGTGTTCTATATTCTCTATTCTCTATTCTATATTTTGGGTACTTCATTCTATATTCTACCTTCTTTATTCACCATTCCGTAGTCTATATTCTATATTCCGTGTTATACATTCTATATACTAAATTCTATATTCAGTATTCTGTATTCTATATTCTAAATTCAGTGTTCTGCATTCCATGTTCTAAATTCTGTCTTCTATAATCTCTATTCAATATTCTGTGTTCTAATTTCTATATTCTAAATTCTATATTCAGTATTCTTTATTCTATATTCTAAATTATGTGTTCTACATTCTATATTCAAAATTCTATATTCAGTATTCTCTATTCTATATTCTAAATTCTGTGTTCTGAATTCCATGTTCTAAATTCTGGGTTCTGTATTCTGTTTTCCATATTCTATATTCTGTGTTCTACATTCGATAATCTGAATTGAATTTTCTGCATCCCGTATTCTTTATTCTGTGTTCTACATTCTATATTCTAAATTCTATATTCAGTATTCTGTATTCTATATTCTAAATTCTGTGTTCTACATTCTATGTTGTAAATTTTGGTTTCTATATACTCTAATCAATATTCTATATTCTGTGTTCTACATGCTATAATCTGTGTTCTATATTCTGCACCCCTTATTCTCTATTCTATATTCTGTGTTCTTCATTCTATATTCTAAATTTTATATTAAGTATTCTGTATTCTGTATTCTAAATTCTGTGTTCTACATTCCATGTTCTAAATTCTGGGTTCTATATTCTCTATTCTATATTCTATATTTTGTGTTCATCATTCTATATTCTGTATTCTATATACTATATTCTGCATTCCGTATTCTATATTCTAATTTCTGTGTTCTACATTCTATATTCTAAATTCTATATTCAGTATTTTTTAATCTATATTCTAAATTCTCTGTACTACATTGTATGTTCTAAACTCTATATTCAGTATTCTGTATTCTATATTCTTACTTCTGTGTTGTGCATTCCATGTTTTCAATTCTTGGTTTTGTATTGTGTTTTCCACATTCTATATTCTGTGTTCTACATTCTCTGTTCTGTATTCTATTTTCTGCATTCCGTATTCTATATTCTATATTCTGTGTTCTACATTCTATATTCTAAATTTTACATTCAGTATTCCGTATTCTATATTCTATACTCTGGTTTGTTCATTCTATATTCTAAATTCTATATTCAATATTTTTATTCTATAGTCAAAATTCTGCGTTCTGCATTCAATGTTCTAAATTTTGGTTTCTATATTCTGTATTCTATATTCTATATTCTGAGTTCTACATTCTATATTCTGTATTGTATATTCTGCATTCCGTATTCTATATTCTATATTCTGTGATCTACATTCTATATTCAAAATTCTACATTCAGTATTCTGTATTGTATATTCTAAATTCTGTGTTCTGCATTCCATGTTCTATATTCTGGGTTCTATATTCCCTAAACTATATTCTATATTCTGTGTTCTACATTGTATATTCTAAATCCTATATTCAGTATTCTTTATTCTATATTCTAAATTCTGTGTTCTACATTGTATATTCTAAATTCTATATTCAGTATTCTGTATTCCATATTCTTAATTTTGTGTTCTGCTTTCCATGTTTTCAATTCTGTGTTTTGTATTCTGTTTTCCATATTCTATATTATGTGTTCTACATTCTATGGTCTGTATTCTCTATTCTGCATTCCGTATTCTATATTCTATATTCTTGTTCTACATTCTATATTATAAATTGTATATTCAGTATTCCGTATTCTATATTCTATATTCTGTGTTCTACATTCTATATTCTAAATTCTATATTCAGTTTTCTGTATTCTATATTCTAAATTCTGTGTTCTGCATTCCATGTTCCAAATTCTATATTCAGTATTCCGTATTCTATATTCTAAATTCTGTGTTCTGCATTCGAGTTCTAATTTCTGAGTTCTGTATTCTGTTTTCCACATTCTATATTCTGTGTTCTGCATTCTATAAACTGTATTGTATATTCTGCATGCTGTATTCCATATTCTGTGTTCTACATTCTATATTCCAAATTCTATATTCAGTATTCTGTATTTTATATTCTAAATTCTGTGTTCTGCATTCCATGTTCTAAATTTTGGTTTCTATTTACACTATTCTATTTTCTAATATCTATGTTGTTTATTGTATTTTCATATTCTATATTCAGCTTTCTGTATTCTATATTTTAAATTCTGTGTTCTGCATTCCATGTTCTAAATTTTGGTTTCTATATTCTGTATTCTATTTTCTATATTCTGTGTTCTACATTCTATATTCTAAATTCAATATTCAGTATTCTGTATTCTATATTCTTAGTTCTGTGTTGTGCATTCCATGTTTTCAATTCTTGATTTTGAATTGTGTTTTCCATATTCTATATTCTGTGTTCTACATTCTCTGTTCTGTATTCTATATTCTGCATTCCGTATTCTATATTCTATATTCTGTGTTCTAAATTCTATATTCTAAATTGTACATTCATTATTCCGTATTCTATATTCTATACTCTGTGTTTTTTATCCTATATTCTAAATTCTATATTCAATATTTTGTATTCTATATTCTAAATTATGCGTTCTGCATTCCATGTTCTAAATCCATGGTTTTATATTCCCTATTCTCTATTCTCTATTCTGTGTTCTACTTTCTAAATTCTAAATTCTATATTCAGTTTTCTGTATTCTATATTCTAAATTCTGTGTTCTGCATTCCATGTTCTAAATTTTGGTTTCTATATACACTATTCTATATTGTAATATCTATGTTTTTTATTGTTTATTCATATTCTATATTCAGCTTTCTGTATTCTTTATTTTATATTCTGTGTTCTGCATTCCGTGTTCTATATTTTGGTTTCTATAATCTGTATTCTATATTCTATATTCTGTGTTCTACATTCTATATTCTAAATTCTATATTCAGTATTCTGTATTCTATATTCTTAATTCTGTGTTCTACTTTCTATATTCTAAATTCTATATTCAGAAATCGGTGTTCTATATTCTAAATTCTGTGTTGTGCATTCCGTGTTCTAAGTTCTGGTTTCTATATTCACTCTTCTATATTCTATATTTGTGTTCTTCATTCTATATTCTACATACTTTATTCTGCATTCCCTATTCTATATTCTATATTCTGTGTTCTACATTCTATATTCTAAAAGCTTTATTCAGTATTATGTATTCTATATTCTAAATTCTGTGTTCTGCATTCCATGTTCTTATTTCTGGGTTCTGTATTCTGTTTTCCATATTATATATTCTGTATCCTATATTCTATATTCTGTATTCTATATTCTGCATTCTGTATTCTATATTCTATATTGTGTGTTCTATGTTCTATATTCTAAATTCTATATTCAGATATCGGTGTTCTATATTCTAAATTCTGTGTTCTGCATTCCATGTTCTCAATTATGGGTTCCATATACTCTATTAAATATTCAATATTCTGTGTTATACATTCTATATTGTGTATTCTGTATTCTGCATTCTGTATTGTATATTCTATATTCTTTGTTCTACATTCTATATTCTAAATACAATATTCAGTATACTTTATTCTATATTCTAAATACTGTGTTCTAAATTTCGTGTTCTAAGTTCTGTGTTCTATATTCTCTATTCTCTATTCTATATTTTGGGTACTTCATTCTATATTCTACCTTCTTTATTCACCATTCCGTAGTCTATATTCTATATTCCGTGTTATACATTCTATATACTAAATTCTATATTCAGTATTCTGTATTCTATATTCTAAATTCAGTGTTCTGTATTCCATGTTCTAAATTCTGTCTTCTATAATCTCTATTCAATATTCTGTGTTCTACTTTCTATATTCTAAATTCTATATTCATTATTCTTTATTCTATATTCTAAATTATGTGTTCTACATTCTATATTCAAAATTCTATATTCAGTATTCTCTATTCTATATTCTAAATTCTGTGTTCTGAATTCCATGTTCTAAATTCTGGGTTCTGTATTCTGTTTTCCATATTCTATATTCTGCGTTCTACATTCGATAATCTGTATTGAATTTTCTGCATCCCGTATTCTTTATTCTGTGTTCTACATTCTATATTCTAAATTCTATATTCAGTATTCTGTATTCTATATTCTAAATTCTGTGTTCTACATTCTATGTTGTAAATTTTGGTTTCTATATACTCTAATCAATATTCTATATTCTGTGTTCTACATGCTATAATCTGTGTTCTATATTCTGCACCCCGTATTCTCTATTCTATATTCTGTGTTCTTCATTCTATATTCTAAATTTTATATTAAGTATTCTGTATTCTGTATTCTAAATTCTGTGTTCTACATTCCATGTTCTAAATTCTGGGTTCTACATTCTCTATTCTATATTCTATATTTTGTGTTCATCATTCTATATTCTGTATTCTATATACTATATTCTGCATTCCGTATTCTATATTCTAATTTCTGTGTTCTACATTCTATATTCTAAATTCTATATTCAGTATTTTTTAATCTATATTCTAAATTCTCTGTACTACATTGTATGTTCTAAACTCTATATTCAGTATTCTGTATTCTATATTCTTACTTCTGTGTTGTGCATTCCATGTTTTCAATTCTTGGTTTTGTATTGTGTTTTCCACATTCTATATTCTGTGTTCTACATTCTCTGTTCTGTATTCTATTTTCTGCATTCCGTATTCTATATTCTATATTCTGTGTTCTACATTCTATATTCTAAATTGTACATTCAGTATTCCGTATTCTATATTCTATACTCTGGTTTGTTCATTCTATATTCTAAATTCTATATTCAATATTTTTATTCTATAGTCAAAATTCTGCGTTCTGCATTCAATGTTCTAAATTTTGGTTTCTATATTCTGTATTCTATATTCTATATTCTGAGTTCTACATTCTATATTCTGTATTGTATATTCTGCATTCCGTATTCTATATTCTATATTCTGTGATCTACATTCTATATTCAAAATTCTACATTCAGTATTCTGTATTGTATATTCTAAATTCTGTGTTCTGCATTCCATGTTCTATATTCTGTGTTCTATATTCCCTAAACTATATTCTATATTCTGTGTTCTACATTGTATATTCTAAATCCTATATTCAGTATTCTTTATTCTATATTCTAAATTCTGTGTTCTACATTGTATATTCTAAATTCTATATTCAGTATTCTGTATTCCATATTCTTAATTTTGTGTTCTGTTTTCCATGTTTTCAATTCTGTGTTTTGTATTCTGTTTTCCATATTCTATATTATGTGTTCTACATTCTATGGTCTGTATTCTCTATTCTGCATTCCGTATTCTATATTCTATATTCTTGTTCTACATTCTATATTATAAATTGTATATTCAGTATTCCGTATTCTATATTCTATATTCTGTGTTCTACATTCTATATTCTAAATTCTATATTCAGTTTTCTGTATTCTATATTCTAAATTCTGTGTTCTGCATTCCATGTTCCAAATTCTATATTCAGTATTCCGTATTCTATATTCTAAATTCTGTGTTCTGCATTCGAGTTCTAATTTCTGAGTTCTGTATTCTGTTTTCCACATTCTATATTCTGTGTTCTGCATTCTATAAACTGTATTGTATATTCTGCATGCTGTATTCCATATTCTGTGTTCTACATTCTATATTCCAAATTCTATATTCAGTATTCTGTATTTTATATTCTAAATTCTGTGTTCTGCATTCCATGTTCTAAATTTTGGTTTCTATTTACACTATTCTATTTTCTAATATCTATGTTGTTTATTGTATTTTCATATTCTATATTCAGCTTTCTGTATTCTATATATTAAATTCTGTGTTCTGCATTCCATGTTCTAAATTTTGGTTTCTATATTCTGTATTCTATTTTCTATATTCTGTGTTCTACATTCTATATTCTAAATTCAATATTCAGTATTCTGTATTCTATATTCTTAGTTCTGTGTTGTGCATTCCATGTTTTCAATTCTTGATTTTGAATTGTGTTTTCCATATTCTATATTCTGTGTTCTACATTCTCTGTTCTGTATTCTATATTCTGCATTCCGTATTCTATATTCTATATTCTGTGTTCTAAATTCTATATTCTAAATTGTACATTCATTATTCCGTATTCTATATTCTATACTCTGTGTTTTTTATCCTATATTCTAAATTCTATATTCAATATTTTGTATTCTATATTCTAAATTCTGCGTTCTGCATTCCATGTTCTATATCCATGGTTCTATATTCTCTATTCTCTATTGTATATTCTGTGTTCTACATTCTATATTCTAAATTCTATATTCAGTTTTCTGTATTCTATATTCTAAATTCTGTGTTCTGCATTCAATGTTCTAAATTCTATATTCAGTATTCAGTATTCTATATTCTAAATTCTGTGTTCTGCATTCCATTTTCTAAATTCTGGGTTCTGTATTCTGTTTTCCATATTCTATATAGTGTATTCAAATTTTATATTCTGTATTCTATATTCTGCATTCCGTATTCTGTATTCTATATTCTGTGTTCTGCGTTCTGTATTCTAAATTCTATATTCAGTATTCTGTATTCTATATTCTAAATTCTGTGTTCTATATTCCAAGTTCTAAATTCTTTGTTCTATATTCTCTATTCTCTATTCTATATTCTGTGTTCCACATTCTATATTCTTAATTCAATATTCTGTATTCTTTACTCTATATTCTAAATTCAGAGTTCTACATTCTATATTCTAAATTCTTTATTCAGTATTCTGTATTCTTTATTCTAATATCTATGTTCCGCATTCTATATACTAGATTCTATATTAAGTATTATGTATTCTATATTCTAAGTTCTATGTTCCGAATTCTATGTTCTAAATTCTATATTCAGTATTCTGTATTGTATATTCTAAATTCTGTGTTCGGCATTCCAGGTTCTTAGTTCTGGATTCTATATTCTCTATTATCTATTCTATATTCTAAATTCTATATTCAGTATTCTGCATTTTATATTCCTAATTCTGTGTTCTGCATTCCACGTCTAATTTCTGGGTTCTCTATTCTGTGTTCCATATTCTAAATTCTGTGTTCTACATTCTAAATTCTGTAATCAATATTCTGCATTCTGTATTCTACATTCCATATTCTGTGTTCTATATTCTATATTCTAAATTTGATATTCAGTATTCTGTATTTTATATTGTAAATTCCGTGTTCTACATTCCATGTTCTATATGCTGGGTTCTATCTTGTCTATACTATATTCTATATTTTGTGTTCATAATTCTATGTTGTATATTCTATATTCTGCATTCCGTAGTCTATATTCTATATTCTGTGTTCTACATTCTAAATTCTAAATTCTATATTCAGTATTCTCTATTCTATATTCTAAATTCTGTGTTCAGCATTCCATGTTCTAAATTTTGTTTTCTATATTCTGTATTCTATATAATATATTCTGTGTTCTACATTCTATATTCTAAGTTCTATATTCAGTATTCTGTATTCTATATTCTAAATTCTGTGTTCTACATTCTATATTCTAAATTCTATATTCAGAAATCGGTGTTCTATACTCTAAATTCTGTGTTCTGCATTCCATGTTCTCAATTATGGGTTCCATATACTCTATTCAATATTCTATATTCTGTCTTCTACATTGTATATTCTGTATACTGTATTCTACATTCCGTATTGTATATTCTATATTCTTTGTTCTACATTCTATATTCTAAATTGTATATTCAGTATACTTTATTCTACATTCTAAATTCTGTGTTCTGAATTTCGTGTTCTAAGTTCTGTGTTCTATATTCTCTATTCTATATTCTATATTTTGTGTACTTCATTCTATATTCTACCTTCTATATTCTCCATTCCGTAGTCTATATTCTATATTCTGGGTTATACATTTTATATACTAATTTGTATATTCAGTATTCTGTATTCTATATTCTAAATTCAGTGTTCTGCATTCCATGTTCTAAATTTCGGGTCCTATATACTCTATTCTATATTCTATATACAGTGTTCTACATTTTATATTCTGTATTATATATTCTGCATTCCGTATTCTATATTCTGTATTCTGGGTTCTAATTGTATATTCTAAATCCTATATTCAGTATTCTGTATTCTATATTCAAAATTCTGTGTTCTACATTCTATATTCTAAATTCTATATTCAGTAATCTGTATTCTATATTCTAAATTTTGTGTTCTGCCTTCCATTTTCTAAATTCTGGATTTTATGTTCTGTTTTCCATATTGTAAATTCTGTGTTCTACATTCGATATTCTGTATTCAATATTCTGCCTTCCGTATACTAAATTCCATATTCTGTGTTCTACATTCCATATTCTAAATTTTATATTCAGTATTCGGTATTATATATTCTAAATTCTGTGTTCTGCATTCCATATTCTAAATTCTGGGTTCTGTATTCTGTTTTCTTTATTCTATATTCTGTGTTCTACATTCTATGTTCTGTATTCTCTATTCTGCATTCCGTATTCTATATTCTATATTCTGTGTTCTACATTCTATATTCTAAATTGTATATTCAGTATTCCGTATCCTATATTCTATATTCTGTGTTCTACATTCTATATTCTTAGTTCGATATTCAGAATTCTGTATTCTATATTCTAAATTCTGTGTTATGCATTCCATGTTCTAAATTCTGTCTTCTATATTCTCTATTCAGTATTCTGTGTTCTGCATTCTATATTCTAAATTCTATATTCAGTTTTCTTTATTCTATATTCTAAATTATGTGTTCTACATCCTATATTCAAAATTCTATATTCAGTATTCTTTATTCTATATTCTAAATTCTGTGTTCTGAATTGCATGTTCTAAATTCTGTGTTCTGTATTCTGTTTTCCATATTCTATATTCTGTGTTCTACATTCGATAATCTTTATTGAATTTTCTGCATGCGGTATTCTCTATTCTGTGTTCTACATTCTATATTCTAATTTCTATTTTCAGTATTCTGTATTCTATATTCTAAATTCTGTGTTCTACATTCTATGTTGTTATTTTTGGGTTCTATATACTCTAATCAATATTCTATATTCTGTGTTCTGCATGCTATATTCTGTGTTCTATATTCTGCACCCCGTATTCTCTATTCTCTATTCTGTGTTCTTCATTCTATATTCTAAATATTATATTAAGTATTCTGTATTCTGTATTCTAAATTCTGTGTTCTACATTCCATGTTCTAAATTCTGGGTTCTCTATTCTCTATTCTCTATTCTATATTTTGTGTTCATCATTCTATATTCTATATTCTATATACTATATACTGCATTCCGTATTCTATATTCTATATTCTGTGTTCTACATTCTATATTCTAAATTCTGTATTCAGTATTTTTTAATCTATATTCTAAATTCTCTGTTCTACATTGTATGTTCTAAACTCTATATTCAGTATTCTGTATTCTATATTCTTATTTCTGTGTTGTGCATTCCATGTTTTCAATTCTTGGTTTTGTATTGTGTTTTCCATATTCTATATTCTGTGTTCTACATTCTCTGTTCTGTATTCTATATTCTGCATTCCGTATTCTATATTCTATATTCTGTGATCTGCATTCTATATTCTATATTGTACATTCAGTATTCCGTATTCTATATTCTATACACTGAGTTCTTCATTCTATATTCTAAATTCTATATTCAATATTTTGTATTCTATATTCTAAATTATGCGTTCTGCATTCCATGTTCTAAATCCATGGTTTTATATTCCCTATTCTCTATTCTCTATTCTGTGTTCTACTTTCTAAATTCTAAATTCTATATTCAGTTTTCTGTATACTATATTCTAAATTCTGTGTTCTGCATTCCATGTTCTAAATTTTGGTTTCTATATACACTATTCTATATTGTAATATCTATGTTTTTTATTGTATATTCATATTCTATATTCAGCTTTCTGTATTCTTTATTTTATATTCTGTGTTCTGCATTCCGTGTTCTAAATTTTGGTTTCTATATTCTGTATTCTATATTCTATATTCTGTGTTCTACATTCTATATTCTAAATTCTATATTCAGTATTCTGTATTCTATATTCTTAATTCTGTGTTCTACTTTCTATATTCTAAATTCTATATTCAGAAATCGGTGTTCTATATTCTAAATTCTGTGTTGTGCATTCCGTGTTCTAAGTTCTGGTTTCTATATTCACTCTTCTATATTCTATATTTGTGTTCTTCATTCTATATTCTACATACTTTATTCTGCATTCCCTATTCTATATTCTATATTCTGTGTTCTACATTCTATATTCTAAAAGCTTTATTCAGTATTATGTATTCTATATTCTAAATTCTGTGTTCTGCATTCCATGTTCCTATTTCTGGGTTCTGTATTCTGTTTTCCATATTATATATTCTGTATCCTATAATCTATATTCTGTATTCTATATTCTGCTTTCTGTATTCTATATTCTATATTGTGTGTTCTATGTTCTATATTCTAAATTCTATATTCAGATATCGGTGTTCTATATTCTAAATTCTGTGTTCTGCATTCCATGTTCTCAATTATGGGTTCCATATACTCTATTAAATATTCAATAATCTGTGTTATACATTCTATATTGTGTATTCTGTATTCTGCATTCTGTATTGTATATTCTATATTCTTTGTTCTACATTCTATATTCTAAATACAATATTCAGTATACTTTATTCTATATTCTAAATACTGTGTTCTAAATTTCGTGTTCTAAGTTCTGTGTTCTATATTCTCTATTCTCTATTCTATATTTTGGGTACTTCATTCTATATTCTACCTTCTTTATTCACCATTCCGTAGTCTATATTCTATATTCCGTGTTATACATTCTATATAATAAATTCTATATTCAGTATTCTGTATTCTATATTCTAAATTCAGTGTTCTGCATTCCATGTTCTAAATTCTGTCTTCTATATTCTCTATTCAATATTCTGTGTTCTACATTCTGTATTCTAAATTCTATATTCAGTATTTTTTACTCTATATTCTAAATTATTTGTTCTACATTCTATATTCAAAATTCTATATTCAGTATACTTTATTCTATATTCTAAATTCTGTGTTCTACATTCCATGTTCTAAATTCTGGGTTCTATATTCTCTATTCTCTATTCTATATTTTGTGTTCATCATTCTATATTCTATATTCTATATACTATATACTGCATTCCGTATTCTATATTCTATATTCTGTGTTCTACATTCTATATTCTAAATTCTATATTCAGTATTTTTTAATCTATATTCTAAATTCTCTGTTCTAAATTGTATGTTCTAAACTCTATATTCAGTATTCTGTATTCTATATTCTTACTTCTGTGTTGTGAATTCCATGTTTTCAATTTTTGGTTTTATATTGTGTTTTCCATATTATATATTCTGTGTTCTACATTCTATATTCTAAATTGTACATTCAGTATTCCGTATTCTATATTCTATACTCTGTGTTCTTCATTCTATATTCTAAATTCTATATTCAATATTTTGTATTCTATATTCTAAATTCTGCGTTCTGCATTCCATGTTCTAAATTTTGGTTTCTATATTCTGTATTCTATATTCTATATTCTGAGTTCTAAATTCTATATTCTGTAGTGTATATTCTGCATTCCGTATTCTATATTCTATATTCTGTGATCTACATTCTATATTCTAAATTCTATATTCAGTATTCTGTATTTTATATTCTAAATTCTGTGTTCTGCATTCCATGTTCTAAATTTTGGTTTCTATATACACTATTCTATTTTCTAATATCTATGTTGTCTATTGTATTTTCATATTCTATATTCAGCTTTCTGTATTCTATATTTTAAATTCTGTGTTCTGCATTCCATGTTCTAAATTTTGGTTTCTATATTCTCTATTCTATTTTCTATATTCTGTGTTCTACATTCTATATTCTAAATTCAATATTCAGTATTCTGTATTCTATATTCTTAGTTCAGTGTTGTGCATTCCATGTTTTCAATTCTTGATTTTGAATTGTGTTTTCCATATTCTATATTCTGTGTTCTACATTCTCAGTTCTGTATTCTATATTCTGCATTCCGTATTCTATATTCTATATTCTGTGTTCTAAATTCTATATTCTAAATTGTACATTCATTATTACGTATTCTATATTCTATACTCTGTGTTTTTTATCCTATATTCTAAATTCTATATTCAATATTTTGTATTCTATATTCTAAATTCTGCGTTCTGCATTCCATGTTCTATATCCATGGTTCTATATTCTCTATTCTCTATTGTATATTCTGTGTTCTACATTCTATATTCTAAATTCTATATTCAGTTTTCTGTATTCTATATTCTAAATTCTGTGTTCTGCATTCAATGTTCTAAATTCTATATTCAGTATTCAGTATTCTATATTCTAAATTCTGTGTTCTGCATTCCATTTTCTAAATTCTGGGTTCTGTATTCTGTTTTCCATATTCTATATTCTGTATTCAAATTTTATATTCTGTATTCTATATTCTGCATTCCGTATTCTATATTCTATATTCTGTGTTCTGCGTTCTGTATTCTTAATTCTATATTCAGTATTCTGTATTCTATATTCTAAATTCTGTGTTGTATATTCCAAGTTCTAAATTCTGGGTTCTATATTCTCTATTCTCTATTCTATATTCTGTGTTCCACATTCTATATTCTTAATTCAATATTCTGTATTCTTTACTCTATATTCTAAATTCTGAGTTCTACATTCTATATTCTAAATTCTTTATTCAGAATTCTGTATTCTTTATTCTAATCTCTATGTTCCGCATTCTATATACTAGATTCTATATTAAGTATTATGTATTCTATATTCTAAATACTATGTTCCGAATTCTATGTTCTAAATTCTATATTCAGTATTCTGTATTGTATATTCTAAATTTTGTGTTCGGCATTCCAGGTTCTTAATTCTGGATTCTATATTCTCTATTATCTATTCTATATTCTAAATTCTATATTCAGTATTCTGCATTTTATATTCCTAATTCTGTGTTCTGCATTCCACGTCTAATTTCTGGGTTCTCTATTCTGTGTTCCATATTCTAAATTCTGTGTTCTACATTCTATAATCTGTAATCAATATTCTGCATTCTGTATTCTACATTCCATATTCTGTGTTCTATATTCTATATTCTAAATTTGATATTCAGTATTCTGTATTTTATATTGCAAATTCCCTGTTCTACATTCCATGTTCTATATTCTGGGTTCTATATTGTCTATACTATATTCTATATTTTGTGTTCATAATTCTATGTTGTATATTCTTTATTCTGCATTCCGTAGTCTATATTCTATATTCTGTGTTCTACATTCTAAATTCTCAATTCTATATTCATTATTCTCTATTCTATATTCTAAATTCTGTGTTCAGCATTCCATGTTCTAAATTTTGTTTTCTATATTCTGTATTCTATATAATATATTCTGTGTTCTACATTCTATATTCTAAGTTCTATATTCAGTATTCTGTATTCTATATTCTAAATTCTTTGTTCTACATTCTATATTCTAAATTCTATATTCAGAAATCGGTGTTCTATACTCTAAATTCTGTGTTCTGCATTCCATGTTCTCAATTATGGGTTCCATATACTCTATTCAATATTCTATATTCTGTCTTCTACATTCTATATTCTGTATACTGTATTCTGCATTCCGTATTGTATATTCTATATTCTTTGTTCTACATTCTATGTTCTAAATTTTATATTCAGTATACTCTATTCTATATTCTAAATTCTGTGTTCTGAATTTCGTGTTCTAAGTTCTGTGTTCTATATTCTCTATTCTATATTCTATATTTTGTGTACTTCATTCTATATTCTACCTTCTATATTCTCCATTCCGTAGTCTATATTCTATATTCTGTGTTATACATTTTATATACTTAATTGTATATTCAGTATTCTGTATTCTATATTCTAAATTCAGTGTTCTGCATTCCATGTTCTAAATTTCGGGTCCTATATACACTATTCTATATTCTATATGCAGTGTTCTACATTTAATATTCTGTATTATATATTCTGCATTCCGTATTCTATATTCTGTATTCTGGGTTCTAATTGTATATTCTAAATCCTATATTCAGTATTCTGTATTCTATATTCTAAATTCTGTGTTCTGCATTCTATATTCTAAATTCTATATTCAGTAATCTGTATTCTATATTCTAAATTTTGTGTTCTGCCTTCCATTTTCTAAATTCTGGATTTTATGTTCTGTTTTCCATATTCTAAATTCTGTGTTCTATATTCGATATTCTGTATTCAATATTCTGCCTTCCGTATACTACATTCCATATTCTGTGTTCTACATTCCATATTCTAAATTTTATATTCAGTATTCGGTATTATATATTCTAAATTCTGTGTTCTGCATTCCATATTCTAAATTCTGGGTTCTGTATTCTGTTTTCCTTATTCTATATTTTGTGTTATATATTCTATTTTCTGTATTCTATATTCTATATTCCGTATCCTATATTCTATATTCTGTGTTCTACATTCTATATTCTTAGTTCGATATTCAGAATTCCGTATTCTATATTCTAAATTCTGTGTTATGCATTCCATGTTCTAAATTCTGTCTTCTATATTCTCTATTCAGTATTCTGTGTTCTACATTCTATATTCTAAATTCTATATTCAGTATTGTTTATTCTATATTCTAAATTATGTGTTCTACATCCTATATTCAAAATTCTATATTCAGTATTCTTTATTCTATATTCTAAATTCTGTGTTCTGAAGTCCATGTTCTAAATTCTGTGTTCTGTATTCTGTTTTCCATATTCTATATTCTGTGTTCTACATTCGATAATCTGTATTGAATTTTCTGCATGCGGTATTCTCTATTCTGTGTTCTACATTCTATATTCTAAATTCTATTTTCAGTATTCTGTATTCTATATTCTAAATTCTGTGTTCTACATTCTATGTTGTAATTTTTGGGTTCTATATACTCTAATCAATATTCTATATACTGTGTTCTACATGCTATATTCTGTGTTCTATATTCTGCACCCCGTATTCTCTATTCTCTATTCTGTGTTCTTCATTCTATATTCTAAATATTATATTAAGTATTCTGTATTCTGTATTCTAAATTCTGTGTTCTACATTCCATGTTCTAAATTCTGGGTTCTCTATTCTCTATTCTCTATTCTATATTTTGTGTTCATCATTCTATATTCTATATTCTATATACTATATACTGCATTCCGTATTCTATATTCTATATTCTGTGTTCTACATTCTATATTCTAAATTCTGTATTCAGTATTTTTTAATCTATATTCTAAATTCTCTGTTCTACATTGTATGTTCTAAACTCTATATTCAGTATTCTGTATTCTATATTCTTATTTCTGTGTTGTGCATTCCATGTTTTCAATTCTTGGTTTTGTATTGTGTTTTCCATATTCTATATTCTGTGTTCTACATTCTCTGTTCTGTATTCTATATTCTGCATTCCGTATTCTATATTCTATATTCTGTGATCTGCATTCTATATTCTAAATTGTACATTCAGTATTCCGTTTTCTATATTCTATACACTGAGTTCTTCATTCTATATTCTAAATTCTATATTCAATATTTTGTATTCTATATTCTAAATTATGCGTTCTGCATTCCATGTTCTAAATCCATGGTTCTATATTCCCTATTTTCTATTCTCTATTCTGTGTTCTACTTTCTAAATTCTAAATTCTATATACAGTTTTCTGTATTCTATATTCTAAATTCTGTGTTCTGCATTCAATGTTCTAAATTTTGTTTTCTATATTCTGTATTCTATATTCTATATTCTGAGTTCTACATTCTATATTCTGTATTGTATATTCTGCATTCCGTATTCTATATTCTATATTCTGTGATCTACATTCTATATTCTAAATTCTATATTCAGTATTCTGTATTGTATATTCTAAATTCTGTGTTCTGCATTCCATGTTCTAAATTCTGGGTTCTATATTCCCTAACTTATTTTCTATATTCTGTGTTCTACATTGTATATTCTAAATCCTATATTCAGTATTCTTTATTCTGTATTCTAAATTCTGTGTTCTACATTGTATATTCTAAATCCTATATTCAGTATTCTGTATTCCATATTCTTAATTTTGTGTTCTGCTTTCCATGTTTTCAATTCTGTGTTTTGTATTCTGTTTTCCATATTCTATATTATGTGTTCTACATTCTATGGTCTGTATTCTCTATTCTGCATTCCGTATTCTATACTCTATATTCTTGTTCTAAATTCTATATTCTAAATTGTATATTCAGTATTCCGTATTCTATATTCTATATTCTGTGTTTTACATTCTATATTCTAAATTCTATATTCAGTTTTCTGTATTCTATATTCTAAATTCTGTGTTCTGCATTCCATGTTCCAAATTCTATATTCAGTATTCCGTATTCTATAATCTAAATTCTGTGTTCTGCATTCCAGTTCTAATTTCTGAGTTCTGTATTCTGTTTTCCACATTCTATATTCTGTGTTCTGCATTCTATATACTGTATTGTATATTCTGCATGCTGTATTCCATATTCTGTGTTCTACATTCTATATTCCAAATTCTATATTCAGTATTCTGTATTTTATATTCTAAATTCTGTGTTCTGCATTCCATGTTCTAAATTTTGGTTTCTATATACACTATTTTATTTTCTAATATCTATGTTGTTTATTGTATATTCATATTCTGTATTCAGCTTTCTGTATTCTATATTTTAAATTCTGTGTTCTGCATTCCATGTTCTAAATTTTGGTTTCTATATTCTGTATACTATTTTCTATATTCTGTGTTCTACATTCTATATTCTAAATTCAATATTCAGTATTCTGTATTCTATATTCTTAATTATGTGTTCTACTTTCTATATTCTAAATTCTATATTCAGAAATCGGTGTTCTATATTCTAAATTCTGTGTTCTGCATTCTGTGTTCTAAGTTCTGGTTTCTATATTCACTCTTCTATATTCTATATTTGTGTTCTTCATTCTATATTCTACATACTATATTCTGCATTCCCTATTCTATATTCTATATTCTGTGTTCTACATTCTATATTCTAAAACCTTTATTCAGTATTCTGTATTCTATATTCTAAATTCTATGTTCTGCATTCCATTTCTAAATTCTGGGTTCTATATTCTCTATTCTATATTCTATATTGTGTGTTCTTCATTCTTTTTTCTAACTTCTATATTCTCCATTTCGTAGTCTATATTCTATATTCTGTGTTATTTATTATATATTCAAAATTCTATATTCGGTATTCTTTACTCTATTTTCTAAATTCTGTGTTCTGCATTCCTGTTTATAAATTCTATATACAGTGTTCTGCATTCTATAATCTTAATTCTGTGTTCTGCATTCTATGTTCTGAATAATATATTCAGTATTCTTTATACTATATTCTAAGTTCTGTGTTCTGCATTTTATATTCTAAATTCTATAGTCAGTATTCTGTATTCTATATTCTAAATACTGTGTTTTGTATTCCATGTTGTAAATTCTGTGTTCTATATTGTATATTGTATATTCTATATTCTGTGCTGTACATTCTATATTCTAAAGTCTATATTCAGTTTTCTGTATTCTATATTCTAAATTCTGTGTATGCATTTCATATTCTAATTTCTATATTCAGTATTCTGTATTCTATAGTCTAAATTCTGGGTTCTGCATTCTATGTTCTAAATTTTATATTCAGTATTCTGTATTCTATATTCTAAATTCTGTGTTCTGCATTCCATGTTCTAATTTCTTGGTTCTGTATTCTGTTTTCCATATTCTATATTCTGTATCCTATATTCTATATTCTGTATTCTATATTCTGCATTCTGTAATCTATATTCTATATTGTGTGTTCTACTTTCTATATTCTAAATTCTATATTCTGCATTCTTTATTCTATAATCTAAATTATTTGTTCTACATTCTATATTCAAAATTCTATATTCAGTATTCTTTATTCTATATTCTAAATACTGTGTTCTGAATTCCATGTTCTAAATTCTGGGTTCTGTATTCTGTTTTCCATATTCTATATTCTGTGTTCTACATTCTATATTCGAAATTCTATATTCAGTATTCTGTATTCTATATTCTTAATTCTGTGTTCTACATTCTATGTTGTAAATTTTGGTTTCTATATACTCTAATCAATATTCTATATTCTGTGTTCTACATGCTATATTCTGTGTTCTATATTCTGCACCCCGTATTCTCTATTCTATATTCTGTGTTCTTCATTCTATATTCTAAATTTTATATTAAGTATTCTGTAATCTGTATTCTAAATTCTGTGTTCTACATTCCATGTTCTAAATTCTGGGTTCTATATTCTCTATCCTATATTCTATATTTTGTGTTCGTCATTCTATATTCTATATTCTATATACTATATACTGCATTCCGTATTCTATATTCTATATTCTGTGTTCTACATTCTATATTCTAAATTCTATATTCAGTATATTTTAATCTATATTCTCAATTCTCTGTTCTACAATGTATGTTCTAAACTCTATATTCAGGATTCTGTATTCTATATTCTTAGTTCTGTGTTGTGCATTCCATGTTTTCAATTCTTGGTTTTGTATTGTGTTTTCCATATTCTATATTCTGTGTTCTACATTCTCTGTTCTGTATTCTATATTCTGCATTCCTTATTCTATATTCTATATTCTGTGTTCTACATTCTATATTCTAAATTGTACATTCAGTATTCCGTATTCTATATTCTATACTCTGTATTCTTCATTCTATATTCTAAATTCTATATTCAATATTTTGTATTCTATAGTCTAAATTCTGCGTCCTGCATTCCATGTTCTAAATCCATGGTTCTATATTCTCTATTCTCTATTGTATATTCTGTGTTCTACATTCTATATTCTAAATTCTATATTCAGTTTTCTGTATTCTATATTCTAAATTCTGTGTTCTGCATTCAATATTCTAAATTCTATATTCAGTATTCTGTATTCTATATTCTAAATTCTGTGTTCTGCATTCCATTTTCTAAATTCTGGGTACTGTATTCTGTTTTCCATATTCTATATTCTGTATTCAAATTTTATATTCTGTATTCTATATTCTGCATTCCGTATTCTATATTCTATATTCAGTGTTCTGCGTTCTGTATTCTAAATTCTATATTCAGTATTCTGTTTTCTATATTCTAAATTCTGTGTTCTATATTCCAAGTTATATATTCTGGGTTCTCTATTCTCTATTCTCTATTCTATATTCTGTGTTCCACAATCTATATTCTTAATTCAATATTCTGTATTTTTTACTCTATATTCTAAATTCTGTGTTCTTCATTCTATATTCTAAATTCTTTATTCATTATTCTGTATTCTTTATTCTAATTTCTATGTTCCGCATTCTATATACTAGATACTATATTAAGTATTATGTATTCTATATTCTAAATTCTATGTTCTGAATTCTATGTTCTAAATTCTATATTCAGTATTCTTTATTCTATATTCTAAATTCTGTGTTCTGCATTCCTTTTTATAGATCCTTTATTCAGTATTCTGCATTCTATATTCTAAATTCTGTGTTCTGCATTGTATATTCTAAATTGTGTATTCAGTATTCTGTATTCTATATTCTAAATTCTGTGTTCTGTATTCCGTGTTCTAATTTCTGGGCTCTATATTCACTATTCTATATTCTTTATTTGTGTTCTTCATTGTATAATCTACATAGTATATTCTACATTCCCTATTCTATATTCCATATTCTGTGTTCTGCATTCTATATTCTAAAAACTTTATTCAGTATTCTGTATTCTATATTCTAATTTCTATTTTCTGCATTCCGTTTCTAAATTCTGTGTTCTATTTTCTCTATTCTATATTCAATATTTTGTGTTGTTAATTTTTTATTCTTTCTTCTATATTCTCCATTCCGTAGTCTATATTCTATATTCTGTGTTATTTATTATATATTCTAAATTCTATATTCAGTATTCTTTATTCTATTATCTAAATTCTGTGTTCTGCATTCCTGTTTATAAATTCTATATACAGTATTCTACATTCTATAATCTTAAATCTGTGTTCTGCCTTCTATTTTCTAATTTCTATATTCAGTATTCTGTATACTATATTCTAAATTCTGTGTTCTGCATTCCATGTTCTAAATTCTTAGTTCTGTATTCTGTTTTTCTTTTTGTGTATTCTGTGTTCTGCATTCAATATTCTGTATTGTATATTCAGATACTGTATTCTATATTCTGTGTGTACATTTTATATTCTAAATTGTATATTCAGTATTCTGTATTCTATATTCTAAATTCTGTGTTCTGCATTCCATGTTCTAAATTTTGGGTTCCATCTACTCTATTCAATATCTATATTCTTTGTTCTACATTCTATATTCTGTATTCTATATTCTGCATTCCGTATACTATATTCAACACGCTGTATTCTACATTCTTTATTCTAAATTCTATATTAAGTATTCTGTATTCTATATTCTAAATTCTGTGTTCTGCATTCCGTGTTCTAATTTCTGGGCTCTATATTCACTATTCTATATTCTTTATTTGTGTTCTTCATTGTATATTCTACATACTATATTCTACATTCCCTATTCTATATTCCATATTCTGTGTTCTACATTCTTTATTCTAAATCTTTATTCAGTATTCTGTATTCTATATTCTAAATTCTATTTTCTGCATTCCATTTCTAAATTCTGGGTTCTATTTTCTCTATTCTATATTCAATATTTTGTGTTGTTAATTTTTTATTCTACCTTCTATATTCTCCATTCCGTAGTCTATATTCTATATTCTGTGCTATTTATTATATATTCTAAATTCTATATTCATTATTCTGTATTCTATATTCTGCATTCGGTATTTTATATTCTAGATTCTGTGTTCTACATTCAATATTTTATGTTCTATATATAGTAATCTGTATTCTATATTCTAAATTCTGTGTTCTGCATTCTATGTTCTCAATTCTGGGTTTTATATTCTGCTTTCCATATTCTATATTCTGTGTTCTACATTCTATATTCTGTATTCTATATTCTGCATTCCGTATTCTATATTCGAAATTCTGTGTTCTACATACTATATTCTAAATTCTATATTCAGTATTCCGTATTCTATATTCATTGATCTGTGTTCTACATTCTATATTCTAAATTTATATTAAGTATTCTGTATTCTATATTCTAAATTCTGTGTTCTGCAT
This sequence comes from Vicugna pacos, assembly GCF_048564905.1. Taxonomy (NCBI): domain Eukaryota; kingdom Metazoa; phylum Chordata; class Mammalia; order Artiodactyla; family Camelidae; genus Vicugna; species Vicugna pacos. Next base: position 85,567,797 of record NW_027328741.1, on the reverse strand, counting down.
TCCGTGTTCTAAGTTCTGTGTTGTATATTCTCTACACTATATTCTATATTTTGTGTTCTTCATTCTATATTCTACCTTCTATATTCTCCATTCCGTAGTCGATATTCTATTTTCTGTGTTTTACATTCTATATCCTAATTTCTATATTCAGTGTTCTGTATTCTATATTCTAAATTCTGTGTTCTGCATTCCTGTTTATAAATTCTTTATTCAGTATTCTGCATTCTATATTCTAAATTCTGTGTTCTGTATTGTATATTCTAAATTGTATATTCAGTATTCTGTATTCTATATTCTAAATTCTTTGTTCTGCATTCCATGTTCTAAATTTTGGGGTCCATATTCTCTATTCAATATCTATATTCTGTGTTCTACATTCTATAATCTGTATTCTATATTCTGCATTCCGTATTCTATATTCAACACGCTGTGTTCTACATTCTTTATTCTAAATTCTATATTAAGTATTCTGTATTCTATATTCTAAATTGTGTGTTCTGCATTCCGTGTTCTAATTTCTGGGCTCTATATTCACTATTCTATATTCTTTATTTGTGTTCTTCATTGTATATTCTACATACTATATTCTACATTCCCTATTCTATATTCCATATTCTGTGTTCTACATTCTATATTCTAAAAACTTTATTCAGTATTCTGTATTCTATATTCTAAATTCTATTTTCTGCATTCCATTTCTAAATTCTGGGTTCTATTTTCTCTAATCTATATTCAATATTTTGTGTTGTTAATTTTTTATTCTACCTTCTATATTCTCCATTCCGTAGTCTATATTCTATATTCTGTGTTATTTATTATATATTCTAAATTCTATATTCAGTATTCTTTATTCTTTTTTTATATTCTGTGTTCTGCATTCCTGTTTATAAATTCTATATACCGTATTCTGCATTCTATAATCTGAAATCTGTGTTCTGCAATCTATGTTCTAAATTCTATATTCAGTATTCTGTATACTATATACTAAATTCTGTGTTCTGCATTCCATGTTCTAAATTTTGAGTTCTGTATTCTGTTTTCCTTATTGTGTATTCTGTGTTATGCATTCAATATTCTGTATTGTATATTCAGATGCTGTATTCTATATTCTGTGTTTTACATTCTATATTCTAAATTCTATATTCAGTATTCTGTATTCTATATTCTAAATTCTGTGTTCTGCATTCCATGTTCTAAATTTTGAGTTCTGTATTCTGTTTTTTTATTGTGTATTCTGTGTTCTGCATTCAATATTCTGTATTGTATATTCAGATGCTGTATTCTATATTCTGTGTTGTACATTCTATATTCTAAATTTTATATTCAGTATTCTGTATTCTATATTATAAATTGTGTGTTCTTCATTCCATGTTCCAAAATTTGTGTTCTATATACTCTATTCTATATTCTGTATTCTGTGTTCTACATTCTATATTCTGTATTCTATATTTTGCATTCCGTATTCTATATTATATATTCTGGGTTCTACATTGTATATTCTAAATTCTATATAAAGTATTCTGTATTATACAATCTAAACTCTGTGTTCTACATTGTATATTCATATTCTATATTCAGTATTCTGTATTCTATAATTAAAGTTCTGTGTTCTGCATTCCGTGATGTAAATTTTGTGTTCAATATTCTGTATTCTATATTCCATATTCTGAGTTCAACATTCTGTATTCTAAATTCTATATTCAGTATTCTATATTCTATATCTAAATTCTGTGTTCTACATTCTATATTCTAAATTCTATATTCAGAAATTGGTGTTCTATATTCTAAATTCTGTGTTCTGCATTACGTGTTCTAAATTCTGGGTTCTATATTCTGTTTTCCATATTCTAAATTCTGAGTTCTACATTGTATATTCTGTATTCTATATTCTGCATTCCGTATTCTACATACCATATTCTGTGTTCTACATTCTATACTCTAAATTAGATATTTAGTATTCTGTATTCAATATTCTAAATTCTGTGTTCTAAACTCCATGTTCTAAATTCTAGTTTCTATATTCTCTATTCTACATTCTATATTTTGTGTTCATCATTCTATATTCTATATTCTATATTCTGCATTCCGTGTTCTATATTCTATATTCTGTGATCTACATTCTATATTCTAAAGTCTATATTCAGTTTTCTGTATTCTATATTCTAAATTCTGTGTTCGTCTTTCCATGTTATATATTCTGTGTTCTATATTCTGTAACCAATTTTCTATATTCAGTGTTCTACATTGTATATTCTAAATTCTATATTCAGTATTCTTTATTTTATATTTTAAATTCTGTGTTCTTCATTCCATGTTCCAAATCCTATATTCATTATTCTGTATTCTATAATATAAATTCTGTGTTCTGCATTCTATGTTCTCAATTCTATATTCAGTATTCTGTATTCTATATTCTAAATTCTGTGTTCTGCATTCCAGTTCAAATTTCTGAGTTCTGTATTCTGTTTTCCACATTCTATATTCTGTGTTCTGCATTCTATATTCTGTATTGTATATTCTGCATGCTGTATTCCATATTCTGTGTTCTACGTTCTATATTCCAAATTCTATATTCAGTATTCTGTATTTTATATTCTAAATTCTGTGTTCTGCATTCCATGTTCTAAATTTTGGTTTCTATATACTCTATTCTATATTCTATTATCTGTGTTGTTTATTGTATATTAATATTCTATATTCAGCTTTCTGTATTCTATATTTTAAATTCTGTGTTCTGCATTCCATGTTCTAAATTTTGGTTTCTATATTCTGTATTCTATATTCTATATTCTGTGTTCTACATTCTATATTCTAAATTCTATATTCAGTATTCTGTATTCTATATTCTTAATTCTGTGTTCTACTTTCTATATTCTAAATTCTATATTCAGAAATCGGTGTTCTGTATTCTAAATTCTGTGTTCTGCATTCCGTGTTCTAAAGTCTGGTTTCTATATACACTCTTCTATATTCTATATTTGTGTTCTTTATTCTATATTCTACATATTATATTCTGCATTCCCTATTCTATATTCTATATTCTGTGTTCTACATTCTATATTCTAAAACCTTTATTCAGTATTCTGTATTCTATATTCTAATTTCTATGTTCTGCATTCCATTTGTAAATTCTGGGTTCTATATTCTCTATTCTATATTGTATATTGTGTGTTCTTCATTCTTTTTTCTAACTTCTTTATTCTCCATTTCGTAGTCTATATTCTATATTCTGTGTTATTTATTATATATTCAAAATTCTATATTCAGTATTATTATTCTATTTTCTAAATTCTGTGTTCTGCATTCCTGTTTATAAATTCTGTATACAGTGTTCTGCATTCTATAATCTTAATTCTGTGTTCTGCATTCTATGTTCTGAATAATATATTAAGTGTTCTGTATACTATATTCTAAGTTCTGTGTTCTGCATTCTATATTCTAAATTCTATAGTCAGTATCCTGTATTCTATATTCTAAATTCTGTGTTTTGTATTCCATGTTCTAAATTCTGTGTTCTATATTGAATATTGTATACTCTATATTCTGTGCTGTTCATTCTATATTCTAAAGTCTATATTCAGGTTTCTGTATTCTATATTCTAAATTCTTTATATGCATTTCATATTCTAAATTCCATATTCAGTATTCTGTATTCTATAATTTAAATTCTGGGTTCTGAATTGCATGTTCTAAATTCTATATTCAGTATTCTGTATTCTATATTCTAAATTCTGTGTTCTGTATTCCATGTTCTAATTTCTGGGTTCTGTATTCTGTTTCCATATTCTATATTCTGTTTCCTAAATTCTATATTCTGTATTCTATATTCTGCATTCCGTGTTCTATATTCTATATTGTGTGTTCTTCGTTCTATATTCTAAATTCTATATTCAGTATTCTGTATTCTATATGTTAAATTCTCTGTTCTGCATTCCATGTTCTATATTCTGGGTTCTAAATTCTGTTTTCCATATTCTAAATTCTGTGTTCTATATTCTGTATTCTGTATTCAATATTCTGCATTCCGTATTCTACATTCCATATTTTGTGTTCTACGTTCTATGTTCTTAATTTTATATTCAGTATTCAGTATTCTATATTTTAAATTCTGTGCTCTGCATTCCATGTTCTAAATTCTGGGTTCTTTATTCTGTTTTCCTATTTCTATATTCTCTGTTCAAATTCTATATTCCGTATTGTATATTCTACATTCTGTATTCTATGTTCTATTTTCTGTGTTCTACACTGTGCATTCAAAATTCTATATTCAGTATTCTGTATTCTATATTCTAAATCCTATTTTCTATATTCCATGTTCTAAATTCTGGGTTCTATATTCTCTATTCTATATTCTATATTCTGTGTTCTAGTTTCTATATTCTTAATTATATATTGTGTATTCTTTACTCTATATTCTAAATTCTGTGTTCTACATTGTATATTATAAATTCTATATTCAGTATTCTTTATTCTATATTCTAAGTTCTGTGTTCTACATTGTATATTCTAAATTTTATATTCAGAATTCTGTATTCCATATTCTTAATTCTGTGTTCTGCTTTCCATGTTTTCTATTCTGGGTTTTGTATTCTGTTTTACATATTTTACATTCTGTGTTCTAAATTCTATGTTCTGAATTCTCCATTCTGAATTCCGTATTCTATATTCTATATTCTGTGTTCTACATTCTATATTCTAAATTCTATATTCAGTATTCTGTATTCTATATTCTAAATTCTGTGTTCTACATTGTATATTCTAAATTCTATATTCAGATATCGGTGTTCTATATTCTAAATTCTGTGTTCTTCATTCCATGTTCTCAATTATGGGTTCCATATACTCTATTAAATATTCTATATTCTGTGTTATACATTCTATATTGTGTATTCTGTATTCTGCATTCCATATTGTATATTCTATATCCTTTGTTCTACATTATATATTCTAAACTCTATATTCAGTATACTCTATTGTATATTCTAAATTCTGTGTTCTGTATTTCGTGTTCTAAGTTCAGTGTTCTATATTCTCTATTATATATTCTTTATTTTGTGTACTTCATTCTATATTCTACCTTCTATATTCTCCATTCCGTAGTCTATATTCTATATTCTGTGTTATACATTCTACATACTAAATTGTATATTCAGTATTCTGTATTCTATATTCTAAATTCAGGGTTATGCAATCCATGTTCTAAATTTCGGGTCCTATATACTCTATTCTATATTCTATATACTGTGTTCTACATTTTATATTTTGTATTATATATTCTGCATTCCGTATTCTATATTCTGTATTCTGTGTTCTACATTCTATATTCTAAATTCTATATTCAGTAATCTGTATTCTATATTCTAAATTTTCTGTTCTGCATTCCATTTTTAATTCTGGATTTTGTATTCTGTTTTCCATATTTTAAATTCTGTGTTCTACATTCGATATTCTGTATTCAATATTCTGCCTTCCGTATACTACATTCCATATTCTGTGCTCTACATTCCATATTCTAAATTTTATATTCAGTATTCGGTATTATATACTCTAAATTCTGTGTTCTGCATTCCATATTCTAAATTCTGGGTTCTGTATTCTGTTTTCCATATTCTATATTTTGTGTTCTTCATTCTATTTTCTGTATTCTATATTCTATATTCCGTATCCTATATTCTATATTCTGTGTTCTACATTCTATATTCTTAGTCCGATATTCAGAATTCTGTATTCTATATTCTAAATTCTGTGTTATGAATTCCATGTTCTAAATTATGTCCTCTATATTCTCTATTCAATATTCTTTGTTCTACATCCTATATTCTAAATTCTATATTCAGTATTCTGTATTCTATATTCTAAATTCTGTGTTCTACATTCTATGTTGTATATTTTGGTTTCTATATACTCTAATCAATATTCTATATTCTGTGTTCTACATTCTATATTCTGTGTTCTATTTTCTGCACCCCGTATTCTATACTCTATATTCTGTGTTCTTCATTCTATATTCTAAATTTTATATTAAGTATTCTGTATTCTGTATTCTAAATTCTGTGTTCTACATGCCATGTTCTAAATTCTGGGTTCTATATTCTCTATTCTATATTCTATATTTTGTGTTCATCATTCTTTATTCTATATTCTATATACTATATACTGCATTCCGTATTCTATATTCTATATTCTGTGTTCTACATTCTATATTCTAAATTCTATATTCAGTATAATTTATTCTATATTCTAAATTCTCTTTTCTACATTGTATATTCTAAACTCTATATTCAGTATTCTGTATTCTATACTCTTTGTTCTGTGTTGTGCATTCCATGTTTTCAATTCTTGATTTTGTATTGTGTTTTCCATATTCTATATTCTGTGTTCTACATTCTCTGTTCTGTATTCTATATTCTGCATTCCGTATTCTATATTCTATATTCTGTGTTATTCATTCTATATTCTAAATCCTATATACAGTATTCTGCATTCAATATTCTAAATACTGTGTTCTGCATTCAATGTTCTAAGTTCTGTATTCTGTGTTCTGTATTCTATATTCTAAATTCTATGTTCTTCATTCCCGTTCTAAATTCTGAGTTCTCTTTTCTGTTTTCCAAATTCTATATTCTGTGTTTTGCATTCTATATTCTGTATGGTATACTCTGCATGCTGTATTCCGTATTCTGTGTTCTACATTCTATATTCCAAATCCTATATTCAGTATTCTGTATTCTATATTGTAAATTCTGTGTTGTGCATTCCATGTTCTAAATTTTGGATTCTATATACTCTAATCTATATTCTAAATTCTGTGTTCTATATTGTATATTCATATTCTATATTCAGTATTCGTTATTCTATATTTTAAATTCTGTGTTCTGCATTCCATGTTCTAAATTTTGGTTTCTATATTCTGTATTCTATATTCTATATTCTGAGTTCTACATTCTATATTCTGTATTCTATATTCTGCATTCCGTATTCTATATTCTATATTCTGTGATCTACATTCTATAATCTAAATTCTATATTCAGTATTCTGTATTCTATATCCTAAATTCTGTGTTCTGCATTCCATGTTCTAAATTCTGGGTTCCATTTTCCCTAACTTATTTTCTATATTCTGTGTTCTACATTGTATATTCTAAATTCTATATTCAGTATTCTTTAATCTATATTCTAAATTCTGTGTTCTACATTGTATATTCTAAATTCTATTTTCAGTATTCTGTATTCCATATTCTTAATTCTGTGTTCTGCTTTCCATGTTTTCAATTCTGGGTTTTGTGTTCTGTTTTCCATTTTCTATATTCTGTGTTCTACATTCTATGTTCTATATTCTCTATTCTGCATTCCGTATTCTATATTCTATATTCTGTGTTTTTCATTCTATATTCTAAATACTATATACAATATTCTGCATTCAACATTCTAAATACTGTGTTCTGCATTCAATGTTCTAAATTCTATATTCTGTATTCTGTATTCTATATTCTAAATTCTGTGTTCTTCATTCCCGTTCTAAATTCTGAGTTCTCTTTTCTGTTTTCCACATTCTATATTCTGTGTTTTGCATTCTATATTCTGTATTGTACATTCTGCATGCCGTATTCCGTATTCTGTGTTCTACATTCTATATTCCAAATCCAATATTCAGTATTCTGTATTCTATATTCTAAATTCCCTGTTCTGAATTCCATGTTCTAAATTTTGGATTCTATATCCTCTAATCTATATTCTAAATTCTGTGTTCTATATTGTATATTCATATTCTATATTCAGTATTCGTTATTCTATATTTTAAATTCTGTGTTCTGCATTCCATGTTCAAAATTTTGGTTTCTATATTCTGTATTCTATATTCTATATTCAGAGTTCTATATTCTATTTTCTGTATTCTATATTCTGCATTCCGTATTCTATATTCTATATTCTGTGATCTACATTCTATATTCTAAATTCTATATTCAGTATTTTGTATTCTATATTGTATATTCTGTGTTGTGCATTCCATGTTCTAAATTGTGGGTTCTATATTCCCTAACCTCTTTTCTATATTCTGTGTTCTACATTGTATATTCTAAATTCTATATTCAGTATTCTTTATTCTTTATTCTAAATTCTGTGTTCTACATTCTTTATTCTATATTCTATATTCAGTATTCTGTATTCCATATTTTTAATTCTGTGTTCTGCTTTCCATGTTTTCAATTCTGGGTTATGTATTTTGTTTTCCATATTCTATATTCTGTGTTATACATTCTATGTTCTGTATTCTCTATTCAGCATTCCGTATTCTATATTCTATATTCTGTGTTCTACATTCTATATTCTAAAATGTATATTCAGTATTCCGTATTCTAGATTCTATATTCTGTGTTCTACATTCTATATTCTAAATTCTATATTCAGTTTTCTGTATTCTATATTCTAAATTCTGTGTTCTGCATTCCATGTTCCAAATTCTATATTCAGTATTCTGTATTCTATATTCTAAATTTTGTGTTCTGCATTCCATGTTTTAAATTTTGTATTCTATATACTCTATTCTATATTCTAAATTCAATGTTGTACATTGTATATTCATATTCTATATTCAGTATTCGGTATTCTATATTTTAAATTCTGTGTTCTGCATTCCATGTTCTAAATTTTGGTTTCAATATTCTGTATTCTATATTCTATATTCTGTGTTCTTCATTCTATATTCTAAATTCTATATTCAGTATTCTGTATTCTATATACTATATTGTGTGTTCTACGTTCTATATTCTAAATTCTATATTCAGATATCGGTGTTCTATATTCTAAATTCTGTGTTCTGCATTCCATGTTCTCAATTATGGGTTCCATATACTCTATTAAATATTCTATATTCTGTGTTATATATTCTATATTGTGTATTCTGTATTCTGCATTCTGTATTGTATATTCTATATACTTTGTTCTACATTCTATATTCTAAATACTATATTCAGTATACTGTATTCTATATTCTAAATTCTGTGTTCTGAATTTCGTGTTCTATGTTCTGTGTTCTATATTCTCTATTCTATATTCTATATTTTGTGTACTTCATTCTATATTCTACTTTCTATATTCAACATTCCGTAGTCTATATTCTATATTCTGTGTTATACATTCTATATACTAAATTCTATATTCAGTATTCTGTATTCTATATTCTAAATTCAGTGTTCTGCATTCCATGTTCTTAATTCTGTCTTCTTTATTGTCTATTCAATATTCTGTTTTCTTCATTCTATATTCTAAATTCTATATTCAGTATTCTTTATTCTATATTCTAAATTATGTGTTCTACATTCTATATTCAAATTTCTATGTTCAGTATTGTTTATTCTATATTCTAAATTCTGTGTTCTGAATTCCAAGTTCTAAATTCTGGGTTCTGTATTCTGTTTTCCATATTCTATATTCTGTGTCCTACATTCGATAATCTGTATTGAATTTTCTGCATGCCATATTCTATATTCTGTGTTCAACATTCTATATTCTAAATTCTATATTTAGTATTCTGTATTGTATATTCTTAATTCTCTGTTCTACATTATATGTTGTAAATTTTGGTTTCTATATACTCTAATCAATATTCTATATTCTGTGTTCTACATGCTATATTCTGTGTTCTATATTCTGCACCCCGTATTCTCTATTCTATATTCTGTGTTCTTCATTGTATATTCTAAATTTTATATTAAGTATTCTGTATTCTGTATTCTAAATTCTGTGTTCTATATTCCATGTTCTAAATTCTGGATTCTATATTCTCTATTCTATATTCTATATTTTGTGTTCATCATTCTATATTCTTTATACTATATACTGCATTCTGTATTCTATATTCTATATTCTGTGTTCTACATTCTATATTCTAAATTCTATATTCAGTATTTTTTAATCTATATTCTAAATTCTCTGTTCTACATTGTATGTTCTAAACTCTATATTCAGTATTCTGTATTCTATATTCTTAATTCTGTGTTGTGCATTCCATGTTTTCAATTCTTGATTTTGAATTGTGTTTTCCATATTCTATATTCTGTGTTCTACATTCTCTGTTCTGTATTCTATATTCTGCATTCCGTATTCTATATTCTATATTCTGTGTTCTACATTCTATATTCTAAATTGTACATTCATTATTCCGTATTCTATAATCTATACTCTGTGTTCTTCATCCTATATTCTAAATTCTATATTCAATATATTGTATTCTATATTCTAAATTCTGCGTTCTGCATTCCATGTTCTAAATCCATGGTTCTATATTCTCTATTCTCTATTGTATATTCTGTGTTCTACATTCTATATTCTAAATTCTTTATTCAGTTTTCTGTATTCTATATTCTAAAATCTGTGTTCTGCATTCAATGTTCTAAATTCTATATTCAGTATTCTGTATTCTATATTCTAAATGCTGTGTTCTGCATTCCATTTTCTAAATTCTGGGTTCTGTATTCTGTTTTCCATATTCTATATTCTGTATTCAAATTTTATATTCTGTATTCTATATTCTGCTTTCCGTATTCTGTATTCTATATTCTGTGTTCTGCGTTCTGTATTCTAAATTCTATATTCAGTATTCTGTATTCTATATTCTAAATTCTGTGTTCTATATTCCAAGTTCTAAATTCTTTGTTCTATATTCTCTATTCTCTATTCTATATTCTGTGTTCCACATTGTATATTCTTAATTTAATATTCTGTATTCTTTACTCTATATTCTAAATTCTGAGTTCTACATTCTATATTCTAAATTCTTTATTCAGTATTCTGTATTCTTTATTCTAATTTCTATGTTCCGCAGTCTATATACAAGATTCTATATTAAGTATTATGTATTCTATATTCTAAATTCTATGTTCTGAATTCTATGTTCTAAATTCTATATTCAGTATTCTGTATTGTATATTCTAAATTCTTTGTTCGGCATTCCAGGTTCTAAATTCTGGATTCCATATTCTCTATTATCTATTCTATATTCTAAATTCTATATTCAGTATTCTGTATTTTATATTCAAATTTCTGTGTTCTGCATTCCATGTCTAATTTCTGGGTTCTCTATTCTGTGTTCCATATTCTAAATTCTGTGTTCTACATTCTATAGTCTGTAATCAATATTCTGCATTCAGTATTCTACATTCCATATTCTGTGTTCTATATTCTATATTCTAAATTTGATATTCAGTATTCTGTATTTTATATTGTAAATTCTGTGTTCTACATTCCATGTTCTAAATTCTGGGTTCTATATTGTATATTCTATATTCTATATTTTGTGTTCATAATTCTATGTTGTATATTCTATATTCTGTGTTCTACATTCTAAATTCTAAATTCTATATTCAGTATTCTCTATTCTATATTCTAAGTTCTGTGTTCTGCATTCCATGTTCTAAATTTTGTTTTCTATATTCTGTATTCTATATAATATATTCTGTGTTCTACATTCCATATTCTAAATTCTATATGCAGTATTCTGTATTCTATATTCTTAATTCTGTGTTCTACATTCTATATTCTAAATTCTATATTCAGATATCGGTGTTCTATATTCTAAATTCTGTGTTCTGCATTCCATGTTCTCAATTATGGGTTTCATTTACTCTATTCAATATTCTATATTCTGTCTTCTACATTCTATATTCTGTATACTGTATTCTGCATTCCGTATTGTATATTCTATATTCTTTGTTCTACATTCTATATTCTAAATTGTATATTCAGTATACTTTATTCTATATTCTAAATTCTGTGTTCTGAATTTCGTGTTCTAAGTTCTGTGTTCTATATTCTCTTTTCTATATTCTATATTTTGTGTTCTTCATTCTACATTCTACCTGCTATATTCTCCATTCCGTAGTCTATATTCTATATTCTGTGTTATACATTCTATATACTAAATTGCATATTCAGTATTCTGTATTCTATATTCTAAATTCAGTGTTCTGCATTCCATGTTCTAAATTTCGGGTCCTATATACTCTATTCTATATTCTATGTACAGTGTTCTACATTTTGTATTCTGTATTATATATTCTGAATTCCGTATTCTATATTCTGTATTCTGGGTTCTAATTGTATATTCTAAATCCTATATTAAGTATTCTGTATTCTATATTCTAATTTCTGTGTTCTACATTCTATATTCTAAATTCTATATTCAGTAATCTCTATTCTATATTCTAAATTTTGTGTTCTGCCTTCATTTTCTAAATTCTGGATTTTATGTTCTGTTTTCCATATTCTAAATTCTGTGTTCTACATTCGATATTCGGTATTCAATATTCTGCCTTCCGTATACTACATTCCATATTCTGTGTTCTACATTCCATATTCTAAGTTTTATATTCTGTATTCGGTATTGTATACTCTAAATCCTGTGTTCTGCATTCCATATTCTAAATTCTGTTTTCTGTATTCTGTTTTCCTTATTCTATATTTTGTGTTCTACATTCTATTTTCTGTATTCTATATTCTTTATTCCGTATCCTATATTCTATATTCTGTGTTCTACATTCTATATTCTTAGTTCGATATTCAGAATTCTGTATTCTATATTCTAAATTCTGTGTTATGCATTCCATGTTCTAAATTCTGTCTTCTATATTCTCTATTCAATATTCTGTGTTCTACATTCTATATTCTAAATTCTATATTCAGTATTGTTTATTCTATATTCTAAATTATGTGTTCTACATCCTATATTCAAAATTCTATATTCAGTATTCTTTATTCTATATTCTAAATTCTGTGTTCTGAATTCCATGTTCTAAATTCTGGGTTCTGTATTCTGTTTTCCATATTCTATATTCTGTGTTCTACATTCGATAATCTGTATTGAATTTTCTGCATGCCATATTCTATATTCTGTGTTTTACAATCTTTATTCTAAATTCTATATTTAGTATTCTGTATTCTATATTCTAATTTCTGTGTTCTTCATTCTATGTTGTAAATTTTTGTTTCTATATACTCTAATGAATATTCTATATTCTGTGTTCTACATGCTATATTCTGTGTTCTATATTCTGCACCCCGTATTCTCTATTCTATATTCTGTGTTCTTAATTGTATATTCAAAATTTTATATTAAGTATTCTGTATTCTGTATTCTAAATTCTGTGTTCTATATTCCATGTTCTAAATTCTGGGTTCTATATTCTCTATTCTATATTCTATATTTTTTGTTCATCATTCTATATTCTATATACAATATACTGCATTCTGTATTTTATATTCTATATTCTGTGTTCTACATTCTATATTCTAAATTCTATATTCAGTATTTTTTAATCTATATTCTAAATACTCTGTTCTACATTGTATGTTCTAAACATTCTATTCAGTATTCTGTATTCTATATTCTTATTTCTGTGTTGTGCATTCCATGTTTTCAATTCTTGATTTTGGATTGTGTTTTCCATATTCTATATTCTGTGTTCTACATTCTCTGTTCTGTATTCTATATTGTGCATTCCGTATTCTATATTCTATATTCTGTGTTCTATATTCTATATTCTAAATTGTACATTCATTATTTCGTATTCTATATTCTATACTCTGTGATTTTCATCCTATATTCTAAATTCTATATTCAATATTTTGTATTCTATATTCTAAATTCTGCGTTCTGCATTCCATGTTCTAAATCCATGGTTCTATATTCTCTATTTTCTATTGAATATTCTGTGTTCTACATTCTATATTCTAAATTCTATATTCAGTTTTCTGTATTCTATATTCTAAATTCTGTGTTCTGCATTCAATGTTCTAAATTCTATATTCAGTATTCAGTATTCTATATTCTAAATTCTGTGTTCTGCATTCCATTTTCTAAATTCTGGGTTCTGTATTCTGTTTTCCATATTCTATATTCTGTGTTCAAATTTTATATTCTGTATTCTATATTCTGCCTTCCGTATTCTATATTCTATATTCTGTGTTCTGCGTTCTGTATTCTAAATTCTATATTCAGTATTCTGTATTCCATATTCTAAATTCTGTGTTCTATATTCCAAGTTCTAAATTCTGGGTTCTATATTCTCTGTTCTCTATTCTATATTCTGTGTTCCACATTCTATATTCTTAATTCAATATTCTGTATTCTTTACTCTATATTCTAAATTCTGAGTTCTACATTCTATATTCTAAATTCTTTATTCAGTATTCTGTATTCTTTATTCTAATCTCTATGTTCCGCATTCTATAAACTAGATTCTATATTAAGTATTCTGTATTCTATATTCTAAATTCTGTGTTAGGCATTCCATGTTCTAACTTCTGGATTCTATATTCTCTATTATCTATTCTATGTTCTGAATTCTATTTTTAGTATTCTGTATTTTATATTCCAAATTCTGTGTTCTGCATTTCATGTCTAATTTCTGGGTTCTCTATTCTGTGTTCCATATTCTAAATTCTGTGTTCTACATTCTATATTCTGTATTCAATATTCTGTATTCTGTATTCTACATTCCATATTCTGTGTTCTACATTCTATATTCTAAATTTGATATTCAGTATTCTGTATTTTATATTGTAAATTCTGTGTTCTACATTCCAAGTTCTAAATTCTGTGTTCTATATTCTCTATTCTATATTCTATATTCTGTGTTCTACATTCTATATTCTTAATTTTTAGTTCTGTATTCTTTACTCTATATTCTAAATTCTGTGCTCTACATTCTTTATTCTAGATTCTATAATCATTATTCTGTATTCTATAATCTAAGTTCTATATTACGCATTCTATGTTCTAAATTCTTTATTCAGTTTTCTGTATTCTACAATCTAAATTCTGAGTTCGGCTTTCCATGTTCTAAATTCTGGGTTCTATATGCTGTTTTCCATATTCTAAATTCTCTGTTATACATTCTATATTCTAAATTCTATATTCAGTATTCTTTATTCTATATTCTATATTCTGTGTTCTGCATTCCTGTTTATACATAATTTATTCAGTATTCTGCATGCTATATCCTAAATTCTGTGTTCTGCATTCTATGTTCTAAATTCTATATTCAGTATTCTGTATAATTTATTCTAAATTCTTTGTTCTGCATTCCATGTTCTAAATTCTGGGTTCTATATTCTCTATTCTATTTTCTATATTCTGTGATCTACATTGTATATTTTAAACTCTATATTCCGTATTCTTTATTCCATTTTCCAAATTCTGGGTTCTGTATTCTGTTTTCCATATTCTATATTCTGTATTCCAATTTTATATTCTGTATTCTATATTCTGCATTCCGTATTCTATATTCTATATTCTGTGTTCTGCGTTCTGTATTCTAAATTCTATATTCAGTATTCTGTATTCTATATTCTAAATTCTGTGTTCTATATTCCAAGTTCTAAATTCTGGGTTCTATATTCTCTATTCTCTATTCTATATTCTGTGTTCCACATTCTATATTCTTAATTCAATATTCTGTATTCTTCACTATATGTTCTTAATTCTGAGTTCTACATTCTATATTCTAAATGCTTTATTCAGTATTCTGTATTATTTATTCTAATTTCTATGTTTCGCATTCTATATAATAGATTCTATATTAAGTATTATGTATTCTATATTCTAAATTCTATGTTCCGAATTCTATGTTCTAAATTCTATATTCAGTATTCTGTATTGTATATTCTAAATTCTGTGTTCGGCATTCCACGTTCTTAATTCTGAGTTCTCTTTTCTGTTTTCCACATTCTATATTCTGTGTTTTGGATTCTATATTCTTTATTGTATATTCTGCATGCCGTATTCCGTATTCTGTGTTCTACATTCTATATTCCAAATCCTATATTCAGTATTCTGTATTCTATATTCTAAATTCTATGTTCTTCATTCCATGTTCTAAATTTTGGATTCTATATCCTCTAATCTATATTCTAAATTCTGTGTTCTATATTGTATATTCATATTCTATATTCAGTATTCGTTATTCTATATATTAAATACTGTGTTCTGCATTCCATGTTCTAAATTTTGGTTTCTATATTCTGTATTCTATATTCTATATTCTGAGTTCTACATTCTATATTCTGTATTCTATATTCTGCATTCCGTATTCTTTATTCTATATTCTGTGATCTACATTCTATATTCTAAATTCTATATTCAGTATTCTGTATTCAATATTCTATATTCTGTGTTCTGCATTCCATGTTCTAAATTGTGGGTTCTATATTCCCTAACCTCTTTTATATATTTTGGGTTCTACATTGTATATTCTAAATTCTATATTCAGTATTCTTCATTCTTTATTCTAAATTCTGTGTTCTACATTGTATATTCTAAACTCTATATTCAGTATTCTGTATTCTATATTCTTAGTTCTGTGTTGTGAATTCCATGTTTTCAATTTTTGGTTTTGTATTGTGTTTTCCATATTATATATTCTGTGTTCTACATTCTATATTCTAAATTGTACATTCAGTATTCCGTATTCTATATTCTATACTCTGTGTTCTTCATTCTATATTCTAAATTCTATATTCAATATTTTGTATTCTATATTCTAAATTCTGCGTTCTGCATTCCATGTTCTAAATTTTGGTTTCTATATTCTGTATTCTATATTCTATATTCTGAGTTCTACATTCTATATTCTGTAGTGTATATTCTGCATTCCGTGTTCTATATTCTATATTCTGTGATCTACATTCTATATTCTAAATTCTATATTCAGTATTCTGTATTCTATATTCTAAATTCTGTGTTCTGCATTCCATGTTCTAAATTCTGGGTTCTATATTCCCTAACCTATTTTCTATATTCTGAGTTCTACATTGTATATTCTAAATTCTATATTCAGTATACTTTATTCTATATTCTAAATTCTGTGTTCTACATTGTATATTCTTAATTCTATATTCAGTATTCTGTATTCCATATTCTTAATTTTGTGTTCTAATTTCCATGTTTTCAATTCTAGGTTTTGTATTCTGTTTTCCATATTCTATATTCTGTGTTCTACATTCTATGTTCTGTATTCTCTATTCTGCATTCCGTATTCTATATTCTATATTCTTGTTGTACATTCTATATTCTAAATTGTATATTCAGTATTCCGTACTCTATATTCTATACTCTGTGTTCTTCATTCTATATTCTAAATTCTATATTCAATATTTTGTATTCTATATTCTAAATTCTGCGTTCTGCATTCCATGTTCTAAATTTTGGTTTCTATATTCTGTATTCTATATTCTATATTCTGAGTTCTACATTCTATATTCTGTATTGTATATTCTGCATTCCGTATTCTATATTCTATATTCTGTGATCTACATTCTATATTCCAAATTCTATATTCAGTATTCTGTATTCTATATTCTAAATTCTGTGTTGTGCATTCCATGTTCTAAATTCTGGGTTCTATATTCCCTAACCTATTTTCTATATTCAGTGTTCTACATTGTATATTCTAAATTCTATATTCAGTATTCTTTATTCTATATTCTAAATTCTGTGTTCTACATTGTATATTCTAAATTCTATATTCAGTGTTCTGTATTCCATATTCTTAATTTTGTGTTCTGCTTTCCATGTTTTCAATTCTAGGTTTTGTATTCTGTTTTCCATATTCTATATTCTGTCTTCTACATTCTATGTTCTGTATTCTCTATTCTGCATTCCGTATTCTATATTCTATATTTTTGTTCTACATTCTATATTCTAAATTGTATATTCAGTATTCCGTATTCTATATTCTATATTCTGTGTTTTACATTCTATATTCTAAATTCTATATTCAGTTTTCTGTATTCTATATTCTAAATTCTGTGTTCTGCATTCCATGTTCCAAATTCTATATTCAGTATTCTGTATTCTATATTCTAAATTCTGTGTTCTGCATTCTATGTTCTAAATTCTATATTCAGTATTCTGTATTCTATATTCTAAATTCTGTGTTCTGCATTCCAGTTCTAATTTCTGAGTTCTGTATTCTGTTTTCCACATTCTATATTCTGTATTGTATATTCTGCATGCTGTATTCCATATTCTGTGTTCTACATTCTATATTCCAAATTCTATATTCAGTATTCTGTATTTTATATTCTAAATTCTGTGTTCTGCATTCCATGTTCTAAATTTTGGTTTCTACATACACTATTCTATATTCTAATATCTATGTTGTTTATTGTATATTCATATTCTATATTCAGCTTTCTGTATTCTATATTTTAATTTCTGTGTTCTGCATTCCATGTTCTAAATTTTGGTTTCTATATTCTGTATTCTATTTTCTATATTCTGTGTTCTACATTCTATATTCTAAATTCAATATTCAGTATTCTGTATTCTATTTTCTTAATTCTGTGTTCTACTTTCTATATTCTAAATTCTATATTCAGAAATCGGTGTTCTATATTCTAAATTCTGTGTTCTGCATTCCGTGTTCTTAGTTCTGGTTTCTATATTCACTCTTCTATATTCTATATTTGTGTTCTTCATTCTATATTCTACATACTATATCCTGCATTCCCTATTCTATATTCTATATTCTGTGTTCTACATTCTATATTCTAAAACCTTTATTCAGTATTCTGTATTCTATATTCTAAATTCTATGTTCTGCATTCCATTTCTAAATTCTGGGTTCTATATTCTCTATTCTATATTCTATATTGTGTGTTCTTCATTCTTTTTTCTAACTTCTATATTCTCCATTTCGTAGTCTATATTCTATATTCTGTGTTATTTATTATATATTCAAAATTCTATATTCGGTATTCTTTATTCTATTTTCTAAATTCTATGTTCTGCATTCCTGTTTATAAATTCTATATACAGTGTTCTGCATTCTATAATCTTAATTCTGTGTTTTGCATTCTATGTTCTGAATAATATATTCAGTATTCTTTATACTATATTCCAAGTTCTCTGTTCTGCATTCTATATTCTAAATTCTATAGTCAGTATTCTGTATTCTATATTCTAAATTGTGTGTTTTGTATTCCATGTTCTCAATTCTGTGTTCTATATTGTATATTATATATTCTATAATCTGTGCTGTACATTCTATATTCTATAATCTATATTCAGTTTTCTGTATTCTATATTCTAAATTCTGTATATGCATTCCATATTCTAAATTCTATATTCAGTATTCTGTATTCTATAATCTAAATACTGGGTTCTGCATTCTATGTTCTAAATTCTATATTCAGTATTCTGTATTCTATACTCTAAATTCTGTGTTCTGCATTCCATGTTCTAATTTCTGCGTTCTGTATTCTGTTTTCCATATTCTATATTTTGTTTCCTAAATTCTATATTCTGTATTCTATATTCTGCATTCTGTATTCTATGTTTTATATTGTGTGTTCTACGTTCTATATTCTAAATTCTATATTCAGATATCGGTGTTCTATATTCTAAATTCTGTGTTCTGCATTCCATGTTCTCAATTATGGGTTCCATATACTCTAATAAATATTCTATATTCTGTGTTATACATTCTATATTGTGTATTCTGTATTCTGCATTCTGTATTGTATATTCTATATCCTTTGTTCTACATTCTATATTCTAAATACTATATTCAGTATACTGTATTCTATATTCTAATATCTATGTTCTGCATTTCGTGTTCTAAATTCTGTGTTCTATATTCTCTATTCTATATTCTATATTTTGTGTACTTCATTCTATATTCTACCTTCTATATTCACCGTTCCGTAGTCTATATTCTATATTCTGTGTTATACATTCTATATACTAAATTCTATATTCAGTATTCTGTATTCTATATTCTAAATTCTGTGTTCTGCATTCCATGAGCTAAATTCTGTCTTCTATATTGTCTATTCAATATTCTGTGTTCTACATTCTATATTCTAAATTCTATATTCAGTATTCTTTATTCTATATTCTAAATTATGTGTTCTACATTCTATATTCAAAATTCTATATTCAGTATTCTTTATTCTATATTCTAACTTCTGTGTTCTGAATTCCATGTTCTAAATTCTGGGTTCTGTATTCTGTTTTCCATATTCTATATTCTGTGTTCTACATTCGATAATCTGTATTGAATTTTCTGCATGCCATATTCTATATTCTGTGTTCTACAATCTTTATTCTAAATTCTATATTTAGTATTCTGTATTCTATATTCTAATTTCTGTGTTCTACATTCTATGTTGTAAATTTTGGTTTCTATATACTCTAATGAATATTCTATATTCTGTGTTCTACATGCTATATTCTGTGTTCTATATTCTGCACCGCGTATTCTCTATTCTATATTCTGTGTTCTTAATTGTATATTCAAAATTTTATATTAAGTATACTGTATTCTGTATTCTAAATTCTGTGTTCTATATTCCATGTTCTAAATTCTGGGTTCTATATTCTCTATTCTATATTCTATATTTTTTGTTCATCATTCTATATTCTATATACAATATACTGCATTCTGTATTTTATATTCTATATTCTGTGTTCTACATTCTATATTCTAAATTCTATATTCAGTATTTTTTAATCTATATTCTAAATACTCTGTTCTACATTGTATGTTCTAAACATTCTATTCAGTATTCTGTATTCTATATTCTTATTTCTGTGTTGTGCATTCCATGTTTTCAATTCTTGATTTTGGATTGTGTTTTCCATATTCTATATTCTGTGTTCTACATTCTCTGTTCTGTATTCTATATTGTGCATTCCGTATTCTATATTCTATATTCTGTGTTCTATATTCTATATTCTAAATTGTACATTCATTATTTCGTATTCTATATTCTATACTCTGTGATTTTCATCCTATATTCTAAATTCTATATTCAATATTTTGTATTCTATATTCTAAATTCTGCGTTCTGCATTCCATGTTCTAAATCCATGGTTCTATATTCTCTATTCTCTATTGAATATTCTGTGTTCTACATTCTATATTCTAAATTCTATATTCAGTTTTCTGTATTCTATATTCTAAATTCTGTGTTCTGCATTCAATGTTCTAAATTCTATATTCAGTATTCAGTATTCTATATTCTAAATTCTGTGTTCTGCATTCCATTTTCTAAATTCTGGGTTCTGTATTCTGTTTTCCATATTCTATATTCTGTGTTCAAATTTTATATTCTGTTTTCTATATTCTGCCTTCCGTATTCTATATTCTATATTCTGTGTTCTGCGTTCTGTATTCTAAATTCTATATTCAGTATTCTGTATTCCATATTCTAAATTCTGTGTTCTATATTCCAAGTTCTAAATTCTGGGTTCTATATTCTCTGTTCTCTATTCTATATTCTGTGTTCCACATTCTATATTCTTAATTCAATATTCTGTATTCTTTACTCTATATTCTAAATTCTGAGTTCTACATTCTATATTCTAAATTCTTTATTAAGTATTCTGTATTCTTTATTCTAATCTCTATGTTCCGCATTCTATAAACTAGATTCTATATTAAGTATTCTGTATTCTATATTCTAAATTCTGTGTTAGGCATTCCATGTTCTAACTTCTGGATTCTATATTCTCTATTATCTATTCTATGTTCTAAATTCTATTTTTAGTATTCTGTATTTTATATTCCAAATTCTGTGTTCTGCATTTCATGTCTAATTTCTGGGTTCTCTATTCTGTGTTCCATATTCTAAATTCTGTGTTCTACATTCTATATTCTGTATTCAATATTCTGTATTCTGTATTCTACATTCCATATTCTGTGTTCTACATTCTATATTCTAAATTTGATATTCAGTATTCTGTATTTTATATTGTAAATTCTGTGTTCTACATTCCAAGTTCTAAATTCTGTGTTCTATATTCTCTATTCTATATTCTATATTCTGTGTTCTACATTCTATATTCTTAATTTTTAGTTCTGTATTCTTTACTCTATATTCTAAATTCTGTGCTCTACATTCTTTATTCTAGATTCTATAATCATTATTCTGTATTCTATAATCTAAGTTCTATATTACGCATTCTATGTTCTAAATTCTATATTCAGTTTTCTGTATTCTACAATCTAAATTCTGAGTTCGGCTTTCCATGTTCTAAATTCTGGGTTCTATATGCTGTTTTCCATATTCTAAATTCTGTGTTATACATTCTATATTCTAAATTCTATATTCAGTATTCTTTATTCTATATTCTATATTCTGTGTTCTGCATTCCTGTTTATACATAATTTATTCAGTATTCTGCATGCTATATCCTAAATTCTGTGTTCTGCATTCTATGTTCTAAATTCTATATTCAGTATTCTGTATAATTTATTCTAAATTCTTTGTTCTGCATTCCATGTTCTAAATTCTGGGTTCTATATTCTCTATTCTATTTTCTATATTCTGTGATCTACATTGTATATTTTAAACTCTATATTCCGTATTCTTTATTCCATTTTCCAAATTCTGGGTTCTGTATTCTGTTTTCCATATTCTATATTCTGTATTCCAATTTTATATTCTGTATTCTATATTCTGCATTCCGTATTCTATATTCTATATTCTGTGTCCTGCGTTCTGTATTCTAAATTCTATATTCAGTATTCTGTATTCTATATTCTAAATTCTGTGTTCTATATTCCTAGTTCTAAATTCTGGGTTCTATATTCTCTATTCTCTATTCTATATTCTGTGTTCCACATTCTATATTCTTAATTCAATATTCTGTATTCTTTACTCTATATTCTTAATTCTGAGTTCTACATTCTATATTCTAAATGCTTTATTCAGTATTCTGTATTATTTATTCTAATTTCTATGTTTCGCATTCTATATAATAGATTCTATATTAAGTATTATGTATTCTATATTCTAAATTCTATGTTCCGAATTCTATGTTCTAAATTCTATATTCAGTATTCTGTATTGTATATTCTAAATTCTGTGTTCGGCATTCCACGTTCTTAATTCTGAGTTCTCTTTTCTGTTTTCCACATTCTATATTCTGTGTTTTGGATTCTATATTCTTTATTGTATATTCTGCATGCCGTATTCCGTATTCTGTGTTCTACATTCTATATTCCAAATCCTATATTCAGTATTCTGTATTCTATATTCTAAATTCTATGTTCTTCATTCCATGTTCTAAATTTTGGATTCTATATCCTCTAATCTATATTCTAAATTCTGTGTTCTATATTGTATATTCATATTCTATATTCAGTATTCGTTATTCTATATATTAAATACTGTGTTCTGCATTCCATGTTCTAAATTTTGGTTTCTATATTCTGTATTCTATATTCTATATTCTGAGTTCTACATTCTATATTCTGTATTCTATATTCTGCATTCCGTATTCTATATTCTATATTCTGTGATCTACATTCTATATTCTAAATTCTATATTCAGTATTCTGTATTCAATATTCTATATTCTGTGTTCTGCATTCCATGTTCTAAATTGTGGGTTCTATATTCCCTAACCTCTTTTATATATTTTGGGTTCTACATTGTATATTCTAAATTCTATATTCAGTATTCTTCATTCTTTATTCTAAATTCTGTGTTCTACATTGTATATTCTAAACTCTATATTCAGTATTCTGTATTCTATATTCTTAGTTCTGTGTTGTGAATTCCATGTTTTCAATTTTTGGTTTTGTATTGTGTTTTCCATATTATATATTCTGTGTTCTACATTCTATATTCTAAATTGTACATTCAGTATTCCGTATTCTATATTCTATACTCTGTGTTCTTCATTCTATATTCTAAATTCTATATTCAATATTTTGTATTCTATATTCTAAATTCTGCGTTCTGCATTCCATGTTCTAAATTTTGGTTTCTATATTCTGTATTCTATATTCTATATTCTGAGTTCTACATTCTATATTCTGTAGTGTATATTCTGCATTCCGTGTTCTATATTCTATATTCTGTGATCTACATTCTATATTCTAAATTCTATATTCAGTATTCTGTATTCTATATTCTAAATTCTGTGTTCTGCATTCCATGTTCTAAATTCTGGGTTCTATATTCCCTAACCTATTTTCTATATTCTGAGTTCTACATTGTATATTCTAAATTCTATATTCAGTATACTTTATTCTATATTCTAAATTCTGTGTTCTACATTGTATATTCTTAATTCTATATTCAGTATTCTGTATTCCATATTCTTAATTTTGTGTTCTAATTTCCATGTTTTCAATTCTAGTTTTTGTATTCTGTTTTCCATATTCTATATTCTGTGTTCTACATTCTATGTTCTGTATTCTCTATTCTGCATTCCGTATTCTATATTCTATATTCTTGTTGTACATTCTATTTTCTAAATTGTATATTCAGTATTCCGTACTCTATATTCTATACTCTGTGTTCTTCATTCTATATTCTAAATTCTATATTCAATATTTTGTATTCTATATTCTAAATTCTGCGTTCTGCATTCCATGTTCTAAATTTTGGTTTCTATATTCTGTATTCTATATTCTATATTCTGAGTTCTACATTCTATATTCTGTATTGTATATTCTGCATTCCGTATTCTATATTCTATATTCTGTGATCTACATTCTATATTCCAAATTCTATATTCAGTATTCTGTATTCAATATTCTAAATTCTGTGTTCTGCATTCCATGTTCTAAATTCTGGGTTCTATATTCCCTAACCTATTTTCTATATTCAGTGTTCTACATTGTATATTCTAAATTCTATATTCAGTATTCTTTATTCTATATTCTAAATTCTGTGTTCTACATTGTGTATTCTAAATTCTATATTCAGTGTTCTGTATTCCATATTCTTAATTTTGTGTTCTGCTTTCCATGTTTTCAATTCTAGGTTTTGTATTCTGTTTTCCATATTCTATATTCTGTCTTCTACATTCTATGTTCTTTATTCTCTATTCTGCATTCCGTATTCTATATTCTATATTTTTGTTCTACATTCTATATTCTAAATTGTATATTCAGTATTCCGTATTCTATATTCTATATTCTGTGTTTTACATTCTATATTCTATATTCTATATTCAGTTTTCTGTATTCTATATTCTAAATTCTGTGTTCTGCATTCCATGTTCCAAATTCTATATATTCAGTATTCTGTATTCTATATTCTAAATTCTGTGTTCTGCATTCTATGTTCTAAATTCTATATTCAGTATTCTGTATTCTATATTCTAAATTCTGTGTTCTGCATTCCATGTTCTAAATTTTGGTTTCTATATTCTGTATTCTATTTTCTATATTCTGTGTTCTACATTCTATATTCTAAATTCAATATTCAGTATTCTGTATTCTATTTTCTTAATTCTGTGTTCTACTTTCTATATTCTAAATTCTATATTCAGAAATCGGTGTTCTATATTCTAAATTCTGTGTTCTGCATTCCGTGTTCTTAGTTCTGGTTTCTATATTCACTCTTCTATATTCTATATTTGTGTTCTTCATTCTATATTCTACATACTATATCCTGCATTCCCTATTCTATATTCTATATTCTGTGTTCTACATTCTATATTCTAAAACCTTTATTCAGTATTCTGTATTCTATATTCTAAATTCTATGTTCTGCATTCCATTTCTAAATTCTGGGTTCTATATTCTCTATTCTATATTCTATATTGTGTGTTCTTCATTCTTTTTTCTAACTTCTATATTCTCCATTTCGTAGTCTATATTCTATATTCTGTGTTATTTATTATATATTCAAAATTCTATATTCGGTATTCTTTATTCTATTTTCTAAATTCTATGTTCTGCATTCCTGTTTATAAATTCTATATACAGTGTTCTGCATTCTATAATCTTAATTCTGTGTTCTGCATTCTATGTTCTGAATAATATATTCAGTATTCTTTATACTATATTCTAAGTTCTGTATTCTGCATTCTATATTCTAAATTCTATAGTCAGTATTCTGTGTTCTAAATTCTAAATTCTGTGTTTTGTATTCCATGTTGTAAATTCGGTGTTCTATATTGTATATTGTATATTCTATATTCTGTGCAGTACATTCTAAATTCTAAAGTCTATATTCAGTTTTCTTTATTCTATATTCTAAATTCTGTATATGCATTCCATATTCTAAATTCTATATTCAGTATTCTGTATTCTATAATCTAAATTCTGGGTTCTGCATTCTATGTTCTAAATTTTATATTCAGTATTCTGTATTCTATATTCTAAATCCTGTGTTCTGCATTCCATGTTCTAAATTTTGGTTTCTATATTCTGTATTCTTTATTCTATATTCTGTGTTCTACATTCTATATTCTAAATTCTATATTCAGTATTCTGTATTCTATATTCTTAATTCTGTGTTCTACTTTCCATATTCTAAATTCTATATTCAGAAATCGGTGTTCTATATTCTAAATTCTTTGTACTGCATTTCGTGTTCTAAGTTCTGTTTTCTATATTCACTCTTCTATATTCTATATTTGTGTTCTTCATTCTATATTCTACATACTATATTCTGCATTCCCTATTCTATATTCTATATTCTGTGTTCTACATTCTATATTTTAAAAGCTTTATTCAGTATTCTGTATTCTATATTCTAAATTCTGTGTTCTGAATTCCATGTTCTAATTTCTGGGATCTGTATTCTCTTTTTCATATTCTATATTCTGTATCCTATATTCTATATTCTGTATTCTTTATTCTGCATTCTGTATTCTATATTCTATATTGTGTGTTCTACGTTCTATATTCTAAATTCTATATTCAGATATCGGTGTTATATGTTCTAAATTCTGTGTTCTGCATTCCATGTTCTCAATTATGTGTTCCATATACTCTATTAAATATTCTATATTCTGTGTTATACATTCTATATTGTGTATTCTGTATTCTGCATTCTGTATTGTATATTCTATATTCTTTGTTCTACATTCTATATTCTAAATACTATATTCAGTATACTCTATTCTATATTCTAAATTCTGTGTTCTGAATTTCGTGTTCTAAGTTCTGGGTTCTATATTCTCTATTCTATATTCTATATTTTGTGTACTTCATTCTATATTCTACCTTCTTTATTCACCATTCCGCAGTCTATATTCTATATTCTGTGTTATACATTCTATATACTAAATTCTATATTCAGTATTCTGTATTCTATATTCTAAATTCAGTGTTCTGCATTCCATGTTCTAAATTCTGTCTTCTATAATCTCTATTCAATATTCTGTGTTCTACTTTCTATATTCTAAATTCTATATTCAGTATTCTTTATTCTATATTCTAAATTATGTGTTCTACATTCTATATTCAAAATTCCATATTCAGTGTTCTTTATTCTATATTCTAAATTCTGTGTTCTGAATTCCATGTTCTAAATTCTGGGTTCTGTATTCTGTTTTCCATATTCTATATTCTGTGTTCTACATTCGATAATCTGTATTGAATTTTCTGCCTCCCGTATTCTTTATTCTGTGTTCTACATTCTATATTCTAAATTCTATATTCAGTATTCTGTATTCTATATTCTAAATTCTGTGTTCTACATCTATGTTGTAAATTTTGGTTTCTATATACTCTAATCAATATTCTATATTCTGTGTTCTACATGCTATATTCTGTGTTCTATATTCTGCACCCCGTATTCTCTATTCTATATTCTGTGTTCTTCATTCTATATTCTAAAGTTTATATTAAGTATTCTGTATTCTGTATTCTAAATTCTGTGTTCTACATTCCATGTTCTAAATTCTGGGTTCTATATTCTCTATTCTATATTCTATATTTTGTGTTCACCATTCTATATTCTATATTCTATATTCTATATTCTGCATTCCGTATTCTATATTCTAATTTCTGTGTTCTACATTCTATATTCTAAATTCTATATTCAGTATTTTTTAATCTATATTCTAAATTCTCTGTACTACATTGTATGTTCTAAACTCTATATTCAGTATTCTGTATTCTATATTCTTACTTCTGTGTTGTGCATTCCATGTTTTCAATTCTTGGTTTTGTATTGTGTTTTCCATATTCTATATTGTGTGTTCTACATTCTCTGTTATGTTTTCTATTTTCTGCATTCCGTATTCTATATTCTATATTCTGTGTTCTACATTCTATATTCTAAATTGTACATTCAGTATTCCGTATTCTATATTCTATACTCTGGTTTCTTCATTCTATATTCTAAATTCTATATTCAATATTTTGTATTCTATAGTCTAAATTCTGCGTTCTGCATTCAATGTTCTAAATTTTGGTTTCTATATTCTGTATTCTATATTCTATATTCTGAGTTCTACATTCTATAGTCTGTATTGTATATTCTGCATTCCGTATTCTATATTCTATATTCTGTGATCTACATTCTATATTCAAAATTCTATATTCAGTATTCTGTATTGTATATTCTAAATTCTGTGTTCTGCATTCCATGTTGTATATTCTGGGTTCTATATTCCCTAACCTATTTTCTATATTCTGTGTTCTACATTGTATATTCTAAATCCTATATTCAGTATTCTTTATTCTATATTCTAAATTCTGTGTTCTACATTGTATATTCTAAATTCTATATTCTGTATTCTGTATTCCATATTCTTAATTTTGTGTTCTGCTTTCCATGTTTTCAATTCTGTGTTTTGTATTCTGTTTTCCATATTCTATATTATGTGTTCTACATTCTATGGTCTGTATTCTCTATTCTGCATTCCGTATTCTATATTCTATATTCTTGTTCTACATTCTATATTCTAAATTGTATATTCAGTATTCCGTATTCTATATTCTATATTCTGTGTTCTACATTCTATATTCTAAATTCTATATTCAGTTTTCTGTATTCTATTTTCTAAATTCTGTGTTCTGCATTCCATGTTCCAAATTCTATATTCAGTATTCCGTATTCTATATTCTAAATTCTGTGTTCTGCATTCCAGTTCTAATTTCTGAGTTCTGTATTCTGTTTTCCACATTCTATATTCTGTGTTCTGCATTCTATATACTGTATTGTATATTCTGCATGCTGTATTCCATATTCTGTGTTCTACATTCTATATTCCAAATTCTATATTCAGTATTCTGTATTTTATATTCTAAATTCTGTGTTCTGCATTCCATGTTCTATATTTTGGTTTCTATATACACTATTCTATTTTCTAATATCTATGTTGTTTATTGTATATTCATATTCTATATTCAGCTTTCTGTATTCTTTATTTTAAATTCTGTGTTCTGCATTCCATGTTCTAAATTTTGGTTTCTATATTCTGTATTCTATTTTCTATATTCTGTGTTCTACATTCTATATTCTAAATTCAATATTCAGTATTCTGTATTCTATATTCTTAGTTCTGTGTTGTGCATTCCATGTTTTCAATTCTTGATTTTGGATTGTGTTTTCCATATTCTATATTCTGTGTTCTACATTCTCTGTTCTGTATTCTATATTGTGCATTCCGTATTCTATATTCTATATTCTGTGTTCTATATTCTATATTCTAAATTGTACATTCATTATTTCGTATTCTATATTCTATACTCTGTGATTTTCATCCTATATTCTAAATTCTATATTCAATATTTTGTATTCTATATTCTAAATTCTGCGTTCTGCATTCCATGTTCTAAATCCATGGTTCTATATTCTCTATTCTCTATTGAATATTCTGTGTTCTACATTCTATATTCTAAATTCTATATTCAGTTTTCTGTATTCTATATTCTAAATTCTGTGTTCTGCATTCCATGTTCTAAATTTTGGTTTCTATATTCTGTATTCTATTTTCTATATTCTGTGTTCTACATTCTATATTCTAAATTCAATATTCAGTATTCTGTATTCTATTTTCTTAATTCTGTGTTCTACTTTCTATATTCTAAATTCTATATTCAGAAATCGGTTTTCTATATTCTAAATTCTGTGTTCTGCATTCCGTGTTCTTAGTTCTGGTTTCTATATTCACTCTTCTATATTCTATATTTGTGTTCTTCATTCTATATTCTACATACTATATCCTGCATTCCCTATTCTATATTCTATATTCTGTGTTCTACATTCTATATTCTAAAACCTTTATTCAGTATTCTGTATTCTATATTCTAAATTCTATGTTCTGCATTCCATTTCTAAATTCTGGGTTCTATATTCTCTATTCTATATTCTATATTGTGTGTTCTTCATTCTTTTTTCTAACTTCTATATTCTCCATTTCGTAGTCTATATTCTATATTCTGTGTTATTTATTATATATTCAAAATTCTATATTCGGTATTCTTTATTCTATTTTCTAAATTCTATGTTCTGCATTCCTGTTTATAAATTCTATATACAGTGTTCTGCATTCTATAATCTTAATTCTGTGTTCTGCATTCTATGTTCTGAATAATATATTCAGTATTCTTTATACTATATTCTAAGTTCTGTATTCTGCATTCTATATTCTAAATTCTATAGTCAGTATTCTGTGTTCTAAATTCTAAATTCTGTGTTTTGTATTCCATGTTGTAAATTCGGTGTTCTATATTGTATATTGTATATTCTATATTCTGTGCAGTACATTCTAAATTCTAAAGTCTATATTCAGTTTTCTTTATTCTATATTCTAAATTCTGTATATGCATTCCATATTCTAAATTCTATATTCAGTATTCTGTATTCTATAATCTAAATTCTGGGTTCTGCATTTCATGTCTAATTTCTGGGTTCTCTATTCTGTGTTCCATATTCTAAATTCTGTGTTCTACATTCTATATTCTGTATTCAATATTCTGTATTCTGTATTCTACATTCCATATTCTGTGTTCTACATTCTATATTCTAAATTTGATATTCAGTATTCTGTATTTTATATTGTAAATTCTGTGTTCTACATTCCAAGTTCTAAATTTTGTGTTCTATATTCTCTATTCTATATTCTATATTCTGTGTTCTACATTCTATATTCTTAATTTTTAGTTCTGTATTCTTTACTCTATATTCTAAATTCTGTGCTCTACATTCTTTATTCTAGATTCTATAATCATTATTCTGTATTCTATAATCTAAGTTCTATATTACGCATTCTATGTTCTAAATTCTATATTCAGTTTTCTGTATTCTACAATCTAAATTCTGAGTTCGGCTTTCCATGTTCTAAATTCTGGGTTCTATATGCTGTTTTCCATATTCTAAATTCTGTGTTATACATTCTATATTCTAAATTCTATATTCAGTATTCTTTATTCTATATTCTATATTCTGTGTTCTGCATTCCTGTTTATACATAATTTATTCAGTATTCTGCATGCTATATCCTAAATTCTGTGTTCTGCATTCTATGTTCTAAATTCTATATTCAGTATTCTGTATAATTTATTCTAAATTCTTTGTTCTGCATTCCATGTTCTAAATTCTGGGTTCTATATTCTCTATTCTATTTTCTATATTCTGTGATCTACATTGTATATTTTAAACTCTATATTCCGTATTCTTTATTCCATTTTCCAAATTCTGGGTTCTGTATTCTGTTTTCCATATTCTATATTCTGTATTCAAATTTTATATTCTGTATTCTATATTCTGCTTTCCGTATTCTATATTCTATATTCTGTGTTCTGCGTTCTGTATTCTAAATTCTATATTCAGTATTCTGTATTCTATGTTCTAAATTCTGTGTTCTATATTCCAAGTTCTAAATTCTGGGTTCTATATTCTCTATTCTCTATTCTATATTCTGTGTTCCACATTCTATATTCTTAATTCAATATTCTGTATTCTTTACTCTATATTCTTAATTCTGAGTTCTACATTCTATATTCTAAATGCTTTATTCAGTATTCTGTATTATTTATTCTAATTTCTATGTTTCGCATTCTATATAATAGATTCTATATTAAGTATTATGTATTCTATATTCTAAATTCTATGTTCCGAATTCTATGTTCTAAATTCTATATTCAGTATTCTGTATTGTATATTCTAAATTCTGTGTTCGGCATTCCACGTTCTTAATTCTGAGTTCTCTTTTCTGTTTTCCACATTCTATATTCTGTGTTTTGGATTCTATATTCTTTATTGTATATTCTGCATGCCGTATTCCGTATTCTGTGTTCTACATTCTATATTCCAAATCCTATATTCAGTATTCTGTATTCTATATTCTAAATTCTATGTTCTTCATTCCATGTTCTAAATTTTGGATTCTATATCCTCTAATCTATATTCTAAATTCTGTGTTCTATATTGTATATTCATATTCTATATTCAGTATTCGTTATTCTATATATTAAATACTGTGTTCTGCATTCCATGTTCTAAATTTTGGTTTCTATATTCTGTATTCTATATTCTATATTCTGAGTTCTACATTCCATATTCTGTATTCTATATTCTGCATTCCGTATTCTATATTCTATATTCTGTGATCTACATTCTATATTCTAAATTCTATATTCAGTATTCTGTATTCAATATTCTATATTCTGTGTTCTGCATTCCATGTTCTAAATTGTGGGTTCTATATTCCCTAACCTCTTTTATATATTTTGGGTTCTACATTGTATATTCTAAATTCTATATTCAGTATTCTTCATTCTTTATTCTAAATTCTGTGTTCTACATTGTATATTCTAAACTCTATATTCAGTATTCTGTATTCTATATTCTTAGTTCTGTGTTGTGAATTCCATGTTTTCAATTTTTGGTTTTGTATTGTGTTTTCCATATTATATATTCTGTGTTCTACATTCTATATTCTAAATTGTACATTCAGTATTCCGTATTCTATATTCTATACTCTGTGTTCTTCATTCTATATTCTAAATTCTATATTCAATATTTTGTATTCTATATTCTAAATTCTGCGTTCTGCATTCCATGTTCTAAATTTTGGTTTCTATATTCTGTATTCTATATTCTATATTCTGAGTTCTACATTCTATATTCTGTAGTGTATATTCTGCATTCCGTGTTCTATATTCTATATTCTGTGATCTACATTCTATATTCTAAATTCTATATTCAGTATTCTGTATTCTATATTCTAAATTCTGTGTTCTGCATTCCATGTTCTAAATTCTGGGTTCTATATTCCCTAACCTATTTTCTATATTCTGAGTTCTACATTGTATATTCTAAATTCTATATTCAGTATACTTTATTCTATATTCTAAATTCTGTGTTCTACATTGTATATTCTTAATTCTATATTCAGTATTCTGTATTCCATATTCTTAATTTTGTGTTCTAATTTCCATGTTTTCAATTCTAGGTTTTGTATTCTGTTTTCCATATTCTATATTCTGTGTTCTACATTCTATGTTCTGTATTCTCTATTCTGCATTCCGTATTCTATATTCTATATTCTTGTTGTACATTCTATATTCTAAATTGTATATTCAGTATTCCGTACTCTATATTCTATACTCTGTGTTCTTCATTCTATATTCTAAATTCTATATTCAATATTTTGTATTCTATATTCTAAATTCTGCGTTCTGCATTCCATGTTCTAAATTTTGGTTTCTATATTCTGTATTCTATATTCTATATTCTGAGTTCTACATTCTATATTCTGTATTGTATATTCTGCATTCCGTATTCTATATTCTATATTCTGTGATCTACATTCTATATTCCAAATTCTATATTCAGTATTCTGTATTCTATATTCTAAATTCTGTGTTCTGCATTCCATGTTCTAAATTCTGGGTTCTATATTCCCTAACCTATTTTCTATATTCAGTGTTCTACATTGTATATTCTAAATTCTATATTCAGTATTCTTTATTCTATATTCTAAATTCTGTGTTCTACATTGTGTATTCTAAATTCTATATTCAGTGTTCTGTATTCCATATTCTTAATTTTGTGTTCTGCTTTCCATGTTTTCAATTCTAGGTTTTGTATTCTGTTTTCCATATTCTATATTCTGTCTTCTACATTCTATGTTCTGTATTCTCTATTCTGCATTCCGTATTCTATATTCTATATTTTTGTTCTACATTCTATATTCTAAATTGTATATTCAGTATTCCGTATTCTATACTCTATATTCTGTGTTTTACATTCTATATTCTAAATTCTATATTCAGTTTTCTGTATTCTATATTCTAAATTCTGTGTTCTGCATTCCATGTTCCAAATTCTATATTCAGTATTCTGTATTCTATATTCTAAATTCTGTGTTCTGCATTCTATGTTCTAAATTCTATATTCAGTATTCTGTATTCTACATTCTAAATTCTGTGTTCTGCATTCCAGTTCTAATTTCTGAGTTCTGTATTCTGTTTTCCACATTCTATATTCTGTGTTCTGCATTCTATATTCTGTATTGTATATTCTGCATGCTGTATTCCATATTCTGTGTTCTACATTCTATATTCCAAATTCTATATTCAGTATTCTGTATTTTATATTCTAAATTCTGTGTTCTGCATTCCATGTTCTAAATTTTGGTTTCTATATTCTGTATTCTATTTTCTATATTCTGTGTTCTACATTCTATATTCTAAATTCAATATTCAGTATTCTGTATTCTATTTTCTTAATTCTGTGTTCTACTTTCTATATTCTAAATTCTATATTCAGAAATCGGTGTTCTATATTCTAAATTCTGTGTTCTGCATTCCGTGTTCTTAGTTCTGGTTTCTATATTCACTCTTCTATATTCTATATTTGTGTTCTTCATTCTATATTCTACATACTATATCCTGCATTCCCTATTCTATATTCTATATTCTGTGTTCTACATTCTATATTCTAAAACCTTTATTCAGTATTCTGTATTCTATATTCTAAATTCTATGTTCTGCATTCCATTTCTAAATTCTGGGTTCTATATTCTCTATTCTATATTCTATATTGTGTGTTCTTCATTCTTTTTTCTAACTTCTATATTCTCCATTTCGTAGTCTATATTCTATATTCTGTGTTATTTATTATATATTCAAAATTCTATATTCGGTATTCTTTATTCTATTTTCTAAATTCTATGTTCTGCATTCCTGTTTATAAATTCTATATACAGTGTTCTGCATTCTATAATCTTAATTCTGTGTTCTGCATTCTATGTTCTGAATAATATATTCAGTATTCTTTATACTATATTCTAAGTTCTGTATTCTGCATTCTATATTCTAAATTCTATAGTCAGTATTCTGTGTTCTAAATTCTAAATTCTGTGTTTTGTATTCCATGTTGTAAATTCGGTGTTCTATATTGTATATTGTATATTCTATATTCTGTGCAGTACATTCTAAATTCTAAAGTCTATATTCAGTTTTCTTTATTCTATATTCTAAATTCTGTATATGCATTCCATATTCTAAATTCTATATTCAGTATTCTGTATTCTATAATCTAAATTCTGGGTTCTGCATTCTATGTTCTAAATTTTATATTCAGTATTCTGTATTCTATATTCTAAATCCTGTGTTCTGCATTCCATGTTCTAAATTTTGGTTTCTATATTCTGTATTCTTTATTCTATATTCTGTGTTCTACATTCTATATTCTAAATTCTATATTCAGTATTCTGTATTCTATATTCTTAATTCTGTGTTCTACATTCCATATTCTAAATTCTATATTCAGAAATCGGTGTTCTATATTCTAAATTCTTTGTACTGCATTTCGTGTTCTAAGTTCTGTTTTCTATATTCACTCTTCTATATTCTATATTTGTGTTCTTCATTCTATATTCTACATACTATATTCTGCATTCCCTATTCTATATTCTATATTCTGTGTTCTACATTCTATATTTTAAAAGCTTTATTCAGTATTCTGTATTCTATATTCTAAATTCTGTGTTCTGAATTCCATGTTCTAATTTCTGGGATCTGTATTCTCTTTTTCATATTCTATATTCTGTATCCTATATTCTATATTCTGTATTCTTTATTCTGCATTCTGTATTCTATATTCTATATTGTGTGTTCTACGTTCTATATTCTAAATTCTATATTCAGATATCGGTGTTATATGTTCTAAATTCTGTGTTCTGCATTCCATGTTCTCAATTATGTGTTCCATATACTCTATTAAATATTCTATATTCTGTGTTATACATTCTATATTGTGTATTCTGTATTCTGCATTCTGTATTGTATATTCTATATTCTTTGTTCTACATTCTATATTCTAAATACTATATTCAGTATACTCTATTCTATATTCTAAATTCTGTGTTCTGAATTTCGTGTTCTAAGTTCTGGGTTCTATATTCTCTATTCTATATTCTATATTTTGTGTACTTCATTCTATATTCTACCTTCTTTATTCACCATTCCGCAGTCTATATTCTATATTCTGTGTTATACATTCTATATACTAAATTCTATATTCAGTATTCTGTATTCTATATTCTAAATTCAGTGTTCTGCATTCCATGTTCTAAATTCTGTCTTCTATAATCTCTATTCAATATTCTGTGTTCTACTTTCTATATTCTAAATTCTATATTCAGTATTCTTTATTCTATATTCTAAATTATGTGTTCTACATTCTATATTCAAAATTCCATATTCAGTGTTCTTTATTCTATATTCTAAATTCTGTGTTCTGAATTCCATGTTCTAAATTCTGGGTTCTGTATTCTGTTTTCCATATTCTATATTCTGTGTTCTACATTCGATAATCTGTATTGAATTTTCTGCCTCCCGTATTCTTTATTCTGTGTTCTACATTCTATATTCTAAATTCTATATTCAGTATTCTGTATTCTATATTCTAAATTCTGTGTTCTACATCTATGTTGTAAATTTTGGTTTCTATATACTCTAATCAATATTCTATATTCTGTGTTCTACATGCTATATTCTGTGTTCTATATTCTGCACCCCGTATTCTCTATTCTATATTCTGTGTTCTTCATTCTATATTCTAAATTTTATATTAAGTATTCTGTATTCTTTATTCTAAATTCTGTGTTCTACATTCCATGTTCTAAATTCTGGGTTCTATATTCTCTATTCTATATTCTATATTTTGTGTTCACCATTCTATATTCTATATTCTATATTCTATATTCTGCATTCCGTATTCTATATTCTAATTTCTGTGTTCTACATTCTATATTCTAAATTCTATATTCAGTATTTTTTAATCTATATTCTAAATTCTCTGTACTACATTGTATGTTCTAAACTCTATATTCAGTATTCTGTATTCTATATTCTTACTTCTGTGTTGTGCATTCCATGTTTTCAATTCTTGGTTTTGTAT
The DNA here is from genome assembly GCF_048564905.1 of Vicugna pacos. Taxonomy (NCBI): domain Eukaryota; kingdom Metazoa; phylum Chordata; class Mammalia; order Artiodactyla; family Camelidae; genus Vicugna; species Vicugna pacos. The sequence goes on along the minus strand of NW_027328741.1, from coordinate 85,530,678 downwards.
TGTGTTTTCCATATTCTATATTGTGTGTTCTACATTCTCTGTTATGTTTTCTATTTTCTGCATTCCGTATTCTATATTCTATATTCTGTGTTCTACATTCTATATTCTAAATTGTACATTCAGTATTCCGTATTCTATATTCTATACTCTGGTTTCTTCATTCTATATTCTAAATTCTATATTCAATATTTTGTATTCTATAGTCTAAATTCTGCGTTCTGCATTCAATGTTCTAAATTTTGGTTTCTATATTCTGTATTCTATATTCTATATTCTGAGTTCTACATTCTATAGTCTGTATTGTATATTCTGCATTCCGTATTCTATATTCTATATTCTGTGATCTACATTCTATATTCAAAATTCTATATTCAGTATTCTGTATTGTATATTCTAAATTCTGTGTTCTGCATTCCATGTTCTATATTCTGGGTTCTATATTCCCTAACCTATTTTCTATATTCTGTGTTCTACATTGTATATTCTAAATCCTATATTCAGTATTCTTTATTCTATATTCTAAATTCTGTGTTCTACATTGTATATTCTAAATTCTATATTCTGTATTCTGTATTCCATATTCTTAATTTTGTGTTCTGCTTTCCATGTTTTCAATTCTGTGTTTTGTATTCTGTTTTCCATATTCTATATTATGTGTTCTACATTCTATGGTCTGTATTCTCTATTCTGCATTCCGTATTCTATATTCTATATTCTTGTTCTACATTCTATATTCTAAATTGTATATTCAGTATTCCGTATTCTATATTCTATATTCTGTGTTCTACATTCTATATTCTAAATTCTATATTCAGTTTTCTGTATTCTATTTTCTAAATTCTGTGTTCTGCATTCCATGTTCCAAATTCTATATTCAGTATTCCGTATTCTATATTCTAAATTCTGTGTTCTGCATTCCAGTTCTAATTTCTGAGTTCTGTATTCTGTTTTCCACATTCTATATTCTGTGTTCTGCATTCTATATACTGTATTGTATATTCTGCATGCTGTATTCCATATTCTGTATTCTACATTCTATATTCCAAATTCTATATTCAGTATTCTGTATTTTATATTCTAAATTCTGTGTTCTGCATTCCATGTTCTAAATTTTGGTTTCTATTTACACTATTCTATTTTCTAATATCTATGTTGTTTATTGTATTTTCATATTCTATATTCAGCTTTCTGTATTCTATATTTTAAATTCTGTGTTCTGCATTCCATGTTCTAAATTTTGGTTTCTATATTCTGTATTCTATTTTCTATATTCTGTGTTCTACATTCTATATTCTAAATTCAATATTCAGTATTCTGTATTCTATTTTCTTAATTCTGTGTTCTACTTTCTATATTCTAAATTCTATATTCAGAAATCGGTGTTCTATATTCTAAATTCTGTGTTCTGCATTCCGTGTTCTTAGTTCTGGTTTCTATATTCACTCTTCTATATTCTATATTTGTGTTCTTCATTCTATATTCTACATACTATATCCTGCATTCCCTATTCTATATTCTATATTCTGTGTTCTACATTCTATATTCTAAAACCTTTATTCAGTATTCTGTATTCTATATTCTAAATTCTATGTTCTGCATTCCATTTCTAAATTCTGGGTTCTATATTCTCTATTCTATATTCTATATTGTGTGTTCTTCATTCTTTTTTCTAACTTCTATATTCTCCATTTCGTAGTCTATATTCTATATTCTGTGTTATTTATTATATATTCAAAATTCTATATTCGGTATTCTTTATTCTATTTTCTAAATTCTATGTTCTGCATTCCTGTTTATAAATTCTATATACAGTGTTCTGCATTCTATAATCTTAATTCTGTGTTCTGCATTCTATGTTCTGAATAATATATTCAGTATTCTTTATACTATATTCTAAGTTCTGTATTCTGCATTCTATATTCTAAATTCTATAGTCAGTATTCTGTGTTCTATATTCTAAATTCTGTGTTTTGTATTCCATGTTGTAAATTCGGTGTTCTATATTGTATATTGTATATTCTATATTCTGTGCAGTACATTCTAAATTCTAAAGTCTATATTCAGTTTTCTTTATTCTATATTCTAAATTCTGTATATGCATTCCATATTCTAAATTCTATATTCAGTATTCTGTATTCTATAATCTAAATTCTGGGTTCTGCATTCTATGTTCTAAATTTTATATTCAGTATTCTGTATTCTATATTCTAAATCCTGTGTTCTGCATTCCATGTTCTAAATTTTGGTTTCTATATTCTGTATTCTTTATTCTATATTCTGTGTTCTACATTCTATATTCTAAATTCTATATTCAGTATTCTGTATTCTATATTCTTAATTCTGTGTTCTACATTCCATATTCTAAATTCTATATTCAGAAATCGGTGTTCTATATTCTAAATTCTTTGTACTGCATTTCGTGTTCTAAGTTCTGTTTTCTATATTCACTCTTCTATATTCTATATTTGTGTTCTTCATTCTATATTCTACATACTATATTCTGCATTCCCTATTCTATATTCTATATTCTGTGTTCTACATTCTATATTTTAAAAGCTTTATTCAGTATTCTGTATTCTATATTCTAAATTCTGTGTTCTGAATTCCATGTTCTAATTTCTGGGATCTGTATTCTCTTTTTCATATTCTATATTCTGTATCCTATATTCTATATTCTGTATTCTTTATTCTGCATTCTGTATTCTATATTCTATATTGTGTGTTCTACGTTCTATATTCTAAATTCTATATTCAGATATCGGTGTTATATGTTCTAAATTCTGTGTTCTGCATTCCATGTTCTCAATTATGTGTTCCATATACTCTATTAAATATTCTATATTCTGTGTTATACATTCTATATTGTGTATTCTGTATTCTGCATTCTGTATTGTATATTCTATATTCTTTGTTCTACATTCTATATTCTAAATACTATATTCAGTATACTCTATTCTATATTCTAAATTCTGTGTTCTGAATTTCGTGTTCTAAGTTCTGGGTTCTATATTCTCTATTCTATATTCTATATTTTGTGTACTTCATTCTATATTCTACCTTCTTTATTCACCATTCCGCAGTCTATATTCTATATTCTGTGTTATACATTCTATATACTGTATTGTATATTCTGCATGCTGTATTCCATATTCTGTGTTCTACATTCTATATTCCAAATTCTATATTCAGTATTCTGTATTTTATATTCTAAATTCTGTGTTCTGCATTCCATGTTCTATATTTTGGTTTCTATATACACTATTCTATTTTCTAATATCTATGTTGTTTATTGTATATTCATATTCTATATTCAGCTTTCTGTATTCTTTATTTTAAATTCTGTGTTCTGCATTCCATGTTCTAAATTTTGGTTTCTATATTCTGTATTCTATTTTCTATATTCTGTGTTCTACATTCTATATTCTAAATTCAATATTCAGTATTCTGTATTCTATATTCTTAGTTCTGTGTTGTGCAATCCATGTTTTCAATTCTTGATTTTGAATTGTGTTTTCCATATTCTATATTCTGTGTTCTACATTCTCTGTTCTGTATTCTATATTCTGCATTCCGTATTCTATATTCTATATTCTGTGTTCTAAATTCTATATTCTAAATTGTACATTCATTATTCCGTATTCTATATTCTATACTCTGTGTTTTTTATCCTATATTCTAAATTCTATATTCAATATTTTGTACTCTATATTCTAAATTCTGCGTTCTGCATTCAATGTTCTATATCCATGGTTCTATATTCTCTATCCTCTATTGTATATTCTGTGTTCTACATTCTATATTCTAAATTCTATATTCAGTTTTCTGTATTCTATATTCTAAATTCTGTGTTCTGCATTCCATATTCTAAATTTTATATTCAGTATTCGGTATTATATATTCTAAATTCTGTGTTCTGCATTCCATATTCTAAATTCTGGGTTCTGAATTCTGTTTTCCTTATTCTATATTTTGTGTTATACATTCTATTTTCTGTATTCTATATTCTATATTCCGTATCCTATATTCTATATTCTGTGTTCTACATTCTATATTCGTAGTTCGATATTCAGAATTCTGTATTCTATATTCTAAATTCTGTGTTATGCATTCCATGTTCTAAATTCTGTCTTCTATATTCTCTATTCAGTATTCTGTGTTCTACATTCTATATTCTAAATTCTATATTCAGTATTGTTTATTCTATATTCTAAATTATGTGTTCTACATCCTATATTCAAAATTCTATATTCAGTATTCTTTATTCTATATTCTAAATTCTGTGTTCTGAAGTCCATGTTCTAAATTCTGTGTTCTGTATTCTGTTTTCCATATTCTATATTCTGTGTTCTACATTCGATAATCTTTATTGAATTTTCTGCATGCGGTATTCTCTATTCTGTGTTCTACATTCTATATTCTAAATTCTATTTTCAGTATTCTGTATTCTATATTCTAAATTCTGTGTTCTACATTCTATGTTGTAATATTTGGGGTTCTATATACTCTAATCAATATTCTATATTCTGTGTTCTACATGCTATATTCTGTGTTCTATATTCTGCACCCCGTATTCTCTATTCTCTATTCTGTGTTCTTCATTCTTTATTCTAAATATTATATTAAGTATTCTGTATTCTGTATTCTAAATTCTGTGTTCTACATTCCATGTTCTAAATTCTGGGTTCTATATTCTCTATTCTATATTCTATATTTTGTGTTCATCATTCTATATTCTATATTCTATATACTATATACTGCATTCCGTATTCTATATTCTATATTCTGAGTTCTACATTCTATATTCTAAATTCTGTATTCAGTATTTTTTAATCTATATTCTAAATTCTCTGTTCTACATTGTATGTTCTAAACTCTATATTCAGAATTCTGTATTCTATATTATTATATCTGTGTTGTGCATTCCATGTTTTCAATTCTTGTTTTTGTATTGTGTTTTCCATATTCTATATTCTGTGTTCTACATTCTCTGTTCTGTATTCTATATTCTGCATTCCGTATTCTATATTCTATATTCTGTGATCTGCATTCTATATTCTAAATTGTACATTCAGTATTCCGTATTCTATATTCAATACACTGAGTTCTTCATTCTATATTCTAAATTCTATATTCAATATTTTTTATTCTATATTCTAAATTATGCGTTCTGCATTCCATGTTCTAAATCCATGGTTCTATATTCCCTATTCTCTATTCTCTATTCTGTGTTCTACTTTCTAAATTCTAAATTCTTTATTCAGTTTTCTGTATTCTATATTCTAAATTCTGTGTTCTGCATTCCATGTTCTAAATTTTGGTTTCTATATACACTATTCTATATTGTAATATCTATGTTTTTTATTGTATATTCATATTGTATATTCAGCTTTCTGTATGCTTTATTTTATATTCTGTGTTCTGCATTCCGTGTTCTAAATTTTGGTTTCTATATTCTGTATTCTATATTCTATATTCTGTGTTCTACATTCTATATTCTAAATTCTATATTCAGTATTCTGTATTCTATATTCTTAATTCTGTGTTCTACTTTCTATATTCTAAATTCTATATTCAGAAATCGGTGTTCTATATTCTAAATTCTGTGTTGTGCATTCCGTGTTCTAAGTTCTGGTTTCTATATTCACTCTTATATATTCTATATTTGTGTTCTTCATTCTATATTCTACATACTATATTCTGCATTCCCTATTCTATATTCTATATTCTGTGTTCTACATTCTATATTCTAAAAGCTTTATTCAGTATTATGTATTCTATATTCTAAATTCTGTGTTCTGCATTCCATGTTCCAATTTCTGGGTTCTGTATTCTGTTTTCAATATTATATATTCTGTATCCTATATTCTATATTCTGTATTCTATATTCTGCATTCTGTATTCTATATTCTATATTGTGTGTTCTATGTTCTATATTCTAAATTCTATATTCAGATATCGGTGTTCTATATTCTAAATTCTGTGTTCTGCATTCCATGTTCTCAGTTATGGGTTACATATACTCTATTAAATATTCAATATTATGTGTTATAAATTCTATATTGTGTATTCTGTATTCTGCATTCTGTATTGTATATTCTATATTCTTTGTTCTACATTCTATATTCTAAATACAATATTCAGTATACTTTTTTCTATATTCTAAATACTGTGTTCTAAATTTCGTATTTTAAGTTCTGTGTTCTATATTCTCTATTCTCTATTCTATATTTTGTGTACTTCATTCTATATTCTACCTTCTTTATTCACCATTCCGTAGTCTATATTCTATATTCCGTGTTATACATTCTATATAATAAATTCTATATTCAGTATTCTGTATTCTATATTCTAAATTCAGTGTTCTGCATTCCATGTTCTAAATTCTGTCTTCTATATTCTCTATTCAATATTCTGAGTTCTACATTCTATATTCTAAATTCTATATTCAGTATTTTTTATTCTATATTCTAAATTATTTGTTCTACATTCTATATTCAAAATTCTATATTCAGTATTCTTTATTCTATATTCTAAATTCTGTGTTCTACATTCCATGTTCTAAATTCTGGGCTCTATATTCTCTATTCTCTATTCTATATTTTGTGTTCATCATTCTATATTCTATATTCTATATACTATATACTGCATTCCGTATTCTATATTCTATATTCTGTGTTCTACACTCTATATTCTAAATTCTATATTCAGTAATTTTTAATCTATATTCTAAATTCTCTGTTCTACATTGTATGTTCTAAACCCTATATTCAGTATTCTGTATTCTATATTCTTAGTTCTGTGTTGTGAATTCCATGTTTTCAATTTTTGGTTTTGTTTTGTGTTTTCCATATTATATATTCTGTGTTCTACATTCTATATTCTAAATTGTACATTCATTATTCCGTATTCTATATTCTATACTCTGTGTTCTTCATTCTATATTCTAAATTCTATATTCAATATTTTGTATTCTATATTCTAAATTCTGCGTTCTGCATTCCATGTTCTAAATTTTGGTTTCTATATTCTGTATTCTATATTCTATATTCTGAGTTCTAAATTCTATATTCTGTAGTGTATATTCTGCATTCCGTATTCTATATTCTATATTCTGTGATCTACATTCTTTATTCTAAATTCTATATTCAGTATTCTGTATTTTATATTCTAAATTCTGTGTTCTGCATTCCATGTTCTAAATTTTGGTTTCTATATACACTATTCTATTTTCTAATATCTATGTTGTTTATTGTATTTTCTTATTCTATATTCAACTTTCTGTATTCTATATTTTAAATTCTCTGTTCTGCATTCCATGTTCTAAATTTTGGTTTCTATATTCTCTATTCTATTTTCTATATTCTGTGTTCTACATTCTATATTCTAAATTCAATATTCAGTATTCTGTATTCTATATTCTTAGTTCTGTGTTGTGCATTCCATGTTTTCAATTCTTGATTTTGAATTGTGTTTTCCATATTCTATATTCTGTGTTCTACATTCTCTGTTCTGTATTCTATATTCTGCATTCCGTATTCTATATTCTATATTCTGTGTTCTAAATTCTATATTCTAAATTGTATATTCATTATTCCGTATTCTATATTCTATACTCTGTGTTTTTTATCCTATATTCTAAATTCTATATTCAATATTTTGTATTCTATATTCTAAATTCTGCGTTCTGCATTCCATGTTCTATATCCATGGTTCTATATTCTCTATTCTCTATTGTATATTCTGTGTTCTACATTCTATATTCTAAATTCTATATTCAGTTTTCTGTATTCTATATTCTAAATTCTGTGTTCTGCATTCAATGTTCTAAATTCTATATTCAGTATTCTGTATTCTATATTCTAAATTCTGTTTTCTGCATTCCATTTTCTAAATTCTGGGTTCTGTATTATGTTTTCCATATTCTATATTCTGTATTCAAATTTTATATTCTGTATTCTATATTCTGCATTCCGTATTCTATATTCTATATTCTGTGTTCTGCGTTCTGTATTCTTAATTCTATATTCAGTATTCTGTATTCTATATTCTAAATTCTGTGTTGTATATTCCAAGTTCTAAATTCTGGGTTCTATATTCTCTATTCTCTATTCTATATTCTGTGTTCCACATTCTATATTCTTAATTCAATATTCTGTATTCTTTACTCTATATTCTAAATTCTGAGTTCTACATTCTATATTCTAAATTCTTTATTCAGTATTCTGTATTCTTTATTCTAATCTCTATGTTCCGCATTCTATATACTAGATTCTATATTAAGTATTATGTATTCTATATTCTAAATACTATGTTCCGAATTCTATGTTCTAAATTCTATATTCAGTATTCTGTATTGTATATTCTAAATTCTGTGTTCGGCATTCCAGTTTCTTAATTCTGGATTCTATATTCTCTATTATCTATTCTATATTCTAAATTCTATATTCAGTATTCTGTATTCAATATTCTATATTCTGTGTTCTGCATTCCATGTTCTAAATTGTGGGTTCTATATTCCCTAAACTCTTTTATATATTTTGGGTTCTACATTGTATATTCTAAATTCTATATTCAGTATTCTTCATCCTTTATTCTAAATTCTGTGTTCTACATTGTATATTCTAAACTCTATATTCAGTATTCTGTATTCTATATTCTTAGTTCTGTGTTGTGAATTCCATGTTTTCAATTTTTGGTTTTGTATTGTGTTTTCCATATTATATTTTCTGTGTTCTACATTCTATATTCTAAATTGTACATTCAGTATTCCGTATTCTATATTCTATACTCTGTGTTCTTCATTCTATATTCTAAATTCTATATTCAATATTTTGTATTCTATATTCTAAATTCTGCGTTCTGCATTCCATGTTCTAAATTTTGTTTTCTATATTCTGTATTCTATATTCTATATTCTGAGTTCTACATTCTATATTCTGTAGTGTATATTCTGCATTCCTTGTTCTATATTCTATATTCTGTGATCTACATTCTATATTCTAAATTCTATATTCAGTATTCTGTATTCTATATTCTAAATTCTGTGTTCTGCATTCCATGTTCTAAATTCTGGGTTCTATATTCCCTAACCTATTTTCTATATTCTGAGTTCTACATTGTATATTCTAAATTCTATATTCAGTATACTTTATTCTATATTCTAAATTCTGTGTTCTACATTGTATATTCTTAATTCTATATTCAGTATTCTGTATTCCATATTCTTAATTTTGTGTTCTAATTTCCATGTTTTCAATTCTAGGTTTTGTATTCTGTTTTCCATATTCTATATTCTGTGTTCTACATTCTATGTTCTGTATTCTCTATTCTGCATTCCGTATTCTATATTCTATATTCTTGTTGTACATTCTATATTCTAAATTGTATATTCAGTATTCCGTACTCTATATTCTATACTCTGTGTTCTTCATTCTATATTCTAAATTCTATATTCAATATTTTGTATTCTATATTCTAAATTCTGCTTTCTGCATTCCATGTTCTAAATTTTGGTTTCTATATTCTGTATTCTATATTCTATATTCTGAGTTCTACATTCTATATTCTGTATTGTATATTCTGCATTCCGTATTCTATATTCTATATTCTGTGATCTACATTCTATATTCCAAATTCTATATTCAGTATTCTGTATTCTATATTCTAAATTCTGTGTTCTGCATTCCATGTTCTAAATTCTGGGTTCTATATTCCTTAACCTATTTTCTATATTCAGTGTTCTACATTGTATATTCTAAATTCTATATTCAGAATTCTTTATTCTATATTCTAAATTCTGTGTTCTACATTGTATATTCTAAATTCTATATTCAGTGTTCTGTATTCCATATTCTTAATTTTGTGTTCTGCTTTCCATGTTTTCAATTCTAGGTTTTGTATTCTGTTTTCCATATTCTATATTCTGTCTTCTACATTCTATGTTCTGTATTCTCTATTCTGCATTCCGTATTCTATATTCTATATTTTTGTTCTACATTCTATATTCTAAATTGTATATTCAGTATTCCGTATTCTATATTCTATATTCTGTGTTTTACATTCTATATTCTAAATTCTATATTCAGTTTTCTGTATTCTATATTCTAAATTCTGTGTTCTGCATTCCATGTTCCAAATTCTATATTCAGTATTCTGTATTCTATATTCTAAATTCTGTGTTCTGCATTCTATGTTCTAAATTCTATATTCAGTATTCTGTATTCTATATTCTAAATTCTGTGTTCTGCATTCCAGTTCTAATTTCTGAGTTCTGTATTCTGTTTTCCACATTCTATATTCTGTGTTCTGCATTCTATATTCTGTATTGTATATTCTGCATGCTGTATTCCATATTCTGTGTTCTACATTCTATATTCCAAATTCTATATTCAGTATTCTGTATTTTATATTCTAAATTCTGTGTTCTGCATTCCATGTTCTAAATTTTGGTTTCTACATACACTATTCTATATTCTATTATCTATGTTGTTTATTGTATATTCATATTCTATATTCAGCTTTCTGTATTCTATATTTTAAATTCTGTGTTCTGCATTCCATGTTCTAAATTTTGGTTTCTATATTCTGTATTCTATTTTCTATATTCTGTGTTCTACATTCTATATTCTAAATTCAATATTCAGTATTCTGTATTCTATTTTCTTAATTCTGTGTTCTACTTTCTATATTCTAAACTCTATATTCAGAAATCGGTTTTCTATATTCTAAATTCTGTGTTCTGCATTCCGTGTTCTTAGTTCTGGTTTCTATATTCACTCTTCTATATTCTATATTTGTGTTCTTCATTCTATATTCTACATACTATATCCTGCATTCCCTATTCTATATTCTATATTCTGTGTTCTACATTCTATATTCTAAAACCTTTATTCAGTATTCTGTATTCTATATTCTAAATTCTATGTTCTGCATTCCATTTCTAAATTCTGGGTTCTATATTCTCTATTCTATATTCTATATTGTGTGTTCTTCATTCTTTTTTCTAACTTCTATATTCTCCATTTCGTAGTCTATATTCTATATTCTGTGTTATTTATTATATATTCAAAATTCTATATTCGGTATTCTTTATTCTATTTTCTAAATTCTATGTTCTGCATTCCTGTTTATAAATTCTATATACAGTGTTCTGCATTCTATAATCTTAATTCTGTGTTCTGCATTCTATGTTCTGAATAATATATTCAGTATTCTTTATACTATATTCTAAGTTCTGTATTCTGCATTCTATATTCTAAATTCTATAGTCAGTATTCTGTGTTCTATATTCTAAATTCTGTGTTTTGTATTCCATGTTGTAAATTCGGTGTTCTATATTGTATATTGTATATTCTATATTCTGTGCAGTACATTCTAAATTCTAAAGTCTATATTCAGTTTTCTTTATTCTATATTCTAAATTCTGTATATGCATTCCATATTCTAAATTCTATATTCAGTATTCTGTATTCTATAATCTAAATTCTGGGTTCTGCATTCTATGTTATAAATTTTATATTCAGTAATCTGTATTCTATATTCTAAATCCTGTGTTCTGCATTCCATGATCTAAATTTTGGTTTCTATATTCTGTATTCTTTATTCTATATTCTGTGTTCTACATTCTATATTCTAAATTCTATATTCAGTATTCTGTATTCTATATTCTTAATTCTGTGTTCTACTTTCCATATTCTAAATTCTATATTCAGAAATCGGTGTTCTATATTCTAAATTCTTTGTACTGCATTTCGTGTTCTAAGTTCTGTTTTCTATATTCACTCTTCTATATTCTATATTTGTGTTCTTCATTCTATATTCTACATACTATATTCTGCATTCCCTATTCTATATTCTATATTCTGTGTTCTACATTCTATATTTTAAAAGCTTTATTCAGTATTCTGTATTCTATATTCTAAATTCTGTGTTCTGAATTCCATGTTCTAATTTCTGGGATCTGTATTCTCTTTTTCATATTCTATATTCTGTATCCTATATTCTATATTCTGTATTCTTTATTCTGCATTCTGTATTCTATATTCTATATTGTGTGTTCTACGTTCTATATTCTAAATTCTATATTCAGATATCGGTGTTATATATTCTAAATTCTGTGTTCTGCATTCCATGTTCTCAATTATGTGTTCCATATACTCTATTAAATATTCTATATTCTGTGTTATACATTCTATATTGTGTATTCTGTATTCTGCATTCTGTATTGTATATTCTATATTCTTTGTTCTACATTCTATATTCTAAATACTATATTCAGTATACTCTATTCTATATTCTAAATTCTGTGTTCTGAATTTCGTGTTCTAAGTTCTGGGTTCTATATTCTCTATTCTATATTCTATATTTTGTGTACTTCATTCTATATTCTACCTTCTTTATTCACCATTCCGCAGTCTATATTCTATATTCTGTGTTATACATTCTATATACTAAATTCTATATTCAGTATTCTGTATTCTATATTCTAAATTCAGTGTTCTGCATTCCATGTTCTAAATTCTGTCTTCTATAATCTCTATTCAATATTCTGTGTTCTACTTTCTATATTCTAAATTCTATATTCAGTATTCTTTATTCTATATTCTAAATTATGTGTTCTACATTCTATATTCAAAATTCTATATTCAGTGTTCTTTATTCTATATTCTAAATTCTGTGTTCTGAATTCCATGTTCTAAATTCTGGGTTCTGTATTCTGTTTTCCATATTCTATATTCTGTGTTCTACATTCGATAATCTGTATTGAATTTTCTGCATCCCGTATTCTTTATTCTGTGTTCTACTTTCTATATTCTAAATTCTATATTCAGTATTCTGTATTCTATATTCTAAATTCTGTGTTCTACATCTATGTTGTAAATTTTGGTTTCTATATACTCTAATCAATATTCTATATTCTGTGTTCTACATGCTATATTCTGTGTTCTATATTCTGCACCCCGTATTCTCTATTCTATATTCTGTGTTCTTCATTCTATATTCTAAATTTTATATTAAGTATTCTGTATTCTGTATTCTAAATTCTGTGTTCTACATTCCATGTTCTAAATTCTGGGTTCTATATTCTCTATTCTATATTCTATATTTTGTGTTCACCATTCTATATTCTATATTCTATATACTATATTCTGCATTCCGTATTCTATATTCTAATTTCTGTGTTCTACATTCTATATTCTAAATTCTATATTCAGTATTTTTTAATCTATATTCTAAATTATCTGTACTACATTGTATGTTCTAAACTCTATATTCAGTATTCTGTATTCTATATTCTTACTTCTGTGTTGTGCATTCCATGTTTTCAATTCTTGGTTTTGTATTGTGTTTTCCATATTCTATATTGTGTGTTCTACATTCTCTGTTCTGTTTTCTATTTTCTGCATTCCGTATTCTATATTCTATATTCTGTGTTCTACATTCTATATTCTAAATTGTACATTCAGTATTCCGTATTCTATATTCTATACTCTGGTTTCTTCATTCTATATTCTAAATTCTATATTCAATATTTTGTATTCTATAGTCTAAATTCTGCGTTCTGCATTCAATGTTCTAAATTTTGGTTTCTATATTCTGTATTCTATATTCTATATTCTGAGTTCTACATTCTATATTCTGTATTGTATATTCTGCATTCCGTATTCTATATTCTATATTCTGTGATCTACATTCTATATTCAAAATTCTATATTCAGTATTCTGTATTGTATATTCTAAATTCTGTGTTCTGCATTCCATGTTCTATATTCTGGGTTCTATATTCCCTAACCTATTTTCTATATTCTGTGTTCTACATTGTATATTCTAAATCCTATATTCAGTATTCTTTATTCTATATTCTAAATTCTGTGTTCTACATTGTATATTCTAAATTCTGTATTCCATATTCTTAATTTTGTGTTCTGCTTTCCATGTTTTCAATTCTGTGTTTTGTATTCTGTTTTCCATATTCTATATTATGTGTTCTACATTCTATGGTCTGTATTCTCTATTCTGCATTCCGTATTCTATATTCTATATTCTTGTTCTACATTCTATATTCTAAATTGTATATTCAGTATTCCGTATTCTATATTCTATATTCTGTGTTCTACATTCTATATTCTAAATTCTATATTCAGTTTTCTGTATTCTATTTTCTAAATTCTGTGTTCTGCATTCCTGTTTATAAATTCTATATACAGTGTTCTGCATTCTATAATCTTAATTCTGTGTTCTGCATTCTATGTTCTGAATAATATATTCAGTATTCTTTATACTATATTCTAAGTTCTGTGTTCTGCATTCTATATTCTAAATTCTATAGTCAGTATTCTGTATTCTATATTCAAAATTCTGTGTTTTGTATTCCATGTTGTAAATTCTGTGTTATATATTGTATATTGTATATTCTATATTCTGTGCTGTACATTTCATATTCTAAATTCTATATTCAGTTTTTGTATTCTATATTCTAAATTCTGTATATGCATTCCATATTCTAAATTCTATATTCAGTATTCTGTATTCTATAATCTAAATTCTGGGTTCTGCATTCCATGTTCCAAATTCTATATTCAGTATTCCGTATTCTATATTCTAAATTGTGTGTTCTGCATTCCAGTTCTAATTTCTGAGTTCTGTATTCTGTTTTCCACATTCTATATTCTGTGTTCTGCATTCTATATACTGTATTGTATATTCTGCATGCTGTATTCCATATTCTGTGTTCTACATTCTATATTCCAAATTCTATATTCAGTATTCTGTATTTTATATTCTAAATTCTGTGTTCTGCATTCCATGTTCTAAATTTTGGTTTCTATATGCACTATTCTATTTTCTAATATCTATGTTGTTTATTGTATATTCATATTCTATATTCAGCTTTCTATATTCTTTATTTTAAATTCTGTGTTCTGCATTCTATGTTCTAAATTTTGGTTTCTATATTCTGTATTCTATTTTCTATATTCTGTGTTCTACATTCTATATTCTAAATTCAATATTCAGTATTCTGTATTCTATATTCTTAGTTCTGTGTTGTGCAATCCATGTTTTCAATTCTTGATTTTGAATTGTGTTTTCCATATTCTATATTCTGTGTTCTACATTCTCTGTTCTGTATTCTATATTCTGCATTCCGTATTCTATATTCTATATTCTGTTTTCTAAATTCTATATTCTAAATTGTACATTCATTATTCCGTATTCTATATTCTATACTCTGTGTTTTTTATCCTATATTCTAAATTCTATATTCAATATTTTGTACTCTATATTCTAAATTCTGCGTTCTGCATTCAATGTTCTATATCCATGGTTCTATATTCTCTATTCTCTATTGTATATTCTGTGTTCTACATTCTATATTCTAAATTCTATATTCAGTTTTCTGTATTCTATATTCTAAATTCTGTGTTCTGCATTCCATATTCTAAATTTTATATTCAGTATTCGGTATTATATATTCTAAATTCTGTGTTCTGCATTCCATATTCTAAATTCTGGGTTCTGAATTCTGTTTTCCTTATTCTATATTTTGTGTTATACATTCTATTTTCTGTATTCTATATTCTATATTCCGTATCCTATATTCTATATTCTGTGTTCTACATTCTATATTCTTAGTTCGATATTCAGAATTCTGTATTCTATATTCTAAATTCTGTGTTATGCATTCCATGTTCTAAATTCTGTCTTCTATATTCTCTATTCAGTATTCTGTGTTCTACATTCTATATTCTAAATTCTATATTCAGTATTGTTTATTCTATATTCTAAATTATGTGTTCTACATCCTATATTCAAAATTCTATATTCAGTATTCTTTATTCTATATTCTAAATTCTGTGTTCTGAAGTCCATGTTCTAAATTCTGTGTTCTGTATTCTGTTTTCCATATTCTATATTCTGTGTTCTACATTCGATAATCTTTATTGAATTTTCTGCATGCGGTATTCTCTATTCTGTGTTCTACATTCTATATTCTAAATTCTATTTTCAGTATTCTGTATTCTATATTCTAAATTCTGTGTTCTACATTCTATGTTGTAATATTTGGGGTTCTATATACTCTAATCAATATTCTATATTCTGTGTTCTACATTCTATATTCTGTGTTCTATATTCTGCACCCCGTATTCTCTATTCTCTATTCTGTGTTCTTCATTCTATATTCTAAATATTATATTAAGTATTCTGTATTCTGTATTCTAAATTCTGTGTTCTACATTCCATGTTCTAAATTCTGGGTTCTATATTCTCTATTCTATATTCTATATTTTGTGTTCATCATTCTATATTCTATATTCTATATACTATATACTGCATTCCGTATTCTATATTCTATATTCTGAGTTCTACATTCTATATTCTAAATTCTGTATTCAGTATTTTTTAATCTATATTCTAAATTCTCTGTTCTACATTGTATGTTCTAAACTCTATATTCAGAATTCTGTATTCTATATTATTATATCTGTGTTGTGCATTACATGTTTTCAATTCTTGTTTTTGTATTGTGTTTTCCATATTCTATATTCTGTGTTCTACATTCTCTGTTCTGTATTCTATATTCTGCATTCCGTATTCTATATTCTATATTCTGTGATCTGCATTCTATATTCTAAATTGTACATTCAGTATTCCGTATTCTATATTCTATACACTGAGTTCTTCATTCTATATTCTAAATTCTATATTCAATATTTTTATTCTATATTCTAAATTATACGTTCTGCATTCCATGTTCTAAATCCATGGTTCTATATTCCCTATTCTCTATTCTCTATTCTGTGTTCTACTTTCTAAATTCTAAATTCTTTATTCAGTTTTCTGTATTCTATATTCTAAATTCTGTGTTCTGAATTCCATGTTCTAAATTTTGGTTTCTATATACACTATTCTATATTGTAATATCTATGTTTTTTATTGTATATTCATATTGTATATTCAGCTTTCTGTATGCTTTATTTTATATTCTGTGTTCTGCATTCCGTGTTCTAAATTTTGGTTTCTATATTCTGTATTCTATATTCTATATTCTGTGTTCTACATTCTATATTCTAAATTCTATATTCAGTATTCTGTATTCTATATTCTTAATTCTGTGTTCTACTTTCTATATTCTAAATTCTATATTCAGAAATCGGTGTTCTATATTCTAAATTCTGTGTTGTGCATTCCGTGTTCTAAGTTCTGGTTTCTATATTCACTCTTATATATTCTATATTTGTGTTCTTCATTCTATATTCTACATACTATATTCTGCATTCCCTATTCTATATTCTATATTCTGTGTTCTACATTCTATATTCTAAAAGCTTTATTCAGTATTATGTATTCTATATTCTAAATTCTGTGTTCTGCATTCCATGTTCCAATTTCTGGGTTCTGTATTCTGTTTTCCATATTATATATTCTGTATCCTATATTCTATATTCTGTATTCTATATTCTGCATTCTGTATTCTATATTCTATATTGTGTGTTCTATGTTCTATATTCTAAATTCTATATTCAGATATCGGTGTTCTATATTCTAAATTCTGTGTTCCGCATTCCATGTTCTCAATTATGGGTTCCATATACTCTATTAAATATTCAATATTCTGTGTTATACATTCTATATTGTGTATTCTGTATTCTGCATTCTGTATTGTATATTCTATATACTTTGTTCTACATTCTATATTCTAAATACAATATTCAGTATACTTTTTTCTATATTCTAAATACTGTGTTCTAAATTTCGTGTTCTAAGTTCTGTGTTCTATATTCTCTATTCTCTATTCTATATTTTGTGTACTTCATTCTATATTCTACCTTCTTTATTCACCATTCCGTAGTCTATATTCTATATTCCGTGTTATACATTCTATATAATAAATTCTATATTCAGTATTCTGTATTCTATATTCTAAATTCAGTGTTCTGCATTCCATGTTCTAAATTCTGTCTTCTATATTCTCTATTCAATATTCTGTGTTCTACATTCTATATTCTAAATTCTATATTCAGTATTTTTTATTCTATATTCTAAATTATTTGTTCTACATTCTATATTCAAAATTCTATATTCAGTATTCTTTATTCTATATTCTAAATTCTGTGTTCTACATTCCATGTTCTAAATTCTGGGTTCTATATTCTCTATTCTCTATTCTATATTTTGTGTTCATCATTCTATATTCTATATTCTATATACTATATACTGCATTCCGTATTCTATATTCTATATTCTGTGTTCTACATTCTATATTCTAAATTCTATATTCAGTATTTTTTAATCTATATTCTAAATTCTCTGTTCTACATTGTATGTTCTAAACTCTATATTCAGTATTCTGTATTCTATATTCTTAGTTCTGTGTTGTGAATTCCATGTTTTCAATTTTTGGTTTTGTTTTGTGTTTTCCATATTATATATTCTGTGTTCTACATTCTATATTCTAAATTGCACATTCAGTATTCCGTATTCTATATTCTATACTCTGTGTTCTTCATTCTATATTCTAAATTCTATATTCAATATTTTGTATTCTATATTCTAAATTCTGCGTTCTGCATTCCATGTTCTAAATTTTGGTTTCTATATTCTGTATTCTATATTCTATATTCTGAGTTCTAAATTCTATATTCTGTAGTGTATATTCTGCATTCCGTATTCTATATTCTATATTCTGTGATCTACATTCTATATTCTAAATTCTATATTCAGTATTCTGTATTTTATATTCTAAATTCTGTGTTCTGCATTCCATGTTCTAAATTTTGGTTTCTATATACACTATTCTATTTTCTAATATCTATGTTGTTTATTGTATTTTCATATTCTATATTCAGCTTTCTGTATTCTATATTTTAAACTCTGTGTTCTGCATTCCATGTTCTAAATTTTGGTTTCTATATTCTCTATTCTATTTTCTATATTCTGTGTTCTACATTCTATATTCTAAATTCAATATTCAGTATTCTGTATTCTATATTCTTAGTTCTGTGTTGTGCATTCCATGTTTTCAATTCTTGATTTTGAATTGTGTTTTCCCTATTCTATATTCTGTGTTCTACATTCTCTGTTCTGTATTCTATATTCTGCATTCCGTATTCTATATTCTATATTCTGTGTTCTAAATTCTATATTCTAAATTGTACATTCATTATTCCGTATTCTATATTCTATACTCTGTGTTTTTTATCCTATATTCTAAATTCTATATTCAATATTTTGTATTCTATATTCTAAATTCTGCGTTCTGCATTCCATGTTCTATATCCATGGTTCTATATTCTCTATTCTCTATTGTATATTCTGTGTTCTACATTCTATATTCTAAATTCTATATTCAGTTTTCTGTATTCTATATTCTAAATTCTGTGTTCTGCATTCAATATTCTATATTCTATATTCAGTATTCAGTATTCTATATTCTAAATTCTGTGTTCTACATTCTATATTCTGTAATCAATATTCTACTTTCTGTGTTCTACATTCCATATTCTGTGTTATATATTCTATATTCTAAATTTGATATTCAGTATTCTGTATTTTATATTGTAAATTCCATGTTCTACATTCCATGTTCTATATTCTGGGTTCTATATTGTCTATACTATATTCTATATTTTGTGTTCATAATTCTATGTTTTATATTCTATATTCTGCATTCCGTAGTCTATAATCTATATTCTGTGTTCTACATTCTAAATTCTAAATTCTATATTCAGTATTCTCTATTCTATATTCTAAATTCTGTGTTCAGCATTCCATGTTCTAAATTTTGTTTTCTATATTCTGTATTCTATATAATATATTCTGTGTTCTACATTCTATATTCTAAGTTCTATATTCAGTATTCTGTATTCTATATTCTAAATTCTGTGTTCTACATTCTATATTCTATATTCTATATTCAGAAATCGGTGTTCTATACTCTAAATTCTGTGTTCTGCATTCCATGTTCTCAATTATGGGTTCCATATACTCTATTCAATATACTATATTCTGTCTTCTACATTCTATATTTTGTATACTGTATTCTGCATTCCGTATTTTATATTCTATATTCTTTGTTCTACATTCTATATTCTAAATTGTATATTCAGTATACTTTATTCTATATTCTAAATTCTGTGTTCTGAATTTCGTGTTCTAAGTTCTGTGTTCTAAATTCTCTATTCTATATTCTATATTTTGTGTACTTCATTCTATATTCTACCTTCTATATTCTCCATTCCGTAGTCTATATTCTATATTCTGTGTTATACATTTTATATACTAAATTGTATATTCAGTATTCTGTATTCTATATTCTAAATTCAGTGTTCTGCATTCCATGTTCTAAATTTCGGGTCCTATATACTCTATTCTATATTCTATAAACAGTGTTCTACATTTTATATTCTGTATTATATATTCTGCATTCCGTATTCTATATTCTGTATTCTGGGTTCTAATTGTATATTCTAAATCCTATATTCAGTATTCTGTATTCTATATTCTAAATTCTGTGTTCTACATTCTATATTCTAAATTCTATATTCAGTAATCTGTATTCTATATTCTAAATTTTGTGTTCTGCCTTCCATTTTCTAAATTCTGGATTTTATGTTCTGTTTTCCATATTCTAAATTCTGTGTTCTACATTCGATATTCTGTATTCAATATTCTGCCTTCCGTATACTACATTCCATATTCTGTGTTCTACATTCCATATTCTAAATTTTATATTCAGTATTCGGTATTATATATTCTAAATTCTGTGTTCTGCATTCCATATTCTAAATTCTGGGTTCTGTATTCTGTTTTCCTTATTCTATATTTTGTGTTATACATTCTATTTTCTGTATTCTATATTCTATATTCCGTATCCTATATTCTATATTCTGTGTTCTACATTCTATATTCTTAGTTCGATATTCAGAATTCTGTATTCTATATTCTAAATTCTGTGTTATGCATTCCATGTTCTAAATTCTGTCTTCTATATTCTCTATTCAGTATTCTGTGTTCTACATTCTATATTCTAAATTCTATATTAAGTATTGTTTATTCTATATTCTAAATTATGTGTTCTACATCCTATATTCAAAATTCTATATTCAGTATTCTTTATTCTATATTCTAAATTCTGTGTTCTGAATTCCATGTTCTAAATTCTGTGTTCTGTATTCTGTTTTCCATATTCTATATTCTGTGTTCTACATTCGATAATCTTTATTGAATTTTCTGCATGCGGTATTCTCTATTCTGTGTTCTACATTCTATATTCTAAATTCTATTTTCAGTATTCTGTATTCTATATTCTAAATTCTGTGTTCTACATTCTATGTTGTAATTTTTGGGTTCTATATACTCTAATCAATATTCTATATTCTGTGTTCTACATGCTATATTCTGTGTTCTATATTCTGCACCCCGTATTCTCTATTCTCTATTCTGTGTTCTTCATTCTATATTCTAAATATTATATTAAGTATTCTGTATTCTGTATTCTAAATTCTGTGTTCTACATTTCATGTTCTAAATTCTGGGTTCTATATTCTCTATTCTATATTCTATATTTTGTGTTCATCATTCTACATTCTATATTCTATATACTATATACTGCATTCCGTATTCTATATTCTATATTCTGTGTTCTACATTCTATATTCTAAATTCTGTATTCAGTATTTTTTAATCTATATTCTAAATTCTCTGTTCTACATTGTATGTTCTAAACTCTATATTCAGTATTCTGTATTCTATATTCTTATTTCTGTGTTGTGCATTCCATGTTTTCAATTCTTGGTTTTGTATTGTGTTTTCCATATTCTATATTCTGTGTTCTACATTCTCTGTTCTGTATTCTATATTCTGCATTCCGTATTCTATATTCTATATTCTGTGATCTGCATTCTATATTCTAAATTGTACATTCAGTATTCCGTATTCTATATTCTTTACACTGAGTTCTTCATTCTATATTCTAAATTCTTTATTCAATATTTTGTATTCTATATTCTAAATTATGCGTTCTGCTTTCCATGTTCTAAATCCATGGTTCTTTATTCCCTATTCTCTATTCTCTATTCTGTGTTCTACTTTCTAAATTCTAAATTCTATATTCAGTTTTCTGTATTCTATATTCTAAATTCTGTGTTCTGCATTCTATGTTCTAAATTTTGGTTTCTATATACATTATTCTATATTGTAATATCTATGTTTTTTATTGTATATTCATATTCTATATACAGCTTTCTGTATTCTTTATTTTATATTCTGTGTTCTGCATTCCGTGTTCTAAATTTTGGTTTCTATATTCTTTATTCTATATTCTATATTCTGGGTTCTACATTCTATATTCTAAATTCTGTATTCAGTATTTTTTAATCTATATTCTAAATTCTCTGTTCTACATTGTATGTTCTAAACTCTATATTCAGTATTCTGTATTCTATATTCTTATTTCTGTGTTGTGCATTCCATGTTTTCAATTCTTGGTTTTGTATTGTGTTTTCCATATTCTATATTCTGTGTTCTACATTCTCTGTTCTGTATTCTATATTCTGCATTCCGTATTCTATATTCTATATTCTGTGATCTGCATTCTATATTCTAAATTGTACATTCAGTATTCCGTATTCTATATTCTATACACTGAGTTCTTCATTCTATATTCTAAATTCTATATTCAATATTTTGTATTCTATATTCTAAATTATGCGTTCTGCTTTCCATGTTCTAAATCCATGGTTCTTTATTCCCTATTCTCTATTCTCTATTCTGTGTTCTACTTTCTAAATTCTAAATTCTATATTCAGTTTTCTGTATTCTATATTCTAAATTCTGTGTTCTGCATTCTATGTTCTAAATTTTGGTTTCTATATACATTATTCTATATTGTAATATCTATGTTTTTTATTGTATATTCATATTCTATATACAGCTTTCTGTATTCTTTATTTTATATTCTGTGTTCTGCATTCCGTGTTTTAAATTTTGGTTTCTATATTCTTTATTCTATATTCTATATTCTGGGTTCTACATTCTATATTCTAAATTCTATATTCAGTATCCTGTATTCTATATTCTTAATTCTGTGTTCTACTTTCTATTTTCTAAATTCTATATTCAGAAATCGGTGTTCTATATTCTAAATTCGGTGTTGTGCATTCCGTGTTCTAAGTTCTGGTTTCTATATTCACTCTTCTATATTCTATATTTGTGTTCTTCATTCTATATTCTACATACTATATTCTGCATTCCCTATTCTATATTCTATATTCTGTTTTCTACATTCTATATTCTAAAAGCTTTATTCAGTATTATGTATTCTATATTCTAAATTCTGTGTTCTGCATTCCATGTTCCAATTTCTGGGTTCTGTATTCTGTTTTCCATATTGTATATTCTGTATCCTATATTCTATATTCTGTATTCTATATTCTGCATTCTGTATTCTATATTCTATATTGTGTGTTCTATGTTCTATATTCTAAATTCTATATTCAGATATCGGTGTTCTATATTCTAAATTCTGTGTTCTGCATTCCATGTTCTCAATTATGGGTTCCATATACTCTATTAAATATTCAATATTCTGTGTTATACATTCTATATTGTGTATTCTGTATTCTGCATTCTGTATTGTATATTCTATATTCTTTGTTCTACATTCTATATTCTAAATACAATATTCAGTATACTTTATTCTATATTCTAAATACTGTGTTCTAAATTTCGTGTTCTAAGTTCTGTGTTCTATATTCTCTATTCTCTATTCTATATTTTGTGTACTTCATTCTATATTCTACCTTCTTTATTCACCATTCCGTAGTCTATATTCTATATTCCGTGTTATACATTCTATATAATAAATTCTATATTCAGTATTCTGTATTCTATATTCTAAATTCAGTGTTATGCATTCCATGTTCTAAATTCTGTGTTCTATATTCTCTATTCAATATTCTGTGTTCTACATTCTATATTCTATATTCTATATTCAGTATTTTTTATTCTATATTCTAAATTATTTGTTCTACATTCTATATTCAAAATTCTATATTCAGTATTCTTTTTTCTATATTCTAAATTCTGTGTTCTACATTCCATGTTCTAAATTCTGGGTTCTATATTCTCTATTCTCTATTCTATATTTTGTGTTCATCATTCTATATTCTATATTCTATATACTATATACTGCATTCCGTATTCTATATTCTATATTCTGTGTTCTACATTCTATATTCTAAATTCTATATTCAGTATTTTTTAATCTATATTCTAAATTCTCTGTTCTACATTGTATGTTCTAAACTCTATATTCAGTATTCTGTATTCTGTATTCTTAGTTCTGTGTTGTGAATTCCATGTTTTCAATTTTTGGTTTTGTATTGTGTTTTCCATATTATATATTCTGTGTTCTACATTCTATATTCTAAATTGTACATTCAGTATTCCGTATTCTATATTCTATACTCTGTGTTCTTCATTCTATAATCTAAATTCTATATTCAATATTTTGTATTCTATATTCTAAATTCTGCGTTCTGCTTTCCATGTTCTAAATTTTGGTTCCTATATTCTGTATTCTATATTCTATATTCTGATTTCTACATTCTATATTCTGTAGTGTATATTCTGCATTCCGTATTCTATATTCTATATTCTGTGATCTACATTCTATATTCTAAATTCTATATTCAGTATTCTGTATTCTATATTCTATATTCTGTGTTCTGCATTCCATGTTCTAAATTCTGGGTTCTATATTCCCTAACCTATTTTCTATATTCTGTGTTCTACATTGTATATTCTAAATTCTATATTCAGTATTCTTTATTCTATATTCTATATTCTGTGTTCTACATTGTATATTCTAAATTCTATATTCAGTATTCTGTATTCCATATTCTTAATTTTGTGTTCTACATTCCATGTTTTCAATTCTGGGTTTTGTATTCTGTTTTCCATATTCTATATTCTGTGTTCTACATTCTATGTTCTGTATTCTCAATTCTGCATTCCGTATTCTATATTCTATATTCTTGTTCTACATTCTATATTCTAAATTGTATATTCAGTATTCCGTACTCTATATTCTATACTCTGTGTTCTTCATTCTATATTCTAAATTCTATATTCATTATTTTGTATTCTATATTCTAAATTCTGCGTTCTGTATTCCATGTTCTAAATTTTGGTTTCTATATTCTGTATTCTATATTTTATATTCTGAGTTCTACATTCTATATTCTGTATTGTATATTCTGCATTCCGTATTCTATATTCTATATTCTGTGATCTACATTCTATATTCCAAATTCTATATTCAGTATTCTGTATTCTATATTCTAAATTCTGTGTTCTGCATTCCATGTTCTAAATACTGGGTTCTATATTCCCTAACCTATTTTCTATATTCTGTGTTCTACATTGTATATTCTAAATTATATATTCAGTATTCTTTATTCTATATTCTAAATTCTGTGTTCTACATAGTATATTCTAAATTCTATATTCAGTATTCTGTATTCCATATTCTTAATTTTGTGTTCTACTTTCCATGTTTTCAATTCTATGTTTTGTATTCTGTTTTCCATATTCTATATTCTGTATTCTACATTCTATGTTCTGTATTCTCTATTCTGCATTCCGTAGTCTATATTCTATATTCTTGTTCTACATTCTATATTCTAAATTGTATATTCAGTATTCCGTACTCTATATTCTATACTCTGTGTTCTTCATTCTATATTCTAAATTCTATATTCAATATTTTGTATTCTATATTCTAAATTCTGCGTTCTGCATTCCATGTTCTAAATTTTGGTTTCTATATTCTGTATTCTATATTCTATATTCTGAGTTCTACATTCTATATTCTGTATTGTATATTCTGCATTCCGTATTCTATATTCTGTGATCTACATTCTATATTCCAAATTCTATATTCAGTATTCTTTATTCTTTATTCTAAATTCTGTGTTCTGCATTCCATGTTCTAAATTCTGGGTTCTATATTCCTTAACCTATTTTCTATATTCATTGTTCTACATTGTATATTCTAAATTCTATATTCAGTATTCTTTTATCTATATTCTAAATTCTGTGTTCTACATTGTATATTCTAAATTCTATATTCAGTATTCTGTATTCCATATTCTTAATTTTGTGTTCTGCTTTCCATGTTTTCAATTCTAGATTTTGTATTCTGTTTTCCATATGCTATATTCTGTGTTCTACATTCTATGTTCTGTATTCTCTATTCTGCATTCCGTATTCTATATTCTATATTTTTGTTCTACATTCTATATTCTTAATTGTATATTCAGTATTCCGTATTCTATATTCTATATTCTGTGTTTTACATTCTATATTCTAAATTCTATATTCATTTTTCTGTATTCTATATTCTAAATTCTGTGTTCTGCATTCCATGTTCCAAATTCTATATTCAGTATTCTGTATTCTATATTCTAATTTCTGTGTTCTGCATTCTATGTTCTATATTGTATATTCAGTATTCTTTTTTCTATATTCTAAATTCTGTGTTCTGCATTCCAGTTCTAATTTCTGAGTTCTGTATTCTGTTTTCCACATTCTATATTTTGTGTTCTGCATTCTATATTCTGTATTGTATATTCTGCATGCTGTATTCCATATTCTGTGTTCTACATTCTATATTCCAAATTCTATATTCAGTATTCTGTATTTTATAATCTAAATTCTGTGTTCTGCATTCCATGTTCTAAATTTTGGTTTCTATATACACTATTCTATATTCTAATATCTATGTTGTTTATTGTATATTCATATTATATATTCAGCTTTCTGTATTCTATATTTTAATTCTGTGTTCTGCATTCCATGTTCTAAATTTTGGTTTCTATATTCTGTATTCTATTTTCTATATTCTGTGTTCTACATTCTATATTCTAAATTCAATATTCAGTATTCTGTATTCTATATTCTTAATTCTGTGTTCTACTTTTTATATTCTAAATTCTATATTCAGAAATCGGTGTTCTTTATTCTAAATTCTGTGTTCTGTATTCCGTGTTCTAAGTTCTGGTTTTTATATTCACTCTTCTATATTCTATATTTGTGTTCTTCATTCTATATTCTACATACTATATTCTGCATTCCCTATTCTATATTCTATATTTTGTGTTCTACATTATATATTCTTAAACCTTTATTCAGTATTCTGTATTCTATATTACAATTCTATGTTCTGCATTCCATTTCTAAATTCTGGGTTCTATATTCTCTATTCTATATTCTATATTGTGTGTTCTTCATTCTTTTTTCTAACCTCTATATTCTCCATTTCGTAGCCTATTTTCTATATTCTGTGTTATTTATTATATATTCAAAATTCTATATTCGGTATTCTTTATTCTATTTTCTAAATTCTGTGTTCTGCATTCCTGTTTATAAATTCTATATAAACTGTTCTACATTCTATAATCTTAATTCTGTGTTCTGCATTCTATGTTCTGAAAAATATATTCAGTATTCTTTATACTATATTCTAAGTTCTGTGTTCTGCATTCTATATTCTAAATTCTATAGTCAGTATTCTGTGTTCTATATTCTAAATTCTGTGTTTTGTATTCCATGTTGTAAATTCGGTGTTCTATATTGTATATTGTATATTCTATATTCTGTGCAGTACATTCTATATTCTAATGTCTATATTCAGTTTTCTGTATTCTATATTCTAAATTCTGTATATGCATTCCATATTCTAAATTCTATATTCAGTATTCTGTATTCTATAATCTAAATTCTGGGTTCTGCATTCTATGTTCTAAATTTTATATTCAGTATTCTGTATTCTATATACTAAATCCTGTGTTCTGCATTCCATGTTCTAAATTTTGGTTTCTATATTCTGTATTCTATAATCTATATTCTGTGTTCTACATTCTATATTCTAAATTCTATATTCAGTATTCTGTATTCTATATTCTTAATTCTGTGTTCTACTTTCTATATTCTAAATTCTATATTCAGAAATCGGTGTTCTATATTCTAAATTCTTTGTTCTGCATTCTGTGTTCTAAGTTCTGGTTTCTATATTCACTCTTCTATATTCTATATTTGTGTTCTTCATTCTATATTCTACATACTATATTCTGCATTCCCTATTCTATATTCTATATTCTGTGTT